>NC_091761.1:49632500-50002500 GCF_029378745.1 Bos indicus | reverse complement strand
TTCCCATTCTGTTGCTTTCCTCTATTTCTTTGCATTGATCGCTGAGGAAGGCTTTCTTATCTCTTCTTGCTATTCTTTGGAACTCTGCATTCAGATGCTTATATCTTTCCTTTTCTCCTTTGCTTTTCGCTTCTCTTCTATTCACAGCTATTTGTAAGGCCTCCCCAGAAAGCTATTTTGCTTTTTTGCATTTCTTTTCCATGGGGATGGTCTTGATCCCTGTCTCCTGTACAATGTCATGAACCTCAGTCCATAGTTCATCAGGCACTCTATCTATCAGATCTAGTCCCTTAAATCTACTTCTCATTTCCACTGTATAATCATAAGGGATTTGATTTAGGTCATACCTGAATGGTCTAGTGGTTTTCCCTACTTTATTCAATTTAAGTCTGAATTTGGCAATAAGGAGTTCATGATCTGAGCCACAGTCAGCTCCCGGTCTTGTTTTTTCCTGAGTGTATAGAGCTTCTCCATCTTTGGCTGCAAAGAATATAATCAATCTGATTTCGGTGTTGACCATCTGGTGATGTCCATGTGTAGAGTTACTCCCCATTTCTGCCAATTCCCATTCTCCTTTACTACTAAGGTGCTTTCTGTCTCTACAGATTTGAAAATTATGGACATTTCATTGTATATAGATAGAATCACATAGTATGTAGTCTTTGTGACTGACTTCTTTCATTCAGTATGTTTTCAAAGTTTATCCATATTTATCAGTACTCCATTTCTTTTTATTGGCTGCTGCTGCAGCTAAGTTGCTTCAGTCGTGTCCGACTCTGTCCGACCCCATAGACGGCAGCCCACCAGGCTCCCCCGTCCCTGGGATTCTCCAGGCAAGAACACTGGAGTTGGCTGCCATTTCCTTCTCCAATGCACGAAAGGGAAAAGTGAAAGTGAAGTCGCTCAGTCGTGTCCCACTCTTAGCGACCCCATGGACTGCAGCCTACCAGGCTCCTCCGTCCATGGGATTTTCCAGGCAAGAGTACTGGAGTGGGTTGCCATTGCTTTCTCCATTTTATTGGCTAGTATTATTCAATTGAATTAATATATTACTTTTTGTTTATCTGTTCATCAGTTAATGAATATTTAGGTTATTTGCACTTTTGGCTATTAAGAATATTGCTGCTAGCTCTGTCCTCTGTGGCGACATAGATGGGTGGAATTTGGGCAGGATGTTCTACAAGGGAGGGAATATATGTATACATATAGCTGATTCAATTCCTTGTACAACAGAAACACAATATTGTAAAGCAACTATACTCCAATAAAAATAAATTAATTAGTTAAAAAAAGAGTACTGCTGCTATGAACTTTCAAGTATAAAATTTTGTGTGAACATATGGTTTCATTTTTCTTATGTAGATACCCATAAGTGGAATTGCTAGGTCATGAGGCAAATCTATGTTTAATATGTTAAGAAATGATAAAATTGTTTTCTGTAGCATTTACACCATTTTACATTCCTATGAGTTGTATACGAGTTTTCCAATTTCTCCTGTCAATACTAATTTCTTTGTTTTCATCCATTTTTAATAATAACCTTTCCAGTGGGTGTGAAGTAGTATCTCACTGTAGTTTTGATTTGTACTTCTTTAAAGAGTAATGATGTTGAACAAGTTTTTGTGTCCTTATTGGCCATTTATACATCTTCTTTTGGGAAATGTATATTCAAATACTTCACCCATTTTTAAATTGGATTGTTTGTCTTTTTAATGATGAATTTATATATTTTTGTATTATTTAATGGATATATGGTTTGCCAACATTTTCTTTCAATTTCTAGATTGTCCTTTCACTTTTTGACAGTGTCCTATGTTAAAAGTTTTTAATTTTGAAGAATTTATCTTTTCTTCTGTTGCTTGTATTTTTGAGGTCATATCTGAAAAAAAATTGCCTATTTAAGGTCATGAAAATTTATACCAATGTTTTCTCCTTAGAGTTGTATACTCTTAGCCCTTACTATTTATATCTATGATTCATTTTGGATTAATTTTTATATGGTGCTTAAGAAGTCCAACTTCATTATTTGCATGTTTATAGCTAGTTGGGCCAGCATCATTTGTTGAAAATATTATTCCCTCCTCACAGCCACTCACACAATGAATTGTCTTGGCATCTTTATTGACAGTTATTCAATAATGAATGTAACTATTTATTTCTGGACTTCAATCTATACGTTGATTCTTGTGTGACTACCAGATCATTTGGATAACTGTAGACTGTAGCAAGTTTTGAAACTGGGAAGTGAAAATCTCCAACACTTCTTATTTTTAAAGATTATTTTACTATGCTGAATACATTGAATTGCTATTTGAAGTTTATGAACAGATTATCAAATTGTGGGGGAAAAAATCTGGGATTTAGATAGGGATTGTATTAAATCCTTTCTAAATTTTGGATGTATTTGCAATCTTTTCAATACTGACTCTTCAAATCCATTACATGGAATATGTTTCCATTTGTTTAACTCTTAATTTCCATCTTTAATTATTGTTTTTTGACTATGTTTTATACTTTTTCACAGAATATAAAGTTAAATCATTCTTAATTTTTTTCTTTCTCATGCTATTTTAAATGAAATTGTTTTCTTACTTTTATTTTTGGGTTATACATTGCAAGTATATACAATTAGTTTTTGTTATTGATCCTAAACTCTGTATTTGGGCTGAACATGTTTACTAGTCCTAGAATTTTAAGTGGATTCCTTAAATATTTCTTTCTACAAAATTATGTAATATATACAAAGGTAGTTTTACTTCATCCTTTTCAAGGATATCTGCACATCTTTTATTTCATTTTGTTGCCTAACAGGCTTGAAGAGAACCATTAATACAATACTGAATAGAACTGGTGAGAGTGGACATCGTTGTTTTTCCCTTATTTGGGGTGCAAAGTGTTCAGTCTTGATTAATTATGATATTAGCTGTGGAGTTTTTGTACATGTCCTTATTAGTTTGAAAGTTTCCTTCTTTACTTAGTTTGTTAATTGTTTTTATCATCCAAAGGGTGTTAGCAAAATCATGTAATTTTTGTCTTTTTATTTGTTGATAATTTGTATAACACTGACTAATTTTCATGTTGATCCAGTCTTGCTTTCCCGGATAAATCTCATTTGATAATAATGTATAGTCCCTTTTATTTGTTGCTAGAGTTGATATGATAGTGTTGTGTTAAGGAATTTTTGTGTCTAGTCATAAGCAACACAGTCTCTCATAAGAGATACAGGGATGCAGTCATAAGAGATACATAAGCTATGACAAACCTAGACAACATATTAAAAGTAGAGATATTACTTTACTGACAAAGATTCCCATAGTCAAAGCTATGATTTTTCCAGTAGTCATGTATGAATGTGAGAGTTGGACCATAATAGAAAGCTGAGAACCAAAGAATTGATGCTTTCGAACTGTGGTGTTTGAAAACACTCTTGAGAGTCCCTTGGACTGCAAAGAGATCAAATCCATCAATCCTAAAGGAAATCAGTTCTGCATATTCATTGGAAGGACTGATGCTGAAGCTCCAATACTTTGGCCACCTGATGTGAAGAACTGACTTATTGGGAAAGACCCTGATGGTGGGAAAGATTGAAGGCAGGAGGAGAAGGGAATGACAGAGGATGAGATGATTGGATGGTGTCACCGACTTGATGGACATGAGTTTGAGCATTCTCCGAGAGTTGGTGATGGAGGGAAACCTGGCACGCTGCAGTCCATGGGGTTGCAAAGAGTTGGACATGATTGAATGGATAAGAAATATTGGTCTGTAGCTTTCTTGTCATTTCTTTAGTTTTGATATCAGAGAAAAAATGACTTCTTAGAATGAGCTGAGGTATGTACTCTCTTTTATCATTTGGAAGAGTTTATAAAGAAAATGGTAGAATTCACCAGTAAAAGCATCAACCTGGCCTTTCTTTGAAGTTTCTTAAAATTACTAATTCAATTTCTTTACTTTTTATAGATCTATTCTTATTTTTTTCTTGAGTTTATTTCAGTGGTTTGTGCATTTTTATAAACTTGTTCTTTTCATTAAATTATCACAACTGATGATGGTTTCTCATTCATTCCTGATTTTATTAATTAAATTCTCTCCTCTGTCTTTCTCTCAGTCTGCCTAGCTTAAGATTTACTAGTTTTATGAACATTCTTAAGGAACCAAATTTTGGATTTTTTTATTCTTTATTTTGTTAATTTTCTGATCTAGTTTTCATTATTTTCCTTTATATAGATTTGGTTTTATCTTCTTTATTTATTATATTAAAAGGAAACATTCTTGATTTTATTTCTTTCATTGTCTATTTATTGTTTTATATGAATATTTACAGCATAAATTTCCCTATAAATTATGCTTTACCTGAGTCCCAAAAGTTTTTATACATTGTGTCTTCCTTTATGTTCATTTCAAAGTAGTTTCTAATGCTCTTTGTGATCTCTTCTTCAACTATTTAGTTATTTAGAGCACATTTTTTAAGCATTACATATATGTGAATTTCCCCAAATTTTTTCTGTTATTGAACTCTAATTCATTCCATTATGGTCAGAGGACATATGCTATATAATTGAAATAATTTTAAACCCATTAAGGCTTGTTGTGTAGCCTAGCATATATTCTGTTCTGGAGAAGATATGCCCTTGAGAAAAAGTTGTATTCTGCTGTTTTGGTGACGAGTGTTCCCCAGATGTCCATTCTCTTGTTAATCTGCTGCCTAGTTGTTCTATCCATTTCTAAAAATGTAACATTAAAATGTCCAACTAGTATTGCTGAATTATTTTTTCTAATTTCAGTTTTGTCAATTTTTGTTTCAAGTATTTTGAGGGTCTGTTGTTAGCTTTGTATAAGTTTGCAATTGTTATATATCTCTTATGGATTGACAACTTTCATTATAAGTCCCTCATTAACTCTAGAATATATATAAAATCTATTTTGTCTGACGTTAGAGTATAGCCTCTCCAACTTTCTTAGGTTTACTATTTGAAAATTTTTTTTCCATTTGTTTTCTTTCCATTTATTTGTATCTCTGAATCTTAGTATGTCTGCTATACACAGTTGAGAGTTGGATGCTTGACTTACAGTTCATAATCTTTTATTGGATGTTTACATTTAATGTTATTATAGATATTTACATTTGCAAATTAACTTTTCCTTTTTAATATGCTTCATGTTTCTTTATTTTTGCTGTTGTTATTGCTTCTCAAATTTCAGAACTCTCTTATTTTTAAATTTCTTTCTCTTTTTAATAGTTTTTATTTGATGAGATACGGGGATCATATCCTTTTTTAATTCTTTAAGCATGTTTTCCTGCATTTTGCCAACATATTTATAACATTTGCTTTGAAATTATTATCTAATTTGCATATTTTCAAGGGTATTTTCTATTGATCAAGATTTTCCTCTATATGTATCACACTTTCCTGTTTGTTTACATTTTTGTTTTTTTTTTAATTTCTATTTTGGGCAATTATGTAACCTAAACCAACTGTGGCTAGTGATCCACTATTCCACATCAGTGTGTAATCTCTAACATTTCACCTCAGAAGGAAAACTGAGAATCTGTTTAGTCATCTAAGCATGACAATGGTTTTAGCAGGACTCTCTTGCCCCTGTCCCCACCTCTTCTTAAAGTTTTGTGTCTGTTATTGGCATCGTACCCAGAGCCTAATGTCCACTAATGGCTGACTGATTGTTCCACTGTTTTTGATAATGCCCTGATACAGAATTGCTTCATGGTCAGATCCATCAAATTTGGGATCCTTTCAAGATGTACACTGAGTATGGCTATTATTGGCTATCTTTTTCTCTGGTAACTTGTGGTAAGCTTCTCACTGATTCCTGGTTTAGTTTGTTGCTCTAATAAAAGCTAAGAGTCCTCTCTTAATTGCTTATCATATTCTCTATTATTTTTAACAACATACTTAGATCTGAACTTTCCCACACTTTGCTTAGTCTGGTGGAATAATTTGGTTTTTGTTGTTGTTGTTTTAAATAAAACACATAGAAAGTCAGGCAAGAAATTAGCATGGGAAGTTACAATCCAGGAGGAGGTAATGACAATGTGATCAGTGTAAAACAATGTTTCCTGCCTCAAATACCAACTTGGTTTGTGAGAAAACTCTAGATTTGACAGGTTTCAGAAAGAGTCTGCCAATCTGCATATTTAAATCAGTGTCCCAGTAGATAATGAATGATATAATCAAAGTATTCAATTTTAAGTACTATGGAATTGGGGAAAAAGTTGAAGATGAACGAGCTAGATTCAAACATCTATAAGATATGTAAAGGAAAAGAAAAAGTGAGTTAAAAAAGATTCATTTCTAAGAAGACAAGAAAATTGTAAAATGTAGCTAATTATACTTCACCAATGGTTAACCAGCTCTGGAACTCAGAGACTTAAATCACTGGACTGATTTAAGATAACTTGAATTAAACAATGGATTCTAAGTTATGCTAAATCACAAAGTGTTAGATCTATTAAAAAACAACAACAAATCAGGAATATCATCATTAACCAAGAAACAGGATGCAAGGAACCTGAATTTTGGAAGGTAAATCAACGATCAAAAGATCAGTCTGACAGTAGAAACAAATAATGATGTTAACATAATAGACAAACCAAATAACAGTTCCACATATGAGTTGTTAAACTTAGAAATACAGAAATCAGTGGGAGTTCAAACAGCACAAAAACCTTCAGAATTTTAAAATTGTATGGGCTTTAGAGGTTGCTGAATTGTCTCAATATATATGTAATTATATTTATTTAATACTCAATAAATATTTTTTCAGTGGCTACTATGACCAGGTACTAAACTACGAGCTTGAACTATGTCAGTGAACAAAATAAATGAAGGTCTCTTCTACCATGGATTTTAAACCTAAGGTACAGGAAAATACAATGAATTCTGAGCTAATTCTTAGCACCTAAAAAGGTATAGCCCTAAGATTATGAATGTTAATTCACTGTCCTAATATCAGTGAGAATAGATAGATTAAAAAAAAAAGTCATAGAAGTGATACTGGATAAAAGTGGTGAGAATTAAGTCATTTAGAAACTCAAATATTAAGTTAAATAAAGGACTACAAGGAAGAATAATTCAGAACTAAACTAAAATTATTTGCTTCTAGTCACTGTTAGACTGACAGTAATAGGTCAAGATCACTTCCTCAATTACATATGAATTAAATGAATAGTGGGCCATAGGAGAGAGGCACAACCTCTTGAAAACAGGACAAAACATAAATTCTGTTTTGGCACTCAAAAGTATTTCTACACATAAGAATTGAAGCTTTGTTTTGTTTTAAATTAAAAGGTACTTGAGAAGCCCTGGGAAATGATGATAATTATCTTAATATTTATTGAATAACTACTGTATGTCATACCTTTTTGCCTTTTCATACAGTTCATGGGGTTCTCAAGGCGAGAATGCTGAAGTGGTTCACCATTCCCTTCTCCAGTGGACCATGTATTGTCAGAACACTCCACCATGACCTGCCTGTCTTGGGTGGTCCTATACAGCATGGCTCATAGTTTAATTCAGTTACACAAGCTGTGGTCCATGAAATCATTTTGGTTATTTTTCTGTGATTGTGGTTTTCATTCTCTTCCCTCTGATGGATGATGGTAAGAGGTTTGTGCAAGCATCCTGATTGGAGGGACTGGCTGTGGGGAAAACTGGGGCTTGCTCTGGTGGGCAGGGCCATGCTCAGTAAATCTTTAATTCAATTTTCTGCTGATGGATGGGCCTGTGTTCCCACCTTGTAGTTTGGCCTAATGCCAAAATATGGTAGGGGTAATGGCAGTAATGGTGACCTCTTCCAAAAGGACTTATGCCAGCATGCCGTACCTAACAGACTGCTGCTGTCAGTGCCTCTAACCTGGTGGTAGGCCACAGCTGACCCACACCTCCACTGGAGACTCCCAAACACTCACAGGCAGGTCTGGTTCAGTCTCTTGTAGGGTCACTGCTCCTTTCTCCTGGGTTCTTGGGCACACAGGTTTAGTTTTTGCGCCCCAAGAAAGCAACAGTGCAAAGACAGAGTGGAACATAATAGAACGGGAGAGTAGAGATCTCTTCAAGAAAATTAGAGATACCAAGGGAATATTTCATGGAAAGATGGACACAATAAATGACAGAAATGGTACGGACCTAACAGAAGCAAAAAGATTAAGAGGTGGCAAGAATACACAGAGAACTAGAAAAAAAAAAAACACCTTAATGATCCAGATAACCATGATGGTGTGATCACTCACCTAGAGCTAGACATCCTGGAGTGTGAAGTTGGGCCATAGGAAACATCAAGACAAACAAAGCTAGTGGAGGTGATGGAATTCCAGCTGAGCTATTTCAAATCCTAAAAGATGATGCTGTGAAAGTGTTGCACTCAATATGCCAGCAAATTTGGAAAACTCAGCAGTGGCCACAGGACTGGAAAAGGTTAGTTTTCATTCCGTTCCCAAAGAAGGGCAATGCCAAAGAATGTTCAAACTAATGCATAATTGCACTCATTTCACATGCCAGCAAGGTCATGCTCAAAATCCTCCAAGCTAGTCTTCAACAGTACATGAACTGAGGACTTCCAGATGTACAAGTAAGATTTAGAAAATGCAGAGGAACCAGAGATCAAATTGCCAACATCCATTGGATCATAGAAAAAGCAAGAGTTCTAGAAAAACGTCTGCTTCACTGACTATGCCAAAGCCTTTGACTGTCTGGTCACAACAAACTGTGAAAAATTCTTAAAGAGATGGGAATATCAGACCATCTTATCTGCCTCCTGAGAAATATCTATGCAGGTCAAGAAGCAGTAGTAAGAACAAGACATGGAACAACAGATTGGTTCAAACTTGGGAAGGAGTACGTCAAGACTATATATTGTCACCCTGCTTGCTTAACGTATATGCAGAGTACATCACACAAAATGCTGGGCTGGATGAAGCTCATGCTGGAATCAAGATTGCAGGGAGAAATATGAAGAACCTCAGATATGCAGATGACACCATCCTAAAGGCAGTAAATGAAAAGGAATTAAAGAGCCTCTTGATGAAGGTGAAAGAAGAGAGTGAAAAAGCTGGCTTAAAATTCAACATTCAAAAAAACAAAATCATGTCATCTGGTCACATCATTCCGTGGCATATAAGGAAAAAATGGAAACAGTGACAGACTTTATATTCTTGGGTTCCAAAATCACTGCCAACAGTGACTGCAGCCATGAAATCAAAAGACACTTGCTCCTTGGAAGAATAGCTGTGACAAACCTAGACAGTGTATTCAAAAGCTGAGATATCACTTTACCGACAAAGGTCCATATAGTCAAAACTATAGTTTTTCCAGTATAGATGTGAGGGTCAGACCATAAAATAGGCTGAGCATCAAAGAATTGATGCTTTTTAATTGGGATGCTGGAGAAGACTTTTGAGAGTCCCTTGGACAGCAAGGAGATCAAACCAGTCAATCCCAAAGGAAATCAACCCTGATTACTCATTGGAAGGACTGGTGCTGAAGCTGAAGCTCCAATACTTTGGCAAAATGATGCAAAGAGATGACTCACTGGAAAAGACCCTGATGCTGGGAAAGACTGAAGGCAAAAGAGCATGGGGCAACAGAGGATAAGGTGGTTGGATACCATCATTGACTCAATAGACATGAGTTTAAACAAACTCTGGGAAATAGTGAAGGAGAGGGAAGCCTGACATGCTGCAATCCATAGGGTTACAAAGAGTTGGATAGGCTTGAGTGATTGAACAACAACAACAACTGTATGTCAAGTACAGTGATCCAGACTATACAAATTATACCCTATTTAATGCTCATTACCATCAAACATGCTATGGAAGAGCATATCTCTACCAGTGGGAAAGTTGCAATTTCATTTCTCCACAGTTATACATAGTCAATGTAGAGGTGGGATTGGCTTTACAGCTCTTCTGGCTTAACCTCTTCCTCAACCTAACCATTGGTTTTTGTGTCCTCGTTGTTCAGTCATATTCAGTTCTTTGCAATGCCATGGACTGTAGCCTGCCAGGCTCCTCTGTCCTTGGGATTTTCCAAGAAAAAATACTGGAATGGGTTGCCATTTCCTCCTCCAGGGTATCCTTCATGCCTGAACCCATATCTCTTGTTTCTCCTGCATTGGCAGGCAGATTCTTAACCACTGAGCCACCGGGGAAGCCTATTCTAACCATCACTACACTTAAATCTATGGAACAAATTATTCTATACTCAGCAGTAGAAAGAAAATGGAATATTTAAAGGATAGAAAGTCAACAAACAAAAATACCAAATCCTTTAAGAAAAATTATTGGGTTTATGTAAAATGACAGAAAGGTTATTGTCCATCTTAGTAAGTGCATGAACACACAGAATATGAGCAGTTTATAGAAATAGTCCTGTGATTTCCTCAAGAGTGAATTAATATTAATTCAAATGTTTAATAATTACAACCTTCAAACTTCCTTATATATCTTATTATACAAAGAAAATGAGAAAGATCTACTTTTATCTCATACTGAAAAATATTCATAACTGATTTATAATGATTAAACATCCACTGGCTTAAGTAAGGCAGATTTCAGATTCCTGAGTCTGAAATCCTTTAGGACCAGTCAATTCTAAAGGAAATCAATCCTGAAAACTCATTGGAAGGACTGATGCTGGAGCTGAAGCTCTAATACTACACAGTTGTCCTGGGTGGGAATGGGATAAAATACCCACTGAGATAATGGCTGCCTCCTGGTTGAATCTGCCCTTTATAATTTTATTGTCTATGTAAATATGAATTTGAGAGAATGTTTCTGGTTTAGTTGCCATTTATAGAAGGCAGCATTGTACTAAGTAACTGATTGTCCCCATAATAATGCCAAAACAAAAAAATCATACTTAAGGGATGAAGAGAAGGCCATAGGGGAATATGTTAGAATGAGCTAATGGCATTCCTACATCAGTATCTCAGATTCAAGTGATTGCTTAATAGTCAATAGTCAAATAATACTTCTGCCCTGCTAAATTTTAAAATATAGAAGTAAAGAGTAAATTTGCCTCAATGTATTATGGTAGTGGAAATGCGGACCCAAATGGATAAAAAATAAGTCTCCTCTCCTCTCCTCTCCTCAGAAGAGGTCATGGCACATGACAAATATGCTCATCTTTTGCAACATAGCTAAGCAAATGCTTAACTACAGTATGGTTTCTCATACTGTATATCCAGGTTTGTTAAAATAACAATAACAACAAAAAGCAATTCTGCATTATGGATTGGAATTCAGGGTAAAGAATATAAAATAAACATGTTGAAAGCTTTTAGCAGATGGAAACCCATTTTAAATTTATAAGGATGCCCAACTGGTATAAAGGAAGCAAAAATGATAAACTCGAGAGACCCAGATGTTGTTTTATAGCCAATCTAGTGAAGGGAAAATAACCCAGCTTACTTTATAACTGGGGGAAAAAAAGGCAGGGAGGGGGAACTGATAATATTATATAAGTCTTTATCAAATTATTTCTCTAGTGTATAAAAAGGTTGTTTAGTGCCAGGAGATATAATAGGATACACAGGAATCTGTTAGCTAAGCAAATTATTAGCCCTTCAAATACACTCAGTTTGAGAAGTCTGGTGAACTAGAAAAAAGGTCAAAAGGTTATACCAAAAACAAATTATGTCTTAAAACCAATCTCAAACATTTACAGCGCTGCTTAACAGCTCTTTTTTCCACTTATTAAAATTAACAAAAGAGGCCTGCAGGCCGCAGACTTTAAATCAATTTGTCCAGCCTTAAGGAAATGGGTTGCTCCTTGGAAGAAAAGTTATGACCAACCTACACAGCATATTAAAAAGCAGAGACATTACTTTGCCAAAAAAGGTCCAACTAGTCAAAGCTGTGGTTTTTCCAGTAGTCATGTATGGATTTGAGAGATGGACTATAAAGGAAGCTGAGTGCCAAAAAGTTGATGATTTTGAACTGTGGTGTTGGAGAAGACTTTTGAGAGTCCCTTGGACTTCAAAGAGATCCAACCAGTCCAGCCTAAAAGAGATCAGTCTTGAATATTCACTGGAAGGACTGATGCTGAAGCTGAAACTCCAATATTTTGGCCACCTGATGTAAAGAACTGACTCATTTGAAAAGACCCTGATGCTGGGAAAGATTGAAGGCTGGAGGAGAAGGGGACGACAGAGGTGAGATGGTTGGATGGCATCACTGACTCGATGGACATGAGTTTGAGTAAGCTCTGGGAGGTGGTAATGGCCAAGGAGGCCTGGCGTGCTGCAGTCCATGGGGTCTCAAAGAGTCGGACATAACTGAGGGACTGAACTGAACTGAACTGAAGGAAATGGGACAAGGTAAAATGAGAAAATGAGTCAAAATTCAACTTATATATCAGCAATAATGCCAAGCACTTCTTCCTAGACTTCTAGAGTCGAAGTTGCCAGCTTCCATATCTGTATTTATGTTATAGCAGTTATTTCAGACATTAGAATTATAAAAACAAAACTAATTGAGAACAGCAAGGAATCTGGAAATGAGGATAGCCTGGAAATTCAGGGCCCATTTTCAAAGTTGCTCGGAGTAAATCAGATGGTTGCCTGTCTAACAGTCTTAGCCTTCTCCGGCTACTCCCATTTTTCCTTGCCCAATCAATGAAGACAAACAGAGGCCAATAAAAAGACACAACCATTCTATATCTCTATTCACCTTTGATTGGATAGACATTTTGAGCCCTCGCCCTAAGGCTCTCTCTGCCTGTAACAACTCTTTTTACCTTCTTAACCAGCTATCATCTTAGAGAAAGTATTTTCTGGACTCCACAGATTCTGCTGCACATTCCCATTCCAGATATTTCCAGTGCTATCCCATTATATGAAAATTAATCATTTATATCAGTTTTTAGAAATATCATGGCAATATCTTAAGGGTCAGGAACTGTGCCTTATTATCTTTGTACTCCTAGGTACCAGTATTTGGCATATTAAAAGGCTTTGATAAATATTTAGTGGGCTGAATTAAAGTTCAGTATAGTTTTTGGGGAAAGAAAAAACCCTATAGGAAAGCTTAGATGAATCAGAAAGACATTTCTAAGAGGCTAATGTGAATTTGTACTTGCTTGATTGGAAACATTTTCGTTGTTGACAGGATGGACAGCATTAGAGGATTCATATTCAGCACCAATGATCACACAGTTACTGTTGCTTTGGACTACCTTTTATTTTGATAAAACCAAATTTTTCAAATAAAAATGCACTTTAATTGCATAAGGAATCAATTTAATCTATATGTGAATATTTTCTAATTTACAATTTATAGAAACATTTCAAAATATGGCTACCAAACATAAAGGTATATCTCTCTAAAACTAGTTATTTTTCAGTAGTTAGACGTAAAGGATTTTTTTAGTTGTAAAAACATGTTTTATCTACCCCTCCCTTTAGAAAAATCCATAGATAATCAATTTTCTTTTTAAAAGAATGTTATAATATCAACATGGAAAATTTTTAAATAAAATGTTGCTGTTAAAATACCCTAGAGGAATTACTTTCTTCAATAATAAAATCTGTTTTAGTCATAGTTCATAGTATTTACTTTGTGTGCACAATCTCTCAGTTGTGTCTGATTCTTTGAGATTCCATGGACTGTAACCTGCCAGGCTTCTCTGTCCATGGAATTTTACAGGCAATAATACTAGAGTGGGTTGATGTGGCTTACTCCGGGGGATTTTCCCAACTCAGGGATAGAACCAGCAACTCCTGCATCTCCTTATTAGCAGGTGGATTATATTATATTAGCAGGTGGATTCTTTATCACGGCACCACCTGGGAAGCCCCTATTTACTTTGCAAAGATTGCTATAAATCCAGTGACTCTGGCATTTGATACTCACATTGTGAGTATTATACAGGACTCAAGGATCTTATCATTGGTTTCAAAGCTAATGGAAAATAGTGATTTTGTGCTTAACTGTAAATTTTTTTGTAATAATCACAATTGCATGTTTCCATCTATCCAGCCTTGGAAGATATAAACTTAATGAATTTATATCCTGTTTCCTTCACAAATCAATTTTGCTCCTGAATTTTAACATGCTATTCCTAAAACTATTAGCTGTGTATCTGCTTTATGGGATGTTCCTACATAAGCTGGCTGTTCATCAATTTGGTGTCCATACATTTCTTTGAAAGCTATATTATAATTAGAGTTTAGGTTAATACTACTCAGTAACCATAAAACAGACATAAAATAATTATAACTCATTTAGTGAAATTAGAAAAGGAGCAATTATTAGACTCCCATTGTGAAGCTTTGCTGTGAGGGATAGATAATCTATCTGCAAGATGTACTTTAAGAACACCATTTTCAAAGAAATAAACTAGATAGATTACTGCTTTGTCTTTGTGCACTTGAGGCAGAAGTGGTGGAACTGAAAACTTGTGTTGATATGTGAGTTTCCCGAACTTTCCTAAATGTAGACAGGCAAATTAAAAAAAAAAATTCTACGATGGTAAATGCTTAACACAGATTTCTGCTCATCCTAATATTTGTGAGGCTCAGAAATTACATGTCTCAGAGGCTGTAAATATGTTATATAAATTAATTTTTACTTGTAAATTACATTTCTCATAAATTGATAAAACACACACAGACACACACACACACACTTTTTTAAATAGTCTAAGGCACTCAAACCCTGTCTGAAAACCTTAATGATCAGTCTTTTTTTGTGTGTGTGTGTGTTCTCCAGAGTGATTGATTTGCTTTAGTGCTAAGGGAAGTGTATTGAGCTTTACAATTTGCTTTATTATTCAATCATCCACCCCCTGGCAAAGGTATATTCATCCATGCAGAGAAAAATGAGAGGAAAAGATGTCTAAGCTTTGCTGTGCATGTCATTTCATTAAAACATGTTTTATCTAAATAGTTTTACAGTGATACTAGACTTCCAATGTCCAAGAAAGAAATATATATATTCAATATGCGTATATATCCATATGTGTATATATGTGACATAGAAAATAATCCATTTAATAAATGACAATGTTTTATGGCAAATGAATCAGACAGATCTAGTAAATCTGTACATTTCATTTCTTTCAATCATTACTGAAAAGATTGCCTGGTCGCAAGAACTCTAGGCTGGATAAAATGACACATTCAATGAAATGAAAGAACTTAGTGACATAGCTACACCAACCCCAGGTGACAACAAGAGGAAACATAAAATCTCTTGGCATTGGCTTTAAAGAAAGCAAGATGAAGGTCTATTCTTTCTTGTTATCCTTAATGATCTATTAATATTTACCTTATATTAAAATATTATAAAATCTAATGTATAATGCTGTAAAATCTAATATATAATGTAAAACAAAAATAAATCGATACATTTTGCAGTTGTTAAGGTATTAGAGAGAAAAAGCAAAAAAAAAAATGCATTCACTGTTAAAATGTTGAGTCTATCATTAATTTTAATATGTATAAATTGTAACTTATGTTTTGATTCTTGTTCAATGAAAGTAGACAAACATCCAAAGAATTATCTCTGACAGCTTTGAACAAAAAGAAAGAACAGGTTTTCTTCTGAGAGTATTTTTCTGTCATTTAAGCCGTTTACATGTTTCTTTACTTTTACCTTTCTTGCTTGCTTTCTGACCACTAGGGATCCAGTGTTAGCACAGGGTCACTGGGGTTCTGTCCAGCTCTAGACAGATGTTGCTACAGTCAGGGTTTTATGATGACAGAATGAGATTTCCAGAATGCACTGGTGATTTCTGTGACAATTGTTAAGCTTGTCATTTAGAAGAAATAAAAAGCAAGTCATTGATTACTTTCAACACTCACTACTTTTTCTTGGAGTATGTGAAATGCTTTTCCTTTTCCCATCCAAAAAAATGCTGCAGTTAGACGGCAGGCCCCCAAAATAGGCCACAATATTCATAGTCCAAGACTCTCAGGCATCAAAATCTACATTAAGCCAAAAGACTTTTAAGATGAGTTTGGTCTTGCTAGACAAGTAAGGGGAATTAATTGAAAGAAGATGCAAAATTAAAAGCAAATGATGAATTTGGCTAATTTCTTCCTCTTCCAATGTTCCAGTATATTCCTCTGACCATTCTCCAGGAACATTGCTGGAACTAACAGCTATGAATTCTAGGTTTCCAGTAAAGTACGGAGGTTTTTTTTTTTTCTTTTTAAGAAAATGTATCTGATGAACAGTTGTCTCAAAGATTTAGAGGATTCATTTCAGTTTTTAATAATCCCATGCGGCTTTAAAATATTTTAATACTTTCTCTCAACATGTTTCCCACTATACAGCTGTGAAATTAGTAGGACAATTGAAATGGGAAGAACAGTGCTCTAATTTTCCTGTATCACAAGTATTTTTAGGGATCAGGTAAGAATTTAATAGCAATAAAAATTATTATGCCACGTGTATAATAGATTGGTAATGTAATCAAATTGATCAATGCTTTATTAAAATAAATAATTTGTCTGATTTCTTTTATTTTAAAAATTAAAATCACTACTTATCTGTATTTGAAATGCCGAGTCAATTTATTCAAAAACATCAAACAGATTAAGTGTGTAAGGTACAGCATAGCATTATGAAAATAATTCATCTCTCACAGACTGTTTTATGTTGCTATGGATGTTTTCCCTGACACATTTCTCTTACATAAATAAAATAAATGATGTTTTAATATTGATAAAATTTAATTGTCAGGTGGAGAGGAGTTTAAAAAAAGGAGGAGAGAGGGGATTATATTGATCATCCAAATAGATTTATTAATAACCTCATATAAATCAGTGCAAAAAACCTTTAGTAAGATATCTAAATTTAACTCATACATGTTTCAGGCATTAACAAGAAAAAAAGAAAGGGCAAGCTAGATATTAGAAAAATCAGACTAACAACAAAAAGTTTTATGAAATATCTAAAAGATGATTCTTACTACAGATACGGCATATGTGAACTCTCACTCTACCCATCATTTAAATGATATTAAAAATGAAGAAATATTAACTTCCTTCTGAAAATGAAAACAATCTTCAAAGAGTTCTATATTGCGGGCAAGCTGTTTTGAAAATTAATATAAGTGGACCTTTCCAAACTTTAGGTAATTTAAATATTTCCAATTTAAAGTTAAGAATATGAATATTTATATGAAAAATTTTTATCTAAAGATTTTAAACATGAAACTGTAATTTTTATGCTGCTTTGATTACATGTTCAAATACAGTGCTTCTCCCTCAGTATAATAACAATTTAAAATATTTTACAGATTGTATCTATAATACTTATTTAGTGTATGATTTATTTATAATCAACTTAACTTTAAGGCACATAGGTGTTCCTTTTAACTATTCATGAAATTTATATGGAAAAATAATGTTTATATGTAATATGTATTTCTAATGAATATAGAACAAAACAATAGAGTCTTAACATACTCAACATATTTTGAAATGTTGGTGTTTGTCTTCTGAAAAATCTGAAAGATTTGAGCATAGAACAATCTTAGTGTTTGTTGTAAATATGTGAGAACTGTGCTCTGGATATTTTAACTGTGATCCTAACATGATAAAATAGTCATGGCCTTCTGTCCCTTCCCTCTATTTTCAGACACTTTAGAGCACTCTGGTGCCCTTCAACCTCAACCTGATCTTTTGAAATACTTTTTGTTAATTGTTTTATTTTCATGATTTTGGTCATTTTTACTCTCCATTACACCTCAATAAAATATTTTGAGATATTTTAAGATGAAAAATAAAGCAAACTCATGAGGAAATCTGCAAGAGTAAGGCGTAAAAGTTAGCATGATTTTAAAGTCCCAACCCTTGGATGTCCTTTCAAATCATTAGGAATAACAGCAAGAATACAAATCTAAACCATGCCATGCTTGAAACCAAGCAATATGCTCATTCTTTTGGTGTTAGTGTAAAGAAATTTCCTTCTCTAAAAATAGTGCTATTTTCTAGTTTACTTAGTCAAAGCAAAACATGAGACTGGAGTCAAAACTGACCAAGATGTAACTTTAGTCATGAGATGCAAACAAGGCTCCAACAGCATACATTTACCAGTTTAGAAAGCCACATTTTCTATCAGAATAAACTTGGATAAGAATTTAAAATTTAGGAGTTAACCTAAATATAAAACTAAAAGTTTACTCTGGTTAAAACACAAACAAATGAAGATTTTTTTTTACCCACACATCATGAAGATAATACAAACATAATGAAAAATATAGTTAAATTTGTGCACTTGTGGTGAGGCAATGATTTTTTTTTCTTCTGTCCAAGTATGACATTAATTATTTGAATTCAAGTCAGGTCCATAGAAAATTAAAGAAGAGATAGTGAGGTTGGGACTGAAGGAGAGATATAAGAAGGGAGCAAAAGAAAAGAGAAAAACTGATAATAAGAGAGATGAAGCAGAAAACGAAACAAAATTTAGTGTTGCTGTACTTTTGTTATATGTTGATTGGTTGGTCAGGTAAACTCTTTTGTTACATATGACTCAGAATGTTAACACTTGTCTTTATAGGATGATAATTCTGATGATATTCATCTAACATCTTTCTCTAAATCAAATTTGCAAACTGTTTACCTTACCATATTCTTTCTATAACCTCTCTCGATTTTCATAACAGTAAATTAGCACAGACACCAGTAGCAGAAGGAGGCTCTCCAAAAAAAATGAAGACATCTGTCTTTTTGAAGAGGGACAGACAGTCAACAGGAGGAATGGAGGGGAGGGAAAAAAAGATTCCCTTATATAGGCAGAGCAAAGGGAGAGGCTGAAGTGATTGTGACTTTAATTTATTGAAAGCCAGGGTGGTTACTGTTGCATCAATACTATTACGGGACAGCTAGAAACATTAGGTAGCACGTCATATACACACAAACTTTCCAAGATAAGAAAAGTACTGAAGAAAATCCTTTGGTACAAATGTAGAAACCACTGTATATCTTAAAATTACCATGAATTACATGAATTCTATCCAGATTAAAAAACCAGACAAAAACTAGACATTCAGCACTGATAAAATTCCAACAATGTGTTTATGCTAAAAACCAAGTGTTAGGCAGTAGGTAAAACAACTCAGTAAAATTAGCACTGATTGGCAATGTCCAAAAATACTCTGAGCAATAGAGTTTCTTTTTTATCATCATATAAAATTCACTTGTAAGATCTAAATATTTATGAAAGTTTGTTGTAGTAGAAACTGTCTTAGATAATAACAGAGTTCAAAGACTTAAAGTGAAAAAGGGCTTTGAAAATCACAGGGCCCATCTTCAATATTTTACATATGAGAAAACCAAGATCCAGTGAAATTAAACTTTCTTAACTAGAAATTTCTTCACCACTGGTATAGATTGTATTTGTAAATAGATATATAAGATGAGAAAGATATAAAGGGAAGACATTGATATAGATGGGAATGTAGTTACAAATATCACATCTACAACTATATTAACATATCTATATTGTAGCTTTATCTATCTATCTATCTATTTACCTATATGTGTGTGTGCCCAGTCACTCAGCCATATCCAACTCTTTGCAGCCCCATGGACTGTAGCCCTCCAAGCTCCTCTGTCCGTGGGATTTTCTAGGAAAAAATACTGGAGTGAGTTGCCATTACCTACTCCAATTTACCTGTTGGATCTATTATAAAGTTCTTTTAAATATAGTAATATTAGTTTTTCTAATGAAAAGTTTCTAATTATGTTATAACCCACGACTTTTTTCAAAGAAGCTACTTAACCCGTTATGTTTCTTAAATTTTTTTCTATGTCATGATTCCTGAAAGTTAAAATAGCCCTCCTTTGAAATAATTCACCTCAGTCTCTTAAAAATGTTTTATAAGAGTGAATCAGGTGAAAATCTTATCAGTTGTAAGTGTTACTTGTTTTCCTTTTTCCAAATAATTTCTGTATACATATTATATTTTATATCCCAATATCTCCAATCCACTCAAAAAAAAAAATATTCAGAGTGTTTCTTTTAAACTTGAGTTAATGTATTTGAAACACTGGATAGTCTTCCATGTCAAGAATATATTCATCAGGTTACTAGAGAGAGGACTGACTTCCAGTTTTCTGATATTATTCACATTACTTCTAACTTCTACAATACTTGATCCAATCAATATTCTCTCTTACCTTTTACCTATTAACATCAATAGGACTTTTCTTTTTTACTCTCTTGGTACTCACTGATATTTTGTGCATAATGATGCCTAAATTTAATTGAGATGTAAGTTTCTCTTTATTATGAGACTCTGTGATACCTTCAGCACTTTTAATTCTAGAGTAAAAATTTCTCTATTACCCCTTCAAAATCCTTTATCTATTAAACTACTAGACAAGCCATCTTTAAGAGAAAGACTAATTAGGACTTGGAAATTATGTTAATTTCAGTCAATCAGTTCAGTTGCTCACTTGTGTTCAACTCTTTGCGATCTCATGCATTGCAGCATGCCAGGCTTCACTGTCCATCACCAACTCCCAGAGCTTGCTCAAACTTGTGGTCATTGAGTAAGTGATGCCATCCAAACATCTCATTCCTGTCATCCCCTTCTCCTCTTGCCTTCAGTCTTTCCTAGCATCAGGGTCTTTTCTAATCAGTCAGTTCTTTGCATCAGTGGACAAAGTATTGGAGTTTCAGCTTCAGCATCAGTCCTTCCAATGAATATTCAGGACTGATTTCCTTTAGGATAGACTGGTTGGATCTCCTTGCAGTCTAAGGGACTCTCAAGCATTTTCTCCAACACCACACTTCAAAAGCGTCAATTCTTTGGCATTTTGCTTTCTTTATAGTCCAACTCTCACATTCATACCTGACTACTAGAAAAGCCATAGCTTTGACTAGACAGACCTTTGTTAGCAAATTAATGTTTCTGCATTTTAATAAGCTGGCTATGTTTGTCATAACTTTTCTTCGAAGGAGTGTTTTTTAATTTCACAGTTTCAGTCACCATCTGAAGTGATTTTGGAGCCCAAGAAAATCAAGTCTGTCACTCTTTCCATTGTTTCCCCATCTCTTTGTAATGAAGTGATGGGACTGGATGCCATGATCTTCATTTTTTGAATGTTGAGTTTTAAGTCACTCTCCTCTTTCACTTTCATCAAGAGCTCTTTAGTTCCTATTCCCTTTGTGCCGTAAGGGTGGTATCATCTCCATATCTGAGGTTATTGATATTTCTCCTGGAATTCTTGATTCCAGCTTTAGCTTTATCCAACCTGGCATTTAGTATCTGCATGTAAGTTAAATAAGCAAGGTGACAATATACACCCTTGCATACTCCTTTCCCAATTTCAAACCTGTCCATTGTTCCATGTCTGGTTCTAATTGTTACTTCTTTACCTGCATACAGATATTTTGGGAGGCAGGTAAGGTGGTCTGGTATTCCCATCTCTTTCAGAATTTTCCACAGTTTGCTATGATCCACCCATTCAAAGATTTTAGCATAGTCAATGAAGCAGAAGTAGATATTTTTCTGGAATTCTCTTGCTTTTTCAGTGATCCAATGGATGTTGACAATTTGATCACTGGTTCCTCTGTCTTTTCTAAATCCAGCTTGAAAATCTGGAAGTTCTCAGTTCATGTATTGTTGAAGCCTAGCTGGGAGAATTTTGAGCATTACTTTGCTAGCGTGTGAGATGAGTGCAATTGTGTAGTAATTTGAGCATTCTTTGGCATTGCCTTCCTTTCAGATTGGAATGAAAACTGACATTTTATAGTCCTATGGCCACTGCTGAGTTTTCCAAATTCGCTGGCATACTGAATGTAGCACAGCATCATCTTTTTGGATTTGAAGTAGCTCAGTTGGAATTCCATGACCTCCACTAGCTTTGTTTGTAGTGATGTTTCCTACAGCCCACTTGACTTCACACTCCAGGATGTCTGGCTCTAGGTGAATGATCACACCATCATGGTTATCTGGGTCATGAAAATATTTTTTGTACAGTTTTTCTGCATTCTTGCCACCTCTTAATATCTAGCTTCTGTTAGGTCCATATCATTTCTGTTCTTTATTGTGCCCAACTTTGCATGAAATGTTCCCTTGGTATCTCTAATTGTCTTGAAGAGATCTCTAGTCTTTCCCATGCTATTATTTTTCTCTATTTCTTTGCACTGATCACTGAGGAAGCCTTTCTTATCTCTCCTTGCTATTCACTGGGCTCTGTTCAAATGGGAATATCTTTCCTTTTCTCCTTTTCCTTTCACTTTTGTTCTTTCCTCAGCTATTTGAAGGCCTCCTCAGACAACCATTTTGCCTTTTTGCATTTCTTTTTCTTCAGATGGTTTTGATCACCACCGCCTGTACAATGCTACAAACCTCTGTTCATAGTTTTTCATGCACTCTGTCTATCAGATCTAATGCCTTCAATCTATTTGTCACTTCCACCATATAATAATAAAGGATTTTATTTACAATATACAGATGTTAATGTATCTTTTGTATTTTAGAAAAATCCTTTATTTTTTTTCTTCTAGCTTTGTTGAGAAAAAATTGACAAATAGCACTGTATAGTTAAAGGTGTAAAGCATAATTATTTGATTTATATACACCACAAAATAATTACCACAGTAAGTTTAGTAAGCAACCATCATCTCATATAGATTGAAAATGAAAGATACACACACACACACACACACACACAATAAATGCAGTAATGAATAATCTAAACATTGATCTTTGGTGGTCTAGTTTTTACTAGAAAAATCTTTGGCTTGAGGATGATGTTATGTCCTCTCATGCTAGACCATATTTTGAAACCTACACCACTTCCTTTAATCTGTCTAGTTAACTGGATCTTAGGGAGTCACTCTGGCAAAATGTTCTTTTCTATTTCTTCATTAGAATCACCAGTTCCTCAAATATTTCACCTGGAGACAAAACTTGCAGTAAAATGGACCTTCTGGATAGAATCTGAAGATACTATTCTAGTATTGTATTTACTGGAGTATAATTGACATATATATATACTACCATGTGTAAAATAGACAGCTAATGGGAACCTGCTATAAAGCACAAAAAGGTCGGCTCAGTGCTCAGCATTCTGTGTCTTTTGCGCCACAGAAGTTTTGGGTATCCACAATTCTTCCTCCACCATTTGGACAAAATTACCCTAAGGATGAATATAAATAAGCATGGGTACAATTCTTAGTGTCTTCAGTTGTGTTTCATAAAAGACAGGGATTCAGCACACATATGCTTTGGGGGAATGTTCATCAGAAAAAACTTGTAAGGAAGAGAGGAAAGCAATGTATAGGAGGGAATAGGGGAGAGGATATCATTTCTGATAAAGTTAAGCCTTGACATGCACACGGTGATAAGGCTTTCCAGATAATTGTTTCATATTTTAGTAAGGGTATCTCAGGTATTTGTTGCCCATATAAATTCCTATAGGAAGCCCTGTGGCTCAGTGGTAAAGAATCTACCTGCCAATGCAATAGTCATAGGAGACGCAGATTCGATACCTGTGTTGGGAATATCCCCTGGAGAAGGAAATGGCTATCCACTCCAGTATTCCAGCCTTCAACAGTATGTGAACTTTCAGATGTTCAAGCTGGATTTAGAAAAGGCAGAAGAACCAGAGATCAAATTGCCAACATCCTTTGGATCACTGAAAAAGCAAGGAGGTTCCAGAAAAAAACATCTACTTCTGCTTTATTAACTACACCAAAGCCTTTGACTGTGTGGATCACAACAAACTGGAAAATTCTTAAAGAGATGGGAATACCAGACCACCTGACCTGCCTCCTGAGAAATCTGTATGTACGTCAAGAAGCAATAGTTAGAGCTGAACATGGAACAATAGACTGGTTCAAAATTGGAAAGGAGTATGTCAAGGCTGTATATTGTCACCCTGCTTATTTAACTTATATGCAGAGTATATCATGTCAAATGCCAGGCTGGAAGAAGCACAAGCTGGAATCAAGATTGCCAGGAGAAATATCAATAACCTCAGATACGCAGAGGATACCACCCTTGTGGCAGAAAGTGAAGAAGAACTAAAGAGCCTCTTGATGAAAGTGAAAGACAAGAGTGAAAAAGCTGGATTAAAACTCAACATTCAAAAAACTCAGATCATGGCATCTGGTACCATCACTTCATGGCAAATAAATGAAGAAACAATGGAAACAGTGACAAACTTTATTTTCTTGGGCTCCAAAATCACTGCAGATGGTGACTGACACCATAAAATTAAAAGACACTTGCTCCTTGGAAGAAAAGCTTATGACCAACCTAGATAGCATATTGAAAAGTGGAGACATTACTTTGCCAACAAAGGTCTGTCTAGTCAAAGCTATGGCTTTCCCAGTAGTCATGTATGGATGTGACAGTTGGACTATAAAGAAAGCTGAGTGCCAAAGAAATGATGCTTTTGAACTGTGGTGTTGGAGAAGACTTTTGAGAGTCCCTTGGACTGCAAATCAACCCAGTCAATCATAAAGGAAATCAACCCTGAATATTCATTGGAAGGACTGATGCTGAAGCTGAAATTCCAATACTTTGTCCACTGATGCAAAGAACTGACTGATTAGAAAATACCCTGATGCTAGGAAAGGTTGAAGGTGGGAGGAAAAGGGGGCAACATGGGAGGAAATGGTTGAATGGCATCATGTGCCTGATGGCCATGAGTTTGAGCAAGCTTCAGGAATTGATGATGGACTGGGAAGCCTGACGTGCTGCAGTCCATGGGGTCGCAAACAGCCAAACTGGACTGAGCAACTGAACTGAAACAGTAAACAATATTTATTATCTCGGAGTTTCTGTAGATCAAGAATTTGGGTAAAATTTAGCTGAATGCCTCCTACCCAAGGTCCCTCATAGGCTGCAAGCTAAGTGCCAGATATGGTCATAGCAGTCTCAAGGCTCAACTGGGAAGGGATCTGCTATGGTCTGAAGGTCTGTGTCCCCCCAGATTCACATGTTGAAATCCTACTCCCCCAAGTGAGATAATTATTAGTATGCTGGGGGCTTTGAGAGATGATTAGGTCATGAGAATGAAGCTCACATGAATGGGATGATTGCTCTTTTAAGAGACTTCACAGAGTTTCCCAGCACCTTCTGTCATGTAGGGATAGAAGAAGTCTGAGACCCAGAAGACGATCTCTCCCATCTTGAGTTTCCAGCTTCTAGAACTGGTATTGTAGGCAATACTTTTTTGGTGCTCCTTATCAGCTATCTGGTCTGTGGTATTTTGTTATAATAGCTTGAACAGACTAAGACAGGCACTGCTTCAAACTCTCTTACATGGTTGTTTGCGGAATTTAGTTTCCACAGCCTGTTGGATGGAGAGCTTCAGTTCCTTATATGCTATTGGCCAGAGGCTAGCTTCAGCTTGTTGCTATATGAGACTTCTCCATTAGTGAAGGGTCACAATATATCAGGCTGAAATGGGGAATGAGAGAGAGAGAAAGAGAGAGTAAGAGAGATAGACAGAGAGGGGACAGAAAGGAAAAACATACAGTCTTGTATCCTAATCATTGAATAACATCCTATCATTTATACCACATTCTATGCATTTGTACCTTTTGTATGCAAACTACATTTCCTCCTTCCTCCTCAAATTTGTAAAAGTTTTATTCCTTGCAGTAGCATCTTGAAGTTTAATCACTTATATTAGTTCCCAGTGTGGATGAGGCACCTCAAGAATAGATCCTAAAGTATAACTCCTACAGGATAATACCACTTAATCAGATCTATGAAATTAATGATAAAGGCTATCTGCTCCACTGTCTTTCACCATACAATAGTGGGACATGGATAGAATAACTGCTGGAAAAGAGCATTAATACAGGAAAAAATAAAGGAACAGCTTTCTTCTTGGTACCATATGTAACAATTAGTTCAAAACAGATCACAGACATAAATGCAATTGGCAAAATACAGAAATTCCAGAAGGAAACAAAGTAGAAAATCCTAATATTATTCTGCTATGGAAAGATTGTTTAGGTACATACATTTACATTTCTTATATTTGCAAGTGAAAGTTGCTTAGGCATGTCCGACTCTTTATAACCCCATGAACTATATAGTCTGTGGAATTCTCCAGGCCAGAATACTGGAGTGGGTAGCTGTTCCCTTCTCCAGGGGATCTTCCCAACACAGGAAACAAACCCAGGTCTCCCACATTGCATTGAAGGAGGACTCTTTACCAGCTGAGCCAAAAGGGAAGCATATAGTCTGTGGAATTCTCCAGGCCAGAATACTGGAGTGAGTAGCTTAATCCCTTCTCCAGCAGATCTTCCCCACCCAGGATTTGAACCAGGATCTCCTGCATTGCAGGCGGATTCTTTACCAACTGAGCTATCAGGAAAGCCACATATATATATATATTCAAATATATATATAGACATGGATATATATGTAAATATATATGTGTATTCTTTACTAACTGAGCTATCAAGAAAGCCATATATATATATGGTTTTTCCTGTGGTCATGTATGGATGTGAGAGTTGGACTGTGAAGGAGGCTGAGCGCCGAAGAATTGATGCTTTTGAACTGTGGTGTTGGAGAAGACTCTTGAGTCCCTTGGACTGCAAGAAGAACCAACCAGTCCATTCTGAGGGAGATCAACCCTGGGATTTCTTTTTTTTTTTTTACTTTATTTTTATTTTTAATTTTATTTTATTTTTAAACTTTACAATATTGTATTAGTTTTGCCAAATATCGAAATGAATCCGCCACAGGTATACCTGTGTTCCCCATCCTGAACCCTCCTCCCTCCTCCCTCCTCCTTCCCCATACCCTCCCTCTGGGTCGTCCCAGTGCACCAGCCCCAAGCATCCAGTATCGTGCATTGAACCTGGACTGGCGACTCGTTTCATACATGATATTATACATATTTCAATGCCATTCTCCCAAATCTCCCCACCCTCTCCCTCTCCCAGAGTCCATAAGACTAACTGGAACCTATTATACAGAGTGAAGTAAGCCAGAAAGAAAAACACCAATACAGTATACTAAAGCATATATATGGAATTTAGAAAGATGGTAACAACCCTGGGATTTCTTTGGAAGGAATGATGCTAAAGCTGAAACTCCAGTACTTGGGCCACCTCATGCGAAGAGTTGACTCATTGGAAAAGACTCATGCTGGGAGGGATTGGGGGAAGGAGGAGAAAAGGACGACAGAGGATGAGATGACTGAATGGCATCACTGACTCGATGGATGTGAGTCTCAGTGAACTCCGGGAGTTGGTGATGGACAGGGAGGCCTGGCGTGCTGCGATTCATGGGGTCGCAAAGAGTCGGACACAAGTGAGCGACTGATCTGATCTGATGCAAATACATATAAAGACATGCATATAACTTTATACATATATATATATATATGAATACAGATTAAATTTTATCAAAGTAAGAAACTTCATACTCACAAAGATACTGTTACAAAAAGGTAAATCCAAGCTATAGACAGGGAGATAAATTTTTATAACGTATATATCTGATGAAAGACATGGTATGCAGAATATTCAAAGAATTTTTACAACTCAAGTAATAGTCAGAGTCCAATAAGAAAGGCAAAAAATTTGATATTTCACTTAAAAACATTAATAGACATTAGGGAAATGCAAATTAAAACCACTACATACTAACTGGCTATAATTAAATGGAAAATATCAAGCGTTAGTGAAGATGTTGAGCAAGTAGAACTTGCTTGCAGTGCTAGTGGGTCCTGTCAAATAATACAGCTCTGCTGGAAAACCGTTTGTCAATTTCTTATGAAGCAAACATATACTTACACACAACAGAGTAATTTCACCCCTATATATCTAGGCAAATGAAATAAAAACTGGCCTACCCAAATATCTGTATGTCAATAACAGCTGGAAACAGCCTACATGCCCTTAACCCTCTCCTCAAGGTCTGGAAATGTGTGTCCTGATACAGTGACTTCATTCATAATTACCAAATCTACAAAAATGACAAACGTCTGTCAACTCATGTAAAATAAATAAAATGTTTTTCAGAAACATTAATGAACTATAGATATATGTAACAATATGGATGAATCTACAAAGACTTAAGCTGAGTGAAAGAAGGCATGCACAAAAGACTGCATGCTCTATGATCCCAATTATCCTGTATTTCCATTGTGGAATAGGCACAAATATAGGAAAGGGACTTAATGTCTGCCAGGGTCTGATAGTAGAAGGAAGTCATTGACAGAAAAATCCACAGGGAAACTTTTGGAGGTGCTGGGAATATTCTACATACTATATTATGGTTTTGGTGGTGATTATATATTTAAATTGTACTTCCAATATATTTGACTTAAAAAAAGGAAAAGATATCTCACTGAGAGCTCCCACTATGAGAAGGATACAATAGATTGTGATGGGAATGCTCTCCCTTAAAGACTTTTTAAAAGCTGAATGCATTTCAAAAAAATATTTTTAAAGACATGAACTTATAAAGAAACAAAAGTACCAGAAAATAGAGAAAGTCTTCAAGGGGACTTCATGTTCATCAGATATTTTTTCACTTGAAGCATTTAC
The DNA here is from genome assembly GCF_029378745.1 of Bos indicus. NCBI lineage: Eukaryota > Metazoa > Chordata > Mammalia > Artiodactyla > Bovidae > Bos > Bos indicus. The sequence continues at coordinate 49,973,999 of NC_091761.1, read as the reverse complement.
TAAATTGTGGGCATTTTCTAGTCAAGTTTGATGGCATAGCTTACCTTCATCTTACATACTTTGTTGGGATAAAGAGAAATCAGTTAAAATCTCTCTTTTTTTTCTTTTCTTTATTGGAGGATAATTGCTTTATAATATTGTGTTGATTTCTGCCATACATCAACATGAACCAGTCACAGGTATCAAGCACCATATGAGTAACAATTTTAAAATTTGAGAGGTCTTATCACTAAGCTAGTGTTTTCTAAAGCACACTGCAGAATTTCAAAACTGCAGAAAGATTGGGAGCTATTTAAAAGTTTCTAAAAAGCAGCAAAAAGACATTTTAGAGTCTTATAGACTGTATTGAATTGAGAAATTCTAGAGGGTAAATCTCAGTTTGCTGTAATCCCATTAGGATAAAGGAAAAGAGAAACAAAGAAACAAAAACAATGGCTTTCAATCAAATCTCAAGGCTGGCAGGGCCAAGAAACAAAGCAAAGATAGAATGAGTCAGTAAAACTACAACCAAGTTCTCCAACAAATCAGTCATGATTTCATTGAGGTTTCAGCCCTTTCCTATCTGTCTAGCATAAGGAAGAACATCCTCAGATGGAATAACAACATATTGAACTTCTGTGTTTCCTTTATGCATAATATCTGGCATGCAATGAAAATATTATATACTAGATCTGAGAAGAGGAAAAGACTTAAGCAAAAAAATAAAGAAAAAAACTGTCAGAAGACATTTAACAGAATACATAGATAACAGAATTTGCAAGCAAATATTTTAAATATTCGACTATTGTTTAAGAAAATACAGAGTAAATACAAAAAAAAAAATAAGTAAAGAGAAAGAAATTTCAACAGAATATTGAAACATAAGAACACAAAAACTTTCCATAATTGAAAAATAAGATCCTGGAATTTAGAATTAAATGGATGGCTTGAATAGCAGACTGCAAGTAGAAAAACACAAGTTTTGTAACCTGAAAGAGAAATCAATAGGAAATACAAAATATTATGCAGAGAAAGAAGAAAGTATGAAAAAGAAAAAACAGAGCATGTAAGTCATGTTTCAAAAAATGTTTAAAAATTTTAATATATTCTCATTAATATAATATAATGAGAATCATAGAAGAAGATGAGAAAGAGAATGGGGCAAAATATTTGCAGAGACAATAGCAAAGAATTTCAAATCTCCCGGCAGATGCCCATTTAGAGATTTTGTGAAGATTAGCAAAATCTATGGATAAATACCAAGAAAGCCATACCAAGAAAATGACAGAAAAATATTTTTTAAAAAAAATCTTAAAAACAACTAGAGAAATACTGCTGCTGCTGCTGCTAAGTCGCTTCAGTCGTGTCCGACTCTGTGAGACCCCAGAGACGGCAGCCCACCAGGCTCCCCCGTCCCTGGGATTCTCCAGGCAAGAACACTGGAGGGGGTTGCCATTTCCTTCTCCAATGCCTGAAAGTGAAAAGTGAAAGGGAAGTCTCTCAGATCGTGAAGTCGCTTCGCAATCCCATGGACTGCAGCCTACCAGGCTCCTCTGTTCATGGGATTTTCCAGGCAAGAGTACTGGAGTCGGGTGCCATTGCCTTCTCCAGAGAAATACTCATTATCTTAATAGGTGCAACAAGACAGAGAGGTGACTAATCAACATAAATTATGCAAAGTAAAACAATGGAATGACATTTTACAGCTCACCAAGAAAAAATGCTAACTTAGATACCCATCAAGATATTCTTGTGAAAGAGAAGGTAAACAGAGTCAATTCCTGACAAATAGATAATTTACCACCATCAGTGTTTTACTAAAAGAAAGACTAAATTAATTTCTTCAAAAAGGCAAAGGTCCTAAACAGAAACATAAAAATGGGGGAAGAAAAGAAGGATTTTTTAAGAAGTAAAAATGGGTTTAAATATAATTAGAGATTATACAAAAAAATAACTGTAATGCTATACGTGATTTTAATTATAACTAAAACTCAAATGCATGGCCACAATGTAGTATATTGGGAATTTGAGGAAGATAATATTTTGATATTCTAGCAGTATTTTATAGATAAAGAAACTATTTTGATAATGAAAATAAATACTAAATGTTGTTACCAATAGTAACCACTAAGAGAATAATTAAATAATTAGAATGATATAATTAAAGAAAAAATAAGAAAAAAATGTTGGTGAATCAGGAAGAAGGTGAACAATCCCAAAGTGAAAATTAAATGAGTCACAAAATGACTAGTATGATTGTGGATACATATATTAATAACAACTTAAATCTACTTAAAAATATGAATATACATTTAATTTGCTTAGGGCAAGAGGAAGTTTGAAAGTGAAAGGACAAAGAGCATACATATATTAACCAAAGGAAACTTTGTACAGTTCTACTAATGTCAGTTGAGCAGTTATATGATGACCTACAAGATCTTCTAGTACCAAAACTTCTAACACCAAAAAAGATGTCCGTTTCATGACAGGGGACTGGGATGCAAAAGTAGGAAGTCAAGAGCTCCCTGGAATAACAGGCAAGTTTAGCCTTAGAGTACAAAATGAAGCAGTTCAAAGGCTAACAGTGTTGCCAAGAGAATGCATTGTCATAGCAAACACAGTCTTCCAACAACACAAGAGACAACTTGACACATGGACATCACCAGATAGTCAATACCAAAATCAGATAGATTACATACTTTGCAGTGGAAGATGGAGAGGCTCTATACAACTAGCTAAAACAAGACTGAGAGTTGATGGTGGCTCAGATCATGTACTCCTTATTGCAAAATTCAGACTTAAACTGAAGAACATAGGGAAACACTAGACCATTCAGGTATGACCTAAATCTAATCCCTTATGATTATACAATGGAGGTGACAAATAGATTCAAGGGATTAGATCTGACAGAGTGCTTGAAGAACTATGGATGCAGGTTCATAACATTATATAGGAGGCGGTGATCAAAAACATATCCAAGAAAAAAATCCCAAAAGGCAAAATGGTTGTCCGAGGAGCCCTTCGGAGAAGGCAATGGCACCCCACTCCAGTACTCTTGCCTGGAAAATCCCATGGACGGAGGAGCCTGGTAGGCTGCAGTCCACGGAGTCGCTAGGAGTCGGACGCGACTGAGCGACTTCACTTTCATGCATTGGAGAAGGAAATGGCAACCCACTCCAGTGTTCTTGTCTGGAGAATCCCAGGGATGGGGGAGCCTGATAGGCTGCTGTCTCTGGGGTCACACAGAGTCGGACACAACTGAAGCGACTTAGCAGCCGTAGCAGTAGCAGTAGCAGAGGAGCCCTTACAAATAGCTGAGGAGAGAAGAGACACAAAAGGCAAAGGAGAAAAGGAAAGATACACACATCTGAATGCAGAGTTCCAAAGAATAGCAACAAGAGATAAGAAAGCCTTCCTAAGTGATCAATGCAAAGAAATGGAGGGAAACAACAGAATGGGAAGACTAGAGATCTCTTTAAGAAAATTAGAGATACCAAGAGAACAGTTCATGCAAAGATGGGCAGAATAAAGGACATAAATGGTATGGACCTAACAGAAGCAGAAGATTTTAAGAAGAGTTGGCAAAAATACACAGAAGAACTACATAAAAAAGATCTTAATGACCACAACGGTGGGATCACTTACCTAGATCACTTACCTAGAGCCAGACATCCTGAAGTGCAAAGTCAAATCGGCCTTAGGAAACATTACTATGAACAAAGCTAGTGGACATGATGGAATTCCAGCTGAGCTATTTCAAATCCGGTGATCCTGTGAAAGTGCTGCACTCAGTATGCCAGCAAATTTGGAAAACTCAGCAGTGGCCACAGGACTGGAAAAGTTCAGTTTTCATTCCAATCCCAAAGAAAAGCAATGACAAAGAATGCTCAAACTACCACACAATTGCCCTCATCTCACATGCTAGCAAAGTGATGCTCAAAATTCTCCAAGTTAGGCTTCAACAATACATGAACCGAGAACTTCCAGATGTCAAGCTGGATTTAGAAAGGGCAAAGGAACCAGAGATCAAATTTCTATGATCCAACATAAGTTGGATCATAGAAAAAGCAAGAGAATTCCAGAAAAACTTCTGTTTCATTGACTACACTAAAGCCTTTGATTGTGTGGATCACAACAAACTGCGGAAAATTCTTAAAGAGATGGGAATACCAAACCACCTTACCTGTCTCTTGAGAAATCTGAATGTAGGTCAAGAAGCAACAGTTAGAACTGGACATGGAAAAATGAACAGGTTCCAATTTGGGAAAGGAGTACGTCAGGGATGTATATTATTGCCCTGCTTATTTAACTCATATGCAGAGTACATCATTCAAAATGCCAGGCTGATTGAAGTGCAAGCTGGAATCAAGATTGCTGGGAAAAATATCAATAACCTAAGATACGCAGATGACACTACCATTATGGGAGAAAGAGAAAAGGAACTAAGAAACCTTGATGAAAATGAAAGAGAGAGGAGAGTGAAAAAGCTGGCTTAAAATAACATTCAGGAAACAAAGATCATGACATCCAGTCCTATCACTTCATGGCAAATAAATGGGGAAACAATGGAAACAGTGACAAACTTTATTTTCTTGGGCTCCAAAATCATTGCTGACAGTGTCTGCAGCCATGAAATTAAAAGACCCTTGCTCCTTGGAAGAAAAGCTATGACCAACCCATACAGTGTATTAAAAAGCAGAAACATCACTTTGCCAACAAACTCCATATATTCAAAGCTATGGTTTTTCCTGTAGTCATGTATGGATGTGAGAGCTGGACTATAAAGAAAGCTGAGCGCTGAAGAATTGATGCTTTTGAAGCGTGGTGTTGGAGAAGACTTTTGAGTCCCTTGGACTGCAAGGAGAACAACGCTGTCAATTGTAAAGGAAATCAACCCTGAATATTCATTGGAAGGACTGATGCTGAAGCTCCAATACTTTGGCCACCTGATGCAAAAACTGATTCATTAGAAAAGCCCCTGCTGCTGGAAAAGATTGAAGGCAGGAGGAGAAAGGGACGACAGAGGATGAGATAGTTGGATGGCATCACTGACTCAATGGACATGAGTATAAGCGAGCTCCAAGAGTTGGTGATGGACAGGGAAGCCTGGTGTCCTACAGTTCCATGGGGTTGTAAAGAGTCGGACATGACTGAGTGACTGAACTGAAGTAATAACAGAAATCAAATTGATTACATCCTTTGTGGCCAAAGATGGAGAAGCTGTATATAGTCAGCAAAAACAAGACCTGGAGCTGATTGTGACTCAGATCATTAGCTTCTGTTAGCAACATTCATACTTAAACTAAAATGAGCAGCCAAATAGAAAGGAGAGACAAGAAGGACTTCTTCAATGAACAGTGCATAAAACTAAAAGAAAACAACAGAAGGGGAAAGACTAGAGATTGCTTCAGGAAAATTGGAAATATCAAAGGAACATTCCCCCTCAAAATGGACTCAATAAAGGACAGAAACAGTAGCAACTGATAGATTCTGAAGAGATCAAGCAGAGATGGAAAGAATACACAGAGGAACTGTCCAAAAAAGAACTCAATGAACCGGATAACCATGATAGTGCGGTCAGTCACCCAGAGCCAGACTTTCTGGAGTGTGAAGTCAACTGGGCCTTAGGAAGCACTGCTGTCAATCAAGCTAGTGGATGCAATGGAATTCCAATAGAGCTATTGAAAACCCTAAAGGATGATGCCAGCAAAGTGTTGCACTCAATATGTCAGCAAATCTGGAAGACCCAACAGTGGCCACAGGACTGGAAAAGGTCAATCCTCATCCCAATTCCCAAGAAGGTTCTAAACCTCAGACAATTGCACTCATCTCCCTTGCTAATAAGGTTATACTTAAAATCTTGCATGTTAGGCTTCAGGATTACATGAACCAAGAGCATCCAGATGTCTAAACTGGATTTAGAAAAGGTAGAGGAACCAGAGATCAACTTGCAACATTCACTGGATCATGGAGATAGCAAGGCAATTCCAGAAAGATACATCTACCTCTGTTTCATTGACTATGCTAAAGCCTTTGACAGTGTGGATCATAACAAACTATGGAAAGCTCTTAAAGAGATGGGAATACCAGACATCTTACCTGTCTCCTAAGAAACCTGTAAATGGGTCAAGAAGGAACAGTTAGAACCCTGTATGGAGCAATTGATTGGTTCAGGATTGAGAAAGGAGTACTACAGGGCTGTCTGTTGTCACCCTATTTGTTTAACATTATGCCGAGCACATTATGAGGTTTTAGCTAGTGGACAAATACACACATGAAAAGGGAAAAAAAAAAAAAAAGAAATACTATAACAATTGGAAGGGAAGAAATTAAAATTTCCAGCTTAGGAATGAAATGATTTTGTACCTAGGACATTTTTAAAAAATCTTACAGAAAAACCTATAGAATAAATCTGTGAATCTCATAGTTTTCCTATATACATGATTAATTTAAAAAAATGTACCTCTCTACACGAACAAGCAAATTAAATAAAATTCTTTAAAATAATAACAACTATATTAGAATCAAAACCATTGCAACCTACCAAAAGTTGTGTTTTATTCCTGTATACTAAAGATACAAAACATTATTTAGATCAAATTTTTAAAGAAAAATTGTAAAAATGAAGCCCCATATAATGAGTATAGATTGGAATGGAAGACCCAATGTGTAAAAATGTCATTTTGTGTCAGATTAATCTATGATTTCAATCCAATTTTTCTCAAATATAATTGAGCATTTTCATGGAAATTAAAACTGACCCATAAATCCATATGAAAATACAAAAGGCCAAGAATAGAAAGGCAATGTTATAGAAGATGAATAAAGCCAGAAATTTTTCACTACCAGCTATCAAGCATTAATGAAAACTTTAGTAACTAATATTAATTAATATAGCAGGGTTTTAGCAAAAGGAAAAAAAAAAACAGCTAGTGAAATAGAATAAGAAGGCCAGAAACATATGAATATATATCCAGTCACTTGATTTATGACAAAGGTGGCATGCAATTTAGTGGAGATAAGATGGTATTTTCTCAGTAAATGAAACTAATTATTTATCCATATGGGAAAAAATGAATTTAGACCCTTTCTTACAGCAAATACACATAGATATTCCATATAGATTGTATTGAATATTTCTTAATGGGAATATAAAGCAATTAGATTTTAATCAAAAACACAGAAGAACATCTTCATGACTTTGGGGTAAACAGAGAATTTTTAGCCAAACTCCAAAATGCTAACCATAAAATATTAATTGAAATATATTTAAGAATTTATGTTAATCAAAAGCATTAAAGAGATACATGGATTTGAAGAATGTATCTGCAAAATGTATATCTTACTAGAGAGGTGTTAAATCATGTGCAAAAGATATAAAAGACTAAAAATTTATAAGAAAATAAAGCTCATCTTTTTTTAAAAAAAAACGAGCTAATGGCTTCAACACTTAATGAAAGAAATACTTCCATATCCAGTAAAAGTAAGAAAAAGTATTAAATTTCATTACTGTTGAAATGTTAAATAAAACTAATGTATCACTATCTACCCACCAGGATGGCTGAAATTAAAAAGATAGAAAATGCTGTGTGTTACCAAAAATGTGGATCAACTGAAAATTCTGATAAACTGCTGTGGGAAACACATTAGCAGAGGCTGCATAACGGTGACATCATCTACTTTAGCTAACCAAACATACTGTAGGATTTAGTTTATCAGTCCACTTGCGCTGTCGTCATGAAACAGTCCGGATGGCTTGAAACAATAGAAACTGTTTTCCTCACGGTTCTGGAGACTAACAGTCCAAGGTCAAGTTGCTAATAGGTGTCTGGTGAAAGTTTCCTTCTGGACTGCAGAGACCTGCCTTCTCGCTTTGTGCTCACATGGCCTTTCTTTGCATGTGGAGACAGAGAAAGATGTAAAGGAATAGCATTCTCTGGTGACTCATATAAGGATATTAATCCTTTTGGATCAAGGCCTCACCTTACGACCTCACTTAACCTTAATAACTCTTAGAGGCCCCGTCCCCAAATACAGTCTCATTGGGGGTGAGGGTAGGGCTTCAGCATATAAATTTGAGGGGGAGATACCCAGGTGGCACAAGTGGTAAGGAATCCCCCTGCCAAAGCAGGAGATGCCAGAGACACAGGTTTGATCCCTGGGTCTGGAAGATCTCCTAGAGAAGGAAATGGCAACTCACTCCAGTATTTCTTGCCTAGAAAATTCCATGAACAGAGAAGCTTGGAGGGCTGCAGTCCATGGGAGTCGCAAAGAGTCAGACACGACTGAGTATGCACACACCACACCATACAAATTTTTGGCCTCTAACATTCTGCTCCCCAGATTCATATCTTCTTCACATGTGAGTTATATTAATTTCATAACAATTGCTCGGAAATTCTTGACTCATTGCAGCATCAACTCTAGAGTCTCACTTAAGATGACATCATGGATTAGACTTGAGATCCAATTCATCTTGAGGCAAAATCCTACTGTAGTTGTGACTTTGTCAAACCAGGCAAGTTATGTACTTCCAAAATGCAATAATGCAAAAGGCATGCTGCTGCTGCTGCTGCTAAGTCACTTCAGTCATGTCCGACTCTGTGCGACCCCATAGAAGGCAGCCCACCAGGCTCCCCCGTCCCTGGGATTCTCCAGGCAAGAACACTGGAGTGGGTTGCCATTTCCTTCTCCAATGCATGAAAGTGAAGAGTCAAAGTGAAGTCGCTCAGTCGTGCCCAACTCTTAGCCACCCCATAGACTGCAGCCCACCAGGCTCCTCTGTCCAAGGGATTCTTCAGGCAAGAGTACTGGAGTGGGGTGCCATTGCCTTCTCCGACAAAAAAGCATAGACAGTCTCATTCTAAAGGGGAGAAGTTGTGAGGAAAATGGACCCTAAGTATCAGTAGGTCTAAAACCTAGCAAGGCAATTCCATCAGATCTTAAGGCTCCAGAATAATCCCCTTTGGTTGGATGCCCCCACCTTCCATGCCCCACCTCAACAGGAAGATGGGGGTCAAGCCCTCATGGCTCTATGGATAAGATATCACTCATGTGATAAGATTATGTTATATAACACAGATGAAGAAATTTTCCAGTGAAGAAAGTCCTCTCATCAGTTTACTTCAAGTTAATAAAAAGTTAGAATATTAAGTCTGAAAGTGAAAGGTGCTCATTCATGTCCGAATCTTTGTGACCCCATGGACTATACAGTCCATGGAATTCTGCAGGCCAGAATACTGGAGTGGGTAGCCTTTCCCTTCTCCAGGGAATCTTCCCAACCCAGGGATCGAACGCAGGTCTCCAGTCTGAGCAAGATCCAATTAGATGAGCCCTTGTAAAGATCTAGTGGTCAGAGTCAGGAAGAAGTCAGAGAGATTTCACATGTCAGATGTGCTCTCCTGTTGGCCTTAATGAAGAAAACAGTCACATTTTGATGAGAGTCACATGCTAGAGCATGCTAGAGCACCTGTGCAGAGCTGAGAGCTTCAGTCCTATAACTGCAATAATTGAATCTTGACAACAAGATTGGGCTTGAGCTTGGAAGAGGACTCCAAGCCTCAGAGGAGATCACAGCCTTAAATGACACCAAAATTGCATCCCGGTGAAAACCTGAGCAAAGGACCCAGTTCACCAACAGCAGGAATCCTGACCATGGAAATTTTGTTCTAATTTAGCAGATTGTAATTTGTGTTCCTTTAGGCTCCAAAAGGTGTAATAATTTGGGGCACAGCAATAGCAAACAAATACAAATGACTTTCCACATATCTTATTAATAAAGAGATGAAATCTGTTATAAGATGCATGCATATTTTCTAAAATCCCAATACTGTTATGTACAAATATATATATATATATATAAATTCATGAAAACAGACTTGCAACACATAAATTTTAAAATGCATTATTTATTCCATTAAGAGTAAGTAGGTGGACTTAATGGAGAAGACAATGGCACTCCACTCCAGTACTCTTGCCTGGAAAATCCCATGGACAGAGGAGCCTGGTGGGCTGCAGTCCATGGGGTCGCTAAGAGTTGGACATGACTGAGCAACTTCACTTTGACTCTTCACTTTCATGCATTGGAGAAGGAAATGGCAACCCACTCCAGTGTTCTTGCCTGGAGAATCCCAGGGATGGGAGAGCCTGGTGGGCTGCTGTCTATGGGGTCGCACAGAGTCAGACACGACTGAAGCGACTTAGCAGCAGCAGCAGCAGCAAGTGGACTTAAAGTGTTGACATGGCTTTCCACCCTGCCTAACATAATAGCTTAACTTAAAAAGTACAATGAACATTCATTCAAATATCAGGATTCAGAAGAAAGCCATTGCTTATTCTAATGACTAACCAAACAAACAACAACAACAAATAGTGATAACTATGTACTTTATATCAGCACTTCATGACCCTAGTAGATTCCCTAAAACATTGGAACAACATTCAAAAAAGCAAACTTTACTTTTGTTAACAATTTGTTCTCTAATTTTTATTAATGCATTTTTCTATAAATAATTCATGATATCAAATTTATAGTGATTAACTATTCCTTAATGCAATTTCAAAAAAGATTAAGTGAATGGAATGATTCTTCTGAAATGAGTCTGGTAGCTGCTATTATTAAAGTCACCTAAAAATTCACACTTCCAGTAAGTAAAATCTTGTCATAAAATGTTCAAAGGTTTTTTAAAGAAATAGGAAACAAAGTTTGTATTCTTGTGGTACAAACTATTAGTAAGGGTGGCAAGAGTCAGAATATTAGCCTTTCAAAAATATGTATATTTTCTACATAAATTATTTTATACACAAATTATCAATTCATGATACACACTCCAAAAAGTAAAGCTTGGCAAAATACTGCTGTTTGTAGAAATTATAAAAAGTAAGTTGAAGCCATATAGAGATCAGAATTCTTTAAAAGAATGAGAAACACCAGTAATAAACTTGAAGCTTAATTTTAAAACTTTCCCTAGCACTGATCAGATGGATAACCTAAAGCTAAACTATGTCCTTTTTTACTTTTAGACTTTAATTCTGAAATGTGAGCTCATCAAAAGTACTTATCTGGTTCTAATAAGAAAAACCTTTTTTACCCTATGTCTAAGTGTTGTTATCATGGGGAAGAGCCTCATGGGCTTGTGTGTAGTGTGTGAACCTGTAGCACCTGGGCACTTGGTAGGAATGCAGGCTCCCAGGCAGACTCGTGAATCAAAATATGTTTCTACAAAATCCCTAGTAGCTATGCACACTTTGAAGCAGAAGCTCACAATCCTGATTGTAGGTTAGAACCACCAGGAATCTAAACCACAAAACCAAACGAACTAAAACCAAAATATAAACAAACAACAGGAGACAGAAAACAACAACAAAACACCTAACTAATGATCAAGTCATTAGTTAATGAATGTTAATTAAACTACAGGTTCACTTATCTAGCATTGGATTCTGGCCATCTAGATATTTTAAATTTCTGCCAGATGATTCTAATGGTTAGAAGAGTTGTGAATCAATGTTTACAACCCACTAGTTAGAGAACCCAGCTATGTTCATGCACATTTCTCTCTAGACAATAGATTTCTGCATCTGAGTCACAGTGAAGATTAGGCCTTCTTACTTTATGGACAGCCCAGATACCAACTGCCTGTTTGAACTTCAAATAGTAAGTTCCCTGGGGCTCACCTTTGATCTATTTTTTTGGTCCATCCAAAAATAAATTATCGCACATCCTTGAAATTAACTGCTATTCTGGAATATAATTATATACTTCCGGTCACTACCTACACCATGGACTTTTTCTCACTATCTATAAAGGAAAAAGGAGAAGGCAATGGCACCCCACTCCAGTTCTCTTGCCTGGAAAATCCCATGGACAGTGGAGCCTGGTAGGCTGCAGTCCATGGGGTCGCTAGGAGTCGGACACGACTGAGCGACTTCACTTTCACTTTTCACTTTCATGCATTGGAGAAGGAAATGGCAACCCACTCCAGTGTTCTTGCCTGGAAGATATCAGGGATGAGGGAGCCTGGTGAGCTGCTGTCTATGGGGTTGCACAGAGTCAGACACTACTGAAGCGACTTAGCAGCAGCAGCAGCAGACCAAATCTCCTGCCTATCCTTCAGCACCTAGCTCAGATATTTATTCCATGTACTAGAAAATGGTTTTACTTTCCCTCTTCCGTGTTTTTGTTTTCTTTTACTATCTTAAATTGCTCAGTATAGGTTATTTATCAGTCATATTGTTTCTTACTATACATGCCTTAATCTCTCCAGCAAAAGTGCCATTGCTATTATTGGTTTGGAATCCAATGCCTAATCATGAAAATCAATCATTCTTCCCTAATCATCAATGAATAAAACACTTTATAATATTTTTTAAAATAGTTTCTCTAGTGAATCCCATTCTTCTAGTTTTCTGCAAGTGTTTATTCCTTACCTGTAAGAAAAAGAAACACACTGTATACACTCCAAAAGTAGAATGTTTTGTTTCTATTTCAGAATAATTTGGGCAAACGTGTGATCAGAGGGCCTGCCCTAAGATACTGGATGATTGCATATAGTGCCATATATTGGTCCATATTTGGGGAACAATAACAGGAAGACCACACCATTTCAATAAGTCAAATGTTAGGACTGACTTAAACTGAAGATAAATGAACCTACATAAGCAATAAGAAGGTGTCTTTTACTTACAAGAGGCTCCAAAGACAGGCATTGATGATAGAGAGTCAGCAAGATAAATAAATCATCCTCCCTATCTTTTAGAAGTACCTAATTTAGTGAGTAAGACCCATAAAAAAATACTCAGTAACTTAAGATAACTTAGGGCAGCAAAACTATATTGTATGGAAAGTAAACACAAACTTTGGCAAACATCTCTATGCAAAATAAAAGGTTTAGATTAGGAACTGAACAACAAATCCCACTAGTGAACTTTTCCCTACAAAACTCAAAAGCCTTGTGGTTTATGGCACATTAGCATAAAACGGAGAATATTTGCACGGTAATCAAAATTTTAACACTGGTATTTGTGAACCTATTGTAGTTTAAAAGAGAGGTTCTAGTTCAGATTGCCTGGATTTGATAAATCCACCACTTATTAGCTGTGTATCCACAGTTAAGTTTCTTAACTTATCTGCACCTAAATTTCCTCATCTGTAAAATAGATATATCTATAAAATAGCCACTTATTGGTATTGTTTTAAAGTTAAATGAATTAACATACTTAAAGGGCTTAGAATTATACATGGCATAAAACAAGGGCTATAAAAATATTTGATATTTATCATTGCAATTATTTAGTAGAAATAATGAGTACCAACATTACTATAGAATTCTTTTTCCCACAATCCCCCTTTTTGGTAAACTCTTATGAATTATTTTCCTATTAACATTAAAAACTACTAACACTCCTAAATAATATTAAAATACTGTTTCTCTAAGCAAATAATAGCACAATGAAATTATATTATTTACATTAAAGTTGAATTTCTGTAAAAACTTCATAATTATACTTGCTGAATAGTCTAGCACAGGACTGGTATCACAATGTACAGAAACCTGAGATGGAAGTGTGAATGAATTAAGACTGCTCAGAAACATAAATATATGAACATAAAACCAATATAAATAGGAAAATGCTTTAGAAAGTTTAGGGTTTATTATTTCAAAAGATCAGGCTCAACAATAGAGAAGACCAGACTGGTGGTAGTATTTTTTGGCATAATAGAATAAAGGGAAAAAATTCTCATAATTTATCCATGCAGATCTTGCCCTTTCTGACACCTTAAAAGCCTCTGACAATTTTTCCTAATGTGCATTCTTGTGTAATGTTGCAATAGTACAATCTGAATCTTTAGATTTGATGACCAATATTTTATCCTAGTTTTCTTTGTGTCAAGTTCAGTATGGTAGATGAGCTAACCTCATTATATGCTGCATTATCAAAAGGTGAAAATAGAAGGCTGCTTCACAAAATCCATGAGCTTTTGAAATGCCAAAGATGAATTGTGTGGATAACTCATAAAGCAAGGGTATCTTAACATTAGCTGAGACTGTTTTGGAGAAAACAGATGATAGTGAAAGAATCCATCCCCTGGTCAAGAAAATGGTTGCGCTTTAATACAATAATAAATGTGTTTTTAAATAAATATTAATGTGTTCATTAATATTGATGGCAGTGAGTGTTGTATAAAAGTTGAAAGAATGAAAGCTTTGCTTTGAGACTACACTTAAACATTCTCCCATGTGTCTTATATTGTGGAATTAAGAAACCATTGGCTATATCTTGATTTTGACCTCTTTTTTATTACTTTGCCTTATCATGCATCCAAACTACTGCTGGTAATGCCTAGCTGTTTTCCTTAATATCTCAGTGGCAAATGCCTTTGCTATCCTTTTACACCCTTGTCAAACAAAAGTGGGAAAAGAAGAAAAAAAGATTTTAAAATATTCACGTACCACTCAGCTTTTCCAAGGTGATCCCTTTGAAGCTTAGCACCTTTAAAGTAACCAAAATCTACTGCTTAACTCCAGTTACATATTGGTTATGTGCAAGATGAGGCCCTACTTTGTTTTTCATGTCTATGTTATAGGATTGAGGCTGCAGAAGCAGCTGCACCCTGAGACATACTGCTCCCATAGCAGAAGAAAATGAGAGAGTCTGACTCACTTAATGGCTCCACTCAGATATGGAGTCAGCATTTCAACCTTTATCCCATTGACCAGATTAAATCAGATGGCTGTGTCTCATATCAATGGGTGAAAGATGGAAATCCACCCAAGGACATTCACCTTCACTCATATGGCGATAGGAAGATATCTCAGTCTCTTATGATGGGAAGCCAATAATTAGGAACAATAATACAACCTATCATATCTCACCCTTTTAATTATATAACATTCACTCCTTTCTATCTCCACACAAAATAAACACATTCTACCCCAAAGAAGACATCTCAAAAAATCTCAACCAACCATGAAATTAGACTCCAGTCCAGGATCCATGCTTATCTCTACATCATAAGTGCAACTTCTCTTAAATTAGAGCTGTGTGAACCATAAAGACAAGTTATTTCCTCCATGCACACCAACTATTTAGTAGCAGAACAGGAGTGTATTGATCTTAATAAACATTCTGCTAGAAAAGGAGAATAGGAAGCATAAAATAATTGGTACATAAGAAGCCTGAAATTATTTCAGAAACATTTTGAGAGCTCACCTACTCTGGGGATAGGGAACCTTCCAGGATCAGCCCTCAGTTCTCCTGCATGATGATATCACCAGGTTCTCTTGGTTACAGTTCCACCTCAAAAAGGTAGAAAGAGATCCTTTCTTTTTCAACCTCCTTTGACACATCTAAAGAAAGTATTAAATTGCATACCCTCTCTGGAGGCTAACTAGCATTAACAGGTGTATCTTGCCCATAAAAGGTTGGGAGATCAAGTTCTCTTTAATTCTTATATTTTTGTTTTGGTATGTTTTGCTATATTTTGGATTATGGTCCAGTCAAGGAGTTCTTTTAGCCTCTAGAATATTTATGTATATGATCCTAATAAGCTCCATGTTCCACTAAAGATGTGTATGATTCCTTATGAGATGCACCTTTTTCTCCCTAGACTTTACTGTCAATACCTTGAGACTATTAAGCTTCAGCAGAGAACCTGTTGATTTGCTGTTTTTTGTCTTTTCTGTAAGCCACCTTGTCCAAATGGATAGATTTTATGAAAGCCAATTTAGTCCCTTTATGGAGCTGGATCATAAAGAAGACCAAGTGCCAAAGAATTGATATTTTTGAATTGTGGTGCTGGAGAAGACTCTTGAGAGTCCCTTGGACAGCAAGGAGATCAAACCAGTCAATCCTAAAGGAAATCAACCCTGAATACTCATTGGAAGGACTGATGCTGAAGCTGAAGCTCCAATACTTTGGCCACCTGATTGGAGCCAACACATTGGAAAAGACCTTG
Organism: Bos indicus; assembly: GCF_029378745.1. Taxonomy (NCBI): domain Eukaryota; kingdom Metazoa; phylum Chordata; class Mammalia; order Artiodactyla; family Bovidae; genus Bos; species Bos indicus. The sequence goes on along the minus strand of NC_091761.1, from coordinate 49,958,062 downwards.
ATGCTGGGAAAGATTGAGGGCAGGAGGAGAAGGGGGCAACAGAGAATGAGATGGCTGGGTGGCATCACTGACTCAATGCACATGAGTTTGAGCAAACTTTAGGAGATTGTGGAGGACAGGGATACAGCCAGCATGCTGCAGTTTATGGGATAGCAAAGAGTTGGAGAGGACTTAGTGTCTGAACAACAACATGGAGTTTAACTACAGCAAGTCACCAACTTTCTTAATTTGATCTTTGCCCTAGGCCAAACCTATCGTTGTTATTCAAAGCATTTCTCAACTTTATATTTACTGGTTGAAGAAAATAAAACTGTAGCATCTTCAGAACCTGCAAATCTCTTTCATTGTCCTTATATCTTAGTTGTCTAAGCTCTTTCTTTTAATAACTTTTTTTAATGCTGCTAAAAGCAACCAAGTAACTTTGTCACACTTTGTTTATCAACCTCTTCATCTAAAATTGAAAGTTAATTGTTATGATTATTGGGGGTAAAGATAGGGATAAGGGATAGTTAGGGAGTTTGGGATGGACAAGTACACACTGCTGTACTTAAAAGGAATAACCAACAAGGACCTATTGTTTAGCACGTGAAACTCAACTCAACGTTATATGGCAGGCTAGATGGGAAGGGAGTCTGGGGGAGAATGAATACATGTATATATATGGCTGAGTCCACTGTTAACCTGAAACTATTGCAACATTGTTATTTGGCTATACCTGAATACAAAATAAAAAAACAAAATTGCAAATTTGTTAATATATTATCTGTCTTTCAAGTTATTGCATGAGACAGATTTATCAAATATACCACCACTCCACAAAGTTCCTTCATTTTTCCAGTCTCTTTTAAGAGTTTCTGCACTTCTAACCCTATAGCCCTGAAGCCAAAGCCACGTATTTTAGGAATTTTGCCATGGCTACATCCTATCTATAGGTACCAATTTTTATAACAGTTATCTCTTTCTAGTAAGAGAAAACCAAACCAAACATGGTTAACAATGGAAAGATTGTGTGCTTGCATTGCATCGAATTCAGAAATCATCTCTGCTTCATTTGTCTTTCTTAAGAAAAGTCTAGGATGAAAGGAGCCATGTGAAGGAGTCACAGAGGCAGAAGGAACTGTCACCATTATAGGCTTTGCCCCTCTCATGGCAGAAAGAAAATGAGATAACCTAATAGTTCTTAAAGCTTCAGCTCAGACACAATGCATGCCAATTCTGGTCACATTCAATTGGCTAAACTATTAATAAGTCACATGACCAAATCCCCCAAACGGTCCTTTTTGTTTAGATATAAGCAACTAATTTCAAATAGTAGTACAATCTATCATAGCTCATTGTTTCAAAATTATGTGAAACAGTGTTGACACTGGATCCTAAATTTCCAGGCAGGGTGAGTATGTGTATTTATATAATAAATAATTATCAACCCTTTAAAAATATTACAATCAAGTTAAAAGCTTAATAAAAACATATTCTTACGTTTGTGAGGAAAAATCAATAATTAAAAAACCCCAACAAATTGTGAAATCAAATACAAAACCTGAGTGCTAGGTGATATTCTTGAAAGGGAATCAGTCATCATCTCACTTGCAATAGATTAAGTTTTATCATTATCATGTAAATATGCAGACATATATACAGTTGAAACTGTACAACTCTCTTTCAAAAAAAAAGAGAGACTCATTCAGAATGAACAAATTTAAAAACTCTGCACCTTTGGTGACAAAGTATGTGTGGATCTTGCATTTGGGGATTTAGTAATTAAATGATACATATAGAAGACTAAGAATTGATAAATAAAAAAACATATTTTTCCTACAGAAAACCTTAAAAAACTCAAAATGTTCCAGATGTTTAAAAAAAATGCATATATGCCAAGATGGCGGAGGAGTAGGACGGGGAGAACACTTTCTCCCCCACAAATTCATCAAAAGAGCATTTAAACGTCGAGTAAATTCCACAAAACAACTTCTGAATGCCGGCAGAGGACATCAGGTACCCAGAAAAGCAACCCAACTCTTCGAAAGGAGAGAGAAGAAATACAGCTCCACCCACCAGAACACCGACACAAGCTTCCCTAACCAGGAAACCTTGACAAGCCACCTGTACAAACCCACACACAGCGAGGAAACACCACAATAAAGAGAACTCCACAAACTGCCAGAATACAGAAAGGACACCCCAAACTCAGCAATTTAAACAAGATGAAGAGACAGAGGAATACTCAGCAGATAAAGGAACAGGATAAATGCCCACCAAACCAAACAAAAGAGGAAGAGATAGGGAATCTACCTGATAAAGAATTCCGAATAATGATAGTGAAATTGATCCAAAATCTTGAAACTAAAATGGAATCACAGATAAATAGCCTGGAGACAAGGATTGAGAAGATGCAAGAAAGGTTTAACAAGGACCTAGAAGAAATAAAAAAGAGTCAATATATAATGAATAATGCAATAAGTGAAATTAAAAACACTCTGGAGGCAACAAATAGTAGAATAACAGAGGCAGAAGACAGGATTAGTGAATTAGAAGATAGAATGGTAGAAATAAATGAATCAGAGAGGATAAAAGAAAAACGAATTAAAAGAAATGAGGACAATCTCAGAGACCTCCAGGACAATATTAAACGCTACAACATTCGAATCATAGGGGTTCCAGAAGAAGAAGACAAAAAGAAAGACCATGAGAAAATACTTGAGGAGATAATAGTGGAAAACTTCCCTAAAATGGGGAAGGAAATAATCACCCAAGTCCAAGAAACCCAGAGAGTACCAAACAGGATAAACCCAAGGAGAAACACCCCAAGACACATATTAATCAAATTAACAAAGATCAAACACAAAGAACAAATATTAAAAGCAGCAAGGGAAAAACAACAAATAACACACAAGGGAATTCCCATAAGGATAACAGCTGATCTTTCAATAGAAACTCTTCAAGCCAGGAGGGAATGGCAAGACATACTTAAAATGATGAAAGAAAATAACCTACAGCCCAGATTATTGTACCCAGCAAGGATCTCATTCAAGTATGAAGGAGAAATCAAAAGCTTTTCAGACAAGCAAAAGCTGAGAGAATTCTGCACCACCAAACCAGCTCTCCAACAAATACTAAAGGATATTCTCTAGACAGGAAACACAAAAACGGTGTATAAACTCGAACCCAAAACAATAAAGTAAATGGCAACGGGAACATACTTATCAGTAATTACCTTAAACGTAAATGGGTTGAATGCCCCAACCAAAAGACAAAGACTGGCTGAATGGATACAAAAACAAGACCCCTACATATGTTGTCTACAAGAGACCCACCTCAAAACAGGAGACACATACAGACTGAAAGTGAAGGGCTGGAAAAAGATTTTCCATGCAAATAGGGACCAAAAGAAAGCAGGAGTAGCAATACTCATATCAGATAAAATAGACTTTAAAACAAAGGCTGTGAAAAGAGACAAAGAAGGTCACTACATAATGATCAAAGGATCAATCCAAGAAGAAGATATAACAATTATAAATATATATGCACCCAACACGGGAGCACCACAGTACGTAAGACAAATGCTAACAAGTATGAAAGGAGAAATTAACAATAACACAATAATAGTGGGAGACTTTAATACCCCACTCACACCTATGGATAGATCAACTAAACAGAAAATTAACAAGGAAACACAAACTTTAAACGATACAATAGACCAGTTAGACCTAATTGATATCTATAGGTCATTTCATCCCAAAACAATGAATTTCACCTTTTTCTCAAGCGCACATGGAACCTTCTCCAGGATAGATCACATCCTGGGCCATAAAGCTAGCCTTGGTAAATTCAAAAAGATAGAAATCATTCCAAGCATTTTTTCTGACCACAATGCAGTAAGATTAGATCTCAATTACAGGAGAAAAACTATTAAAAATTCCAACATATGGAGGCTGAACAACACGCTGCTGAATAACCAACAAATCACAGAAGAAATCAAAAAAGAAATCAAAATTTGCATAGAAACGAATGAAAATGAAAACACAACAACCCAAAACCTGTGGGACACGGTAAAAGCAGTCCTAAGGGGAAAGTTCATAGCAATACAGGCACACCTCAAGAAACAAGAAAAAAGTCAAATAAATAACCTAACTCTACACCTAAAGCAACTAGAAAAGGAAGAAATGAAGAACCCCAGGGTTAGTAGAAGGAAAGAAATCTTAAAAATTAGAGCAGAAATAAATGCAAAAGAAACAAAAGAGACCATAGCAAAAATCAACAAAACCAAAAGCTGGTTCTTTGAAAGGATAAATAAAATTGACAAACCATTAGCTAGACTCATCAAGAAACAAAGGGAGAAAAATCAAATCAACAAAATTAGAAACGAAAATGGAGAGATCACAACAGACAACACAGAAATACAAAGGATCATAAGAGACTACTATCAACAATTATATGCCAATAAAATGGACAACGAGGAAGAAATGGACAAATTCTTAGAAAAGTACAACTTTCCAAAACTGGACCAGGAAGAAATAGAAAATCTTAACAGACCCATCACAAGCATGGAAATTGAAACTGTAATCAAAAATCTTCCAGCAAACAAAAGCCCCGGTCCAGACGGCTTCACAGCTGAATTCTACCAAAAATTTAGAGAAGAGCTAACACCTATCCTGCTCAAACTCTTCCAGAAAATTGCAGAGGAAGGTAAACTTCCAAACTCATTCTATGAGGCCACCATCACCCTAATACCAAAACCTGACAAAGATCCCACAAAAAAAGAAAACTACAGGCCAATATCACTGATGAACATAGATGCAAAAATCCTTAACAAAATTCTAGCAATCAGAATCCAACAACACATTAAAAAGATCATACACCATGATCAAGTGGGCTTTATCCCAGGGATGCAAGGATTCTTCAATATCCGCAAATCAATCAATGTAATACACCACATTAACAAATTGAAAAATAAAAACCATATGATTATCTCAATAGATGCAGAGAAAGCCTTTGACAAAATTCAACATCCATTTATGATAAAAACTCTCCAGAAAGCAGGAATAGAAGGAACATACCTCAACATAATAAAAGCTATATATGACAAACCCACTACAAACATTATCCTCAATGGTGAAAAATTGAAAGCATTTCCTCTCAAGTCAGGAACAAGACAAGGGTGCCCACTTTCACCATTACTATTCAACATAGTTTTGGAAGTTTTGGCCACAGCAATCAGAGCAGAAAAAGAAATAAAAGGAATCCAAATTGGAAAAGAAGAAGTAAAACTCTCACTATTTGCAGATGACATGATCCTCTACATAGAAAACCCTAAAGAGTCCACCAGAAAATTACTAGAACTAATCAATGACTACAGTAAAGTTGCAGGATATAAAATCAACACACAGAAATCCCTTGCATTCCTATACACTAATAATGAGAAAACAGAAAGAGAAATTAAGGAAACAATTCCATTCACCATTGCAACAGAAAGAATAAAATACTTAGGAATATATCTACCTAAAGAAACTAAAGACCTATATATAGAAAACTATAAAACACTGGTGAAAGAAATCAAAGAGGACACTAATAGATGGAGAAATATACCATGTTCATGGATTGGAAGAATCAATATAGTGAAAATGAGTATACTACCCAAAGCAATTTATAGATTCAACGCAATCCCTATCAAGCTACCAACAGTATTCTTCACAGAGCTAGAACAAATAATTTCACAATTTGTATGGAAATACAAAAAACCTCGAATAGCCAAAGAGATCTTGAGAAAGAAGAATGGAACTGGAGGAATCACCCTACCTGACTTCAGGCTCTACTACAAAGCCACAGTTATCAAGACAGTATGGTACTGGCACAAAGACAGAAATATTGATCAATGGAATAAAATAGAAAGCCCAGAGATAAATCCACGCACATATGGACACCTTATCTTCGACAAAGGAGGCAAGAATATACAATGGATTAAAGACAATCTCTTTAACAAGTGGTGCTGGGAAAACTGGTCAGCCACTTGTAAAAGAATGAAACTGGACCACTTTCTAACACCATACACAAAAATAAACTCAAAATGGATTAAAGATCTAAACGTAAGACCAGAAACTATAAAACTCCTAGAGGAGAACATAGGCAAAACACTCTCCGACATACATCACAGCAGGATCCTCTATGACCCACCTCCCAGAATATTGGAAATAAAAGCAAAAATAAACAAATGGGACCTAATTAACCTTAAAAGCTTCTGCACATCAAAGGAAACTATTAGCAAGGTGAAAAGACAGCCTTCAGAATGGGAGAAAATAATAGCAAATGAAGCAACCGACAAACAACTAATCTCAAAAATATACAAGCAACTCCTACAGCTCAACTCCAGAAAAATAAACGACCCAATCAAAAAATGGGCCAAAGAACTAAATAGACATTTCTCCAAAAAAGACATACAGATGGCTAACAAACACATGAAAAGATGCTCAACATCACTCATTATCAGAGAAATGCAAATCAAAACCACTATGAAGTACCATTTCACACCAGTCAGAATGGCTGCGATCCAAAAGTCTACAAATAATAAATGCTGGAGAGGGTGTGGAGAAAAGGGAACCCTCTTACACTGTTGGTGGGAATGCAAACTAGTACAGCCACTATGGAGAACAGTGTGGAGATTCCTTAAAAAACTGGAAATAGAACTGCCTTATGACCCAGCAATCCCACTGCTGGGCATACACACTGAGGAAACCAGAAGGGAAAGAGACACGTGTACCCCAATGTTCATCGCAGCACTGTTTATAATAGCCAAGACATGGAAGCAACCTAGATGTCCATCAGCAGATGAATGGATAAGAAAGCTATGGTACATATACACAATGGAGTATTACTCAGCCATTAAAAAGAGTACATTTGAATCAGTTCTAATGAGGTGGATGAAACTGGAGCCTATTATACAGAGTGAAGTAAGCCAGAAGGAAAAACATAAATACAGTATTCTAACGCATATATATGGAATTTAGAAAGATGGTAACAATAACCCTGTGTACGAGACAGCAAAAGAGACACTGATGTATAGAACAGTCTTATGGACTCTGTGGGAGAGGGAGAGGGTGGGAAGATTTGGGAGAATGACATTGTAACATGTAAAATATCATGTAAGAAACGAGTTGCCAGTCCAGGTTCGATGCACGATACTGGATGCTTGGGGCTAGTGCACTGGGACGACCCAGAGGGAGGGTATGGGGAGGGAGGAGGGAGGAGGGGTCAGGATGGGGAACACATGTATACCTGTGGTGGATTCATTTTGATATTTGGCAAAACTAATACAATTATGTAAAGTTTAAAAATAAAATAAAATTAAAAAAAAAAAAAATTTAAAAAAATAAATAAATAAATAAATAAATCTAAAAAAAAAAAAAAAAAAAAAAATGCATATATTGTGTCTCCCAAACAGATGTGCCATAGATAGAGCATTCAGATCTGGATTAAATGAATCTTGTCCTAAGTAAAGGAACTGCAGAACTCTCGTTCCTGTACCAGCTGCCTCAGCCGTTAACAGTATTAGCAGCTAATGGAAAAGGTGACTTAGATGCCTGAGCATGGGCGGAGCACCTGTGGGGTTTACTCCACTCTTGATAACCACCACTAAATATAGTCTTCACATATTTAACATAAACTGAATGTAGAATGCAACAAAAGAGCACACTCAATTATATCAAATTAGCATCTGAGTATATGTAATCACAGAGTTTAGACCAGAGTTATTAAGCTGTCCTTTGTAGCACAGTGACAACGATTGAAAATGATCCCACAGTATAACGTAAGGGGTTTTATGAATGCACAGTGGCATCCTTTATAATGTTTGGATGCTGACGCTGGATTTTTACAGAATATTTCCACATATGCAGGCTTGCGAGGAAAGAATAGGCTTCATCTTTTCTAGAGTCCTTTCTGATAATTTAAAATGTTGCCGTCTGACAAAGTTTGTATTCTTAGGACAATTTTAGATTTAGAGGAATAGAAGCATCAATGGAGATGAAATTCACACCACCTGCATCTTCAAAGACAATAACAACAACAACACTCTAAAGATTCCAAAGTTAAAGTATTGGTAACCTCCACCAATTTTCCCCAAATGCCAAACAAAAAACTACATTTCAGGACAAAGGTAGCAGAAAGAGAAGGTATGGGACCACGAAGTCTGATTTGCTCTTTCAACCAACCAATGAAATAAATAGCTGCAACATTTAAGTGATGCTCCTCAAGGATGTCAAAATTCTCACCTGGACAGAGGCCCAATTCTAAACTCATTCACAGATTAAAGGAATTGATGGTTCCTCCTTCATCTTTAATAGGGTACAAAGGAAAGCCATGGCCAAGGGCTGCGAAACCCACCTGACATATTGATACTGATGATACATGCATTGTTCTTTTCTCTGCAGATTAGCCTCTTCTTTACAAAACTGCAAGTGCCTTGAGAGCTAAAGGCATTTTTCCAACATTGCTGCAAGACAGAAAAAACTTTGGAATCAGGCAAACTTGGCTTTGCATTTTGGCTCTTCCATTTACCAGTTATGACTTTTCTAGTTTCCTCCTCTGTGAATCGGATACAATCATTGTGTTGGATGTCTTTTTTCCCATTCTTACTCCACCTGTCTTTGCCCTCTGGGGCTGATAATTAAAGACTTGAATGCGGTCCTTTCCCTCTGGCTTCTGGTTACCTTTCACCACTGGGTCTTAGAGGTTGAGTGGCAGAGGGAAGCGCACGAGGAGTGCTTCACAGGGTCAAGAGGCCTGGTATATTTTGGCACCTGAAAGGTGTGTACCTCCACAACAGCCCTTGCTCTGTCTTTAAATTTGGCAACCACTCTCTCCTCTCATGGGCTTCCCTGGTGGCTCAGACTGTAAAGAATCTGCCTGCAATAAGGGAGACCTGGATTCAATCCCTGGGTTGTGAAAATCCCCTAGAGAAGGGAAAGGCTATCTACTCCAGTATTCTGGCCTGGAGAATTCCATGGACAGAGGAGTCTGGCAAGCTACAGTCCATGGGGTCACAAAGCGTCGGACACTACTGAGCCACTTTCACTTTTCTCTCCTCTCTAAAGACTAAGGATGGCAGAGCCACCCATGCCCTTACAGAGTTTGGATTACCTAAATTCTGCCTGACCCTTTGAATTAATCTCTGTGTTAATTAATTGAATAATTTTAATTTAAATGTGGCATGTTTCCTTTGAAGATGCTGATAGAGCATTACATTCCTCCTGAGATCTTTTAAAGATACTAAATATTTGTATATGTTTTATCCTTAATACCTAGGACAATTATTGACATACATTGATTAATTTTTAATGAATCAGTTAATTAATCAATTAAACCAAGATTGGATAACATAGTTTGGTTTCAGAAATACCAGTAAAATATATATGCTAATGATGGATCCAAAGAACACAGATTTTCCTCCTAAAAAATTAATCATCTGCATGTAGCCAATACATGCTTCACATCAAGAAGATTATCTATAGATTCTTAGATGAGCCATAAAGTCCAAGGTCTTTGTCATCTCTGTTTAATAAAATAGTCCAGAATTACTTGTGCAAAATTTACTAGAGAGTATTCTGCCTTTATTTAGAAAACTTACCAAAAGTAATAGAACATTATCAACATCAGTATTGAAAGTTCAAGTTCATATGGACAACCTGTGACTGATTCTCATAAACTTTGAGATCTGTGATATTTTATCCCAGTTTTAACTTAAGAGTCAGAGAACTTTGTCATTGCCATATTTAACTTCTAGTTTGAAAACCTTTTCTCAATTTCAAAAAATTACAAATTTGTTTCTACTCTGTTGTTTCCCTGTATAACCAGAGTCATTACATGATTTCTATCTTATCTTAATATCCTATAGTAGATGCTATGTTAGCTTACTATCAAAAAATTGACTAAGTGAAGTAAGCCAGACAGAAGAAGATAAATATCATATGATATCACTTATATATGGAATCTTAAAAAGAATGATACAGATGAATTTATTTACAAAACAGAAACAGATCATAGACATAGATAACAAACTTATGGCTACTAAAGCAGGAAGGGGTTAGAGAAATAAATTAGGAATTTTGGATTAATATATATAAAATAGATAACCAACAAGGACTTACTGTATAGCACAGATAACTATACTTGTTATTTTGCAATAATCTATAGGGAACAGAATCTGAAAAAGAATATATATATATATATATATATATATATATATATATACATACATATCACTTTGCTGTACATGTAAAACCAAAACATTATAAATCAACTACTTGAAAAAAATAAGTAAGTAAATTGAAAAATAAAGAAAACTGAGAGTTGAGTATTGGAACTTCAGTTTTCAGTTTTTAGTATTGGAACTTTAGTTTTTAAAATTTATGTATAATAAAAACTCTTCTGTTAAAAGTAATCCGAATTTTTCACAAGACTTATAGCTCATTCTTTTTTTGTCATTCTGTAACTGCAAATGCATTATAGAAAAGTCAGTAAGATGATCCCTTTTTCTAATATATTTCATTATCTATTTTATAAGTCATTACATGGAAAAATTTTGTCCTAAAAAACCTTAAAGTCAAAGTGAGATATTAAAAACCCAAATAAATTATAAAATAATTACTTAAGTTATTTTTTAAAAGAAGTGATATCCTTAACTAATCATAAGATGACTTGGATCACAGATAAAAATTTTAGATAAATTCTATGTGAAAATATTTCATGACCACATATGAACTGAAAAAATCACTGAGATAATTGACTTGAGCTGCAAAAATTGAAATTTTATGTGTCAATAGACAGACCAATATTTAATACATAAATTTTGCCTTTCATTGATGGAGACCTCCACCTTCAGTATTGATATGTTCCCTTTTGTATGAAAACATGGTATCCATTGCTTGAAAGTTGGATGAAGTTCTTAAAAACAGAAGACATTTAATTCTATAAAAGCAACTTCTCTTTAGCAGCACCTAGTCTTTCAAAATTTAAGAAAATATTCGAATTCGTCATATTATAATTGATGATCATTTTCATTGTTTATCAGCAATATGAGTCAATTTTTTTCTGATTATACCCCTTAGAACTTTAACTGAATCTCTGGGACAAAGTATCACCAATGAATTGTATAGAATCCACCAATCAATTTTTATTAATTTCTGGGTCGACTTTCTTGATAGTCTTTCACATTAGAAGAAACGAGCACTTTAAAACCATATACAGTGTTAAGAATATACAGTTGAAGAGGAAACAGTCTCTGTTTTTTAGGAGTAGATGACTTTATGCAGAAAAATTAAAGCAATCTCTATGATATAGGGCATGTGCTAATAAACGTATTAATTTTTTAATGGTGGCAGCAAATAAATTTTAATATTTGTTTTGAGAGAATAACATATGCAGGAGATGGCAGAGTTAAAGAGTCAATAGTTTTTCAAAAAAGTGAGATGCTTTACTGGAAAGGAAAATACAATAATCAAAGTCATAGAAGCTAAAAAATGTGTAGTATTAGAGAAACTCAACAAGCATTTGTTATTTACAGAATGTGTAATAGTAAAGTGGCAGAAATGTAGAACATTTGGTAAGGACTTTCAAAGGTTCACTAAAGAATTTTAACGTTATTTTCTAGGCAATAGGAAGTCATTTGAAGATTTTTGAGCAGAGAAGAAACAAAAGGCAAGTTCACAGAAAATATCACTAAGAAGAAAATTTATTAGAAGAGTATATTCAGTTCAGTTCAGTCACACAGTCATGTCCGACTCTTTGCGACCCCATGAACCACAGCATGCCAGGCCTCCCTGTCTATCACCAACTCCCAGAGTTTACTCAAACTCATGTCCATTGAGTCAGTGATGCCACCCAACCATCTCATCCTCTGTTGTTCCCTTCTCCTCCTGTCCTCAATCTTTCCCAGGATCAGGGTCTTTTCAAGTGAGTGGAAAAGTAAACTCCTATAATAAATAGATCCCATAATACTGGCTCAAACACAGTAACATTTTCTTTCTTTTTCCTGTAACAGCACAGGGCAGGCATTCCTGATAGAGCTGAGGAATGGGAGAGGCTCTGCCACATTCACAGACACAGCCTATAGTGGCTCTTCCATCTTCAACAGGTGTCTTTCAAAGACAGAATAATCATCTCTTTCCATCTCCAGGGAAGGGGGAAGGGAAAGCAAGAATCAGAATGCAAAGGAATTTATATGGAAACAGATATGATAGCGGCAGGCATTGCACCTACAAGTATTCCATCCTAGAGTCACATCATCATGTGGCCTGTTTAACTAAAGAGGAGGCTGAAAATTCAGTTGTGTGGCTGGGCAGTTCCATCCCTGGGGCAAACCATGGAAGAAAAAGAGCGCAGATTATCCTGAACAACCAACAGGTGGCATTACAGATAATGTAATACTAGTATCTAGCTGTTAATACTAACAACTCTGTTTTTTACAGTAAAGTGAGCAAAAAGGGGCTTCCCACCTCTTTGGTGATTTCTTTTGATTTCTCTTATCCAATCGTTTTGTCAATAAAATTATCAACACTGCTTTCAATCTCAACTCTCCTGTACCCTCCACATTCCACCCAATCTCATGGTTAGAATAAAACTATACTGGCAATGATTTTTTTGGATATGACACTAGAAGCATAGCCAACAAGAACAAAAACAATCAAAATGATAAAAAATCTAAAAAGCCAGTGTGGAAAAATTAAAAACTGTATTTGTAATATCTAATTGAAGAGAAAAACTTTGCAATTAGACACTCATTTCAAAGCTTAAATTATATTATTGTATTTACAAATATAACAAATTTTATTATTGTGCAAAATTATCCTGTATTCCCCTAAAAGGGTTATACATTGCAACCCATTCTAGCTGTTTGTAGAATATTCTTGTGGTTTGCCACATGGATATGGCATGGATATCAGGCTTACTCTGTGACTTTCTCTGATTAATAAAATATGAGGTGATTAGACAGAAGGATTTAAGAGTCCTATTAAGGAGTCCTGGGTTCGATCCCTGGGTTGGGAAGATCCCCTGGAGAAGGAAATGGCAACCCACTCCAGTATCCTTGCCTGGAAAATCTCATGGACAGAGGAGCCTGGTGGGCTGTAGTCCATGGAGTCACAAAGAGCTGGGCACGACTGAGCAACTAACACTTACTTACTTAATATGGTAAAAAATAAATGTTAGTATAAAGTTGATAGTGATTTTTTAATGCACATAACCTAGCAAATGCTGACTAACTTATTAGAACAGCTCTCATTTTATAGAGTGAGTATATTGATATGAGGGGCTTCTCTGATAGCTCAGTTGGTAAAGAATCTGCCTGCAATGCAGGAGACTCCAGTTCTATTCCGGGGTTGGGAAGATCCACTGGAGAAGAAATAAACTACCCACTTTAGTATTCCTGGGCTTCCCTTATGGCTCTACTGGTAAAGAATCCACCTGCAATGAGGGAGACTTGGGTGTGATCCCTGAGTTAGGAAGATCCCCTGGAGAAGGAAAAGGCTACCCACTCTTTTGGCCAGAGAATTCCATGGACTGTTATAGTCCGTGGGGTCACAAAGATTTGGACAGGACTGAGTGACTTTCACTTTCTTTTTTTCATATTGACATGTAAATTTTGCAATGTGAATCTCCTCATGGAAATAACCCAAACTTAAGATATCACTCTTTTGCTGAATAAACATCTCATTGACATAACATTACTATGATACATATTAAATAGAACAGAGATAGTTGATGACAGAAAAACATAAAAGATTTCTCAAAGGAAAGCAATCTCATTCTTGAAGCACAGAAAGCATTCCTCATTATTTCTATTCTTTTTCAAATTCTACCAGCCTTAAAGATGAACCAAAGTCTGAATTTACTGTACCCTTGTCATTTACAGCCTGCCAGGGCTCTTCATATGCTGGTTTAATTGTGGTTTATTTTTCCCAGTGACTTAGCATTGCAGCATCATCGTTAGTTCCATTCACTGACTTTTTTTCTCCCTATTTTTCGTATCTCACCCTGTGTTAAGTATAACACAGACTCTACCAAATCTTTTCCCTCTGCAAATAGTTTGCAACTCAGTCCCACTCAGGAATGGTTATTTTCGTGATCCTTGTAGTTTCTTCATCTTGTTTCTCATTAATTTCCTATCACTGACTCTTTTTGGTTTTCCTGCAGCAAATTAACAAATGCAATGAAAATTATTTACTTCATGATTCTGCAAAGGAATACAGACTATCAGTCAACTTACTGTTATGGATGACTACTTCTTTTGAAAGAGGATAAATATCACTTTATCTGAAAGCGTTTGAAAATATCACAAAACATCTAAAATACTCAGAACAATATAAGCAATATCTATGAATGAGAAGGTGCTATTAAATAAATCAGTAGCAGATATTTTTCAGATGGGGCATAGTACACAAGCTTATTATCTTATTGGAAGTCCTTTGCAGTTAATTACGGAGAAGGGAATGGGACCCCATTCCAGTACTCTTGCCTGGAAAATCCCATGGACGGCGGAGCCTGGTAGGCTGCAGTCCATGGGGTCGCTAAGAGTCGGACAGGACTGAGCGACTTCACTTTCACTTTTCCCTTTCATGCATCGGAGAAGGAAATGGCAACCCACTCCAGTGTTCTTGCCTGGAGAATCCCAGGGACGGGGGAGCCTGGTGGGCTGCCGTCTATGGGGTCACACAGAGTCGGACACGACTGAAGCGACTTAGCAGCAGCAGCAGCAGCAGCAGCAGCAGCAGCACTTAATTAATCTCATTTTAATGATCTTCAATTATCATTCTATCAAAGTCTATATGCTTTCTACTTAGGCACACTTTGCTAAGTGATAACATATTCATTGTTTTTGCCAAAATAATAAGACTTATACATTTAAAAATATATTTCTATAATAATGTATACGAAATAAAATTATATGGCTAAATACATATTCTTAAAAGAATTTTGGAATAGTACATATAAGAACGTTAAAAAGTGGCTGTGTTTGTAGAAAAGTTATATTTTATGCTTGTTTATATTTTCCAATATATTCTATAACAACTTTTCCTTGTATGCAAAAATGTGCTTCTGATATTGCACTAACACAAGTTTGTTTTATCTCAGTTTATAACATTTGAGGAGTGTTGCTGTCCTACAGCTATGTTTTATAAAATTTGTGTTTTACAACAGTTTATGTTTTACAAGTCCTCATCGTATTCCCTAAATGTTAAAACAGATTATTAGAAAAAAAAATGAAAGAAAGTTTTTTTCCCCTTAACTTGGCAAGATTTGAGTTCTACCTAAATAATTATGCAAACAAAGAGGTTTCATTCACAACTTCTAAAACCGGACTTTTGAGGTAAGTCTTAACTGGTAAAAATAATATTTCATCCATAATCTAGATACTCCATTCCAGATTAATATATCCACCATCAATAATTTACCTTATTTACGTAAATAGTTCTATAATGCCTGTTGATAATTATCAACTCTTGCTTTTCTCTAGAGTATAACTTTTCACTTATTTTGTCACAGATCTAGTGATAAAACCTGATTATTTAGTTACAAATTGTTCAATATTCTAAGAAGCCTAAATCTTTTAACAATTTAATAATTATGCTAGCAACATGAGTTCACCATCAGTGTCATCTAAGCAACATTCTGTATTAAAAGCTTTAGCTCCCATTTTATTCTGGACAAGTAGAATATTACAGATGGGTTAATCCCCCTTCTTTGTGTATCATGTTAACTCCAATTGCTAATTTAAAAGAATAAAAGCTAACTGTCAGAAGTCATTATTTATACCCACTAATAGGGAGCAAAGTTTTATTTACCCTTTGAAATTATACAGACTTCCTTGAGAAGTCACACACGTGCACACACGCACGCACACACACACACAATCAAAAGAACGTGTCTCCCCCTGAAAATCTTATCTGATAATAAACTTTCCTAATATTTTCCTGCTAAAGATTAATAAACTTCTCTTGAAACTTATATCTAATTTATGTGACTTTAAGGGTCATGCTTTAATAACAATGATGAAACACGATTATTACTTCCTAATGCTGAAATTACAGTTTTTACATTGTAAATTTTTCCTGCTATGCGCCCTGTGGCACTAACATCTTTATCACTCCATGTGTTTCTAGTTTTAAAACCTTTACCCCTGCTGTTTGAAAAATATTTCTCATTTTCGTCCCCTATGGAGTACAGCAATCCCTAAAGGCAAAGCCATTACTGATTCCTCTGCCTCTCCCAAACACGTATTGAGATCACCAGTGCTGCTCCCACTGCCTCATTGGCTTTTGGTAAAGTATGCAAATGAGATGTTCAAAATACACACTTTTTGCAACTGTGCAAGTTCATACTGATTTATAAAATGGGCAAGCTATTAAAGTGACTGAAAATGTCAGCAAGATTTATGCATGGGTGACAAATTGTATTGGAAATGTTCATTTTTAACATGCTGCCCTAGGTTTTTTTTTTTTTTTTAAACAACTTAGATATTCCCTGTGATACATTTGTTTTAAGGCCATTTTTTCCCTCCCCAAACATACTTTTGACAGTGACTTTTTGACTGGAAAAATAAACAGCGCTACTTCACAATCACACAATTGTATTTTACCACAGAAAGCAGTATTTGGAAGATAGAATAAATTTCCTTTTGACACCCATTTTCCCCACGTACCATTAGTTCACTATGGTTAAATAGTTTCCCTTTATAACAGATAACTTGAATTGCATACATAAATATTTCATCACTGAGATATAAAATTATGTAACTATCAAAAGAATTACCCAGTTACCTCTGAGGAAAATATTTCATTCATATTAAAATGCACAACCTAGGGAACAAAAGATAGGAGTGACAACTGGCATATGTCTTCTGGAGTTTATGATTCCATCTTTGGAAAATTTCATGTGAAAAATGGGCTAAGCAATATTCACATGGCTTTTCTCTGTTATTTGTGACTCTGTTCCAGTATTCTCCAGCTCTGTTTAGGATTTAACCAGGCAGATGCGGCATTCTTGTCAACCCAAGTGTGGTCTTTGGTCAGAGGTCTTGATATTTTATACCTCTGAATGACAGGCATTCATTCACTAAATGAAGCAAAGGAACAGAAAACATAATAATAAAGCCAGCTTACACAACACTGTTAAGAAATGAACTAGACCATACTGGCAGACTGCAAGACATATATACAAACAGAAAAATCATAAGTGTGATACAGCACTATAACAGAGGAATGGACTATAAAAGTCAAATGCAGTAAACGAAGAACTATCTATGATTAATTTTACAAAGAGCAGATCCTGTCAACAGTATTATGTAGTCTTTCTAGCTGGAAAAGTTTTGTATTAGAATTCTAATTCTACTTTTTATATTCAGATCAGTTTGTACCAATACTATTATTGCAACTGATTTTCCTAATTAGTTCATTAAGTTGCATAACAATTGGTTTACAACTAACAACTCTTCTCAATGTTAAAATGGTGAAGATAAAATTGATTTAAAACCCACTTCTGATCATTCATTCTTGCACGTCCGCACGTCCTGGTGTTTGATGAAGCCCTCCGTCTATGGCTGCCAGCCCCTCTGCCCCGTTTTCATGGAAGTGCCGTGGCTGTTTTTGCTTATTAAAAAGAGTTAGCATTCTGCACTGTACTGAAAAAATCCAAATGCTCTTAAAAAGAAAAAGAAACAACAAAAAACCATCTGCTTTTCATCAAGGGGCGCCATCTTATAGCTTAGACTAAAATGAAGGTTTTAAGATAAAGAAATAGAAGTTATGAATATGCAAAGATTTCTGAGGTAAAGATGCAGCTAGAAAACACTTGGAGAAATTATATATATATATATATATATATATATATATATATGTCATTCTTTCTCCTAAAAAACTATTTCACTTTAATAAAATAAGTGCCAGTTGTCAGACATTATTGTTCAAATATTTTCTGCTTAATGGAGGTAAATAATGTTTTATGTTAATGCTGAAATAACTTCATGTTTCCCCCTAGATTTTTAACTTTGCTTCCATGACTATTAGACTCCATCAGTCTCTTTACAATAGTTGACTTTGCCTTCAAGTTATTATCAAGAAACATACATTCCTGATTGACAGTCGTTCCCACAGAAACAGCTTTACCCCAGAGGATACAAGTGGGAACAGTCAAAAAAGAGGAACAAAGAGTACATTTAAGAACATCTGGTATAACATTGAGAAAATCTGTCTACAAGACAAGCAAAGTCCATCTCCTTCCCTCATCCCTGCACTGAGATGCATTAGAGGAGTAATTTATGACAAGTGGTTCAATCAGAAATTTAACTCATAAAGCCTACAGTTAACAGGAAAAAAAGAAAGAAAGAAACACATATACTTGCTCATATATGCATATGTGTATAAAATATGACTATATGGATATGTTTAACAAGAGATTATTCTACAATCTCATTTGAGTTCGTTGTCATCCTTAGAGATTAAATAAAACAACATGAAATAAAAACTCTATGACACATGTTGAGTATAAAAGGGGGCTTCTGCCTTTGCATTCAAGCTATTAATTACATCATCTAATACAGGTGGAAATGTCACTATTTTACTCACTGTGTTGACTCCCCATCCAGAAGGCTCATATTGATTTATTTCCCTAGTAATCACTTTTTATTTGCAGAGTTAGCTTTACTAAATCAAAAACAAACTGGTCTAGTTGAGGAAATACTAACTGAGCATCTAATAAATTGACCTAGGCTGTGGGAACACATGATTAAAAAGGCAGGCTTCCCACTTCTGAGACAGTAATGTGTAACAATGAATAGACTGCCTAGGCCATCACTTAAGATAAAGTTCCACTGCCAAAATGTTACTGCTAAGTGGCTTCAGTCGTATCCTACTCTGTGCGACCCCATAGATGGCAGCCCACCAGGCTCCACCGCCCCTGGGATTCTCCAGGCAAGTACACTGGAGTGGGCTGCCATTTCCTTCTCCAATGCAGGAAAGTGAAAAGTGAAATGAAGTCACTCAGTCATGTCAGACTCTTCCTGACCCCATGGACTGCAGCCCACCAGGCTCCTCTGTCCATGGGATTTTCCAGGCAAGATTACTGGAGTGGGGTGCCATTGCCTTATCCTACTGCCAAAATAGCCACTGTTTATTAGGGGGTGAAATAGTAAGGGAGCTTACCAAGAGTTAGAGCTTTGGTGCTATCCTTTTCATATCCAAGTGTAGTCTTTTGTATAAACTGGGGGATCTCTAATGAAAAAATCTATTTTATATTTAGACTTCATATTTTTTTTTCATGTAACAAACTTCTACAGCTTATTCTCTAGCGATAGAGGCAAATTTTTAATTTCTGTATAAACTATTCCCAGATAAACAGGCCTTTTAACTAAGTCTCGCCCCCTAACACTTATATCATTCTCATTTATCTTTTGAAATCTCAGCCTTGATGTTATTGGATAGTAAAAAGGCTGCAACGGGACCCCTGTCAAAAGACAATTTTCTTCCTTGAATGATAAGCAATGGAACATGTAAGAACAAAAAGCCAACTGATTAATGGCATGCAATTCATCTACAATTATCTTGCCCATGTTACACAGTCATTGTATAGATTGGACTAGATCATTAAATTATGTGACAGCAATCAGCCATCTAACTTTAAAAGAGGTGGGAAGAGCCAATTTAAAAACTTAATATCTCAGGATGATACAGTAGCCTGAGAAAACCAGCCAATTTAGAGAAAATTACCATATGTACCAACCAGAATGATAGATGTGAGCCTTAGCTAAGCATTTGTCCCTGAACTGATGATGTTTGGAATTCAGTAAAGAACTCTGTGCTTCTTCAATATGTGTTCTATAATCACAGTGGTCCAGGGCAGCAAACACTTATAAGAATACAGACTTCAGGAGGATATATGTTTTCATGATAACTCTCTACCCTCTACAACTTTGCTGGGAATTTAGAATCATATTCTGAGATGTGAAGATCAAGATTGTCTAGTGTTTTTCCAAGCTCAATGCTTAGTTGTGCCTCTTATGTATTGTGTCTTTATTTGATATATGTACGTATTAGATACACATTCTACAAAATCCATAGCATGAGGTTCTTTTTCAAAATGGGATCAAGGGGCTTCCCTTGGCTTAGTTGTGAAGAATTCACCTGCCAATGCAAGAGACAAGGGTTCAATCCCTGATCTGGGTAGATCCCACATGCTATGGAGCAATTGAGCCCATCTGCCACAAATATTGAGTCTGTGCTCAGAAGCTACAACTACTGAGCCCTTGTGCAGCAACTTATGAAGCCTTTGTATGCTGGAGTCCATGCTCTGCAACAAGAGAAGTCCTCACAATGGAAAGCCTGTGCATCGCAAAAGAGAGTAGCCTTCACTCTTCACAACTGGAGAAATAGCCTATGCAGTAATGAAGACCCAGCATAGCCAAATACATAAATAACAAGATAAGATCAAGAATTTTAAATAACAGTAGTAAGGTCCAAAGTGAATTGGATGGGGAACACATGTATACCTGTGGTGGATTCATTTTGATATTTGGCAAAACTAATACAATTATGTAAAGTTTAAAATTTAAATAAAATTAAAAAAAATAATGTAACTATTTATTGGCTGGTGCCTCAGATGGTAAAGCATCTGCCTAAAATGCAGGACACCCGGGTTCAATCCTTGGGTTGGGAAGATCCCCTGGAAAAGGAAATGTCAACCTGCTCCAGCATTCTTGCCTGAAAAATCTCATGGTTGGAGGAGTCTGATAGGTTACAGTCCATGGGGTCGCAAAGAGTCGAACACGGATAAGCGACTTCACTTTCACTTTTTCACTTTCATTTATTGGCAGACAGCAGATATGACAGTAGTCAAGTGAAATGTTAAGCAAGTAAAATATATGTACCCCATCTCATTCTTTCACATAAAAAACATTATCGAAAGCATAACTTCGTGCCAGACATCATAGTAGGTACTAGGGATTCAGAAAAATGGGGACCTAACAGACCTCAGAAACCAGGGGGGAGACAGAATCTGTCATTTCAGTTGACTCGGATAAATGCTTCACCATGGAAAAGAGCATAGTGGGAGCACCATGATGAAGGGAGCACACTGCAGGGAAATCTAGCATAAGTTACCTTGACAAAGAATGCCATCGTGTCACATGAAGTATTATAAAAAGGTTCTTGCTAGGTTACAACAGTACGTGAGCCAAGAACTTCCAGATGTATAAGCTGGATTTACAAAAGGCAGAGGAACCAGAGATTAAATTGCCAACATCTGTTGGATCATAGAAAAAGCAAGGAAATTCCAGAAAAACATCTACTTCTGCTTCAACGACTAAGCTAAAGCCTTTGACTATGTGGATCACAACAAACTGCAGAAAATTCTTAGAGATGGGAATACCAGACCACCTTACCTGTCTCCTGAGAAACCTGTATACAGGTCAAGAAGCAACAGTTAGAACTGAACATAGAAGAACAGACTGGTTCAAAATTGGGAAAGGAGTAGGTTGAGGCTGTATATTGTCACCCTGCTCATTTAACTTATATACAGAGTACACTGAACAAAATGCCAGGCTGGATGAAGCTCAGGCTGGAATCAAGATTGTAGGGAGAAATGTCAAGTACCTCAGATGTGCAGATGATACCACTCTAATGGCAGAAAGTGAAGAGTAACTAAAGAGCCTCTTGATGAAGGTGAAAGAGAAGAGTGAAAAAGCTGGCTTAAAACTCAGCATTCAAAAAACTGAGATCATGGCATCTGGTCCCATCACTTCATGGCAAATAGATGGGGAAAAAGTAGAAACAGTTACAGACTTTATTTTTTGGGGCTCCAAAATCATTGCAGACAGTGACAACAGCCATGAAATTAAAAGATGCTTGCTCCTTGAAAGAAAAGCCATGACCAACCTAGACAGCATATTAAAAAGCAGAGCCATCACTTTGCCAACAAAGATCTGTATAGTCAAAGCCATGGTTTTTACAGCAATCATGAATAGATGCGAGAGTTGGACCATAAACAAGGCTGAGTGCCAAAGAATTAATGCTTTCAAACTGTGAGTCTGGAGAAGACTCTTGAGAGTCCCTTGGACAGCAAGGAGATTAAACCAGTCAAACCTAAAAGAAATCAGTCCTGAATATTCATTGGAAGGACTGATGCTGAAGCTGGAGCTCCAATGATTTGGCCACCTGATGCAAACAGCCAATTTATTGGAAAAGATGCTTATACTGGGAAAGATTGAGGGCAGGAACAGAAGGAAGTGATAGAGGATGAGATGGTTGTATGGCATCATTGGTACAATGGACAGGAGCTTGAGCAAACTCCAGGAGATAGTGAAGGACAGGGAAGCCTGGCATGCTGCAATCCATGGGGTCACAGAGACTGACATAACTCAGTGAATTCACAACAAGATTCCATAGAGTAAAAGAGGATATACTTCAATACATACTGTCATAGTCAGCCCAAGCTGCCGTAACAAAACTGGATGTTTTAAATAACAGAATTTATTGAGTTGACCAAAAACTCTGTTTGGGGTTTCCCAAAAGACATTATGGAGACCCCCAAGCAAACTTTTTGCCAGATTACTATTTCTCACAGTACTAGAGGCTGGAAAGTTCAAGATCAAGGTAATGGATAATTTGGTTCCCTATTCCTGACTTACAGATGGATAATTTTTCACTGTTTCTTCACACAGTAGAGAGAGAGAGAGAGAGTAAAAGCTAGCTCTGGTCTTTCTCTGTCCACTTCTGAGGATACTAACTCCATTGAGGGAGGCCCTTCTCTTATGATTTCATCTAGTGTGGGAGAAGGCAATGGCACCCCACTCCAGTACTCTTGCCTGGAAAATCTCATGGATGGAAGAGCCTGGTAGGCTGTAGTCCATGGGGTCACTAAGAGTTGGACACAACTGAGAGACTTCACTTTCACTTTTCACTTTCATGCATTGGAGAAGGAAATGGCAACCCACTCCAGTGTTCTTGCCTGGAGAATCCCAGGGACGGGGGAACCTGGTGGGCTGCCGTCTATGGGGTTGCACAGAGTCAGACATGACTGAAGCGACTTAGCAGCAGCAGCAGCACTGCCATCTGTATCATATTGGGGGCTAGGGCTTCAACATGCACATTTTAGGGAGATGAAACCATTCAGTTCTTAACATTCAGTTTGTGTCATCTCACACAAACCTATCTTGTTTATATTAATGTATGATTTTCTGTGTATGTAAAATGACTACTTTTCCTTTGCTTCAAACATGCACTTGAATCTATTTTGAATGTCCACCATGAAATTATTACACTGAATTAATGGATGTCATAGAACTTCACGAGCAGTTGTTCAGGGTCAGCAAGTATTTGAGATTCCCACTGAGGCAGACATAAGTGCCCCAAGACCATCCAGACTGATGGCCAGTTTCTGCTTTATCCTGGTGAAAGCACATTGATTATTATGTGGTGTGAGTGGGACTTGAGCAAATGTGACTTTAAGTGGTATAATTTTATTCTGAATCACTTTGACAGTCTAAAGGAGAGACTCATATATTATGATATTTTTTCTTCTTTTACACTGAGAAGAAAATCTCCTTTTCTGCCTTGTGAGAATAAGTAGTTGATAACTGATTCAAAAATCACAGATGCTCTTTTTTCTATAATTGAAGAGAACCTCAAATCTAGAAGACAAACCAAATACAATAAGAAGATAACCCTATGAGTTTGTGGATGGTTCGCATTTGGGGCTGCACAGTAAGGGACACTTGTGGTCACCCATCTTTCTTTGAGTTTCATTGTTAAAACCTGTGTATCTTTATGTAGACACGCTCATGAAATAACTTAAGTGATCCATGAGACTGTGAGCCTAATATACTCCCATTTGTACCTACTGCTTTTTAATAAATTACATGGGGTGAATTTTTGGTCTAATCATAACACTGATAATAATGATACTAATATTGTTCACAATTTATTAAGGCTTCATGTGTCAGTTATTTTTCTAAGTTTTTTTTTTTATCACAATTATCTCACTTAGTTCTAACAATAATCTTATTTATTCTACTGAGGCACAGGTAAGCCAAGCAATTCACCTAAGGTCATAGACGTAAAAAGAGGAAAAAGTTTGAATTGGACACAGGCAATTTGATACCACAGCTAATTCCCAACTATTGAGCCACAGTAGGTGATGTACTTAGTTACTCAGTCATGTCTGACTCTTTGTGACCCAACAGATTGTAGCCTGCCAGGCTCCTCTGTCCATGGGGATTTTCCAGGCAAGAATACTAGAGTGGGTTGCCATGCTCTCCTCCAAGAGATCTACCCAACCCAGGTATCAAACCCAGGTCACCCACATTCCAGGAAAATTCTTTACCTTCTGAGCCACCAGGGAAGACCATGAATACTGGAGTGGGTAGTCCATCCCTTCTTCAGGGGATCATCCCAACCCAGGAATCTAACTGAAGTCTCCTGCATTGCAGGAGGATTCTTTACCAGCTGAGCTACCAGGGAAGCCCAATGTAGGTTATAACTAACTCAAAATCATAGTGTTTTTTTTCTTTTTTTTTTTAACGGAAAAGAATCAAGATTTACAAAACACACCAAACACAGTATGAAAATAACTCTATGAATCTTTGGATGATGCTCAAGCCATTACACCAAGTCTAAAGCTTTTACAATTTTGAGAATCCTCTTTAAGAAGGAAGCAAAATTAAGAATGCACATATATTTGCTTAGAATGAGAAAACACACCAAAATATCATTTTTAAAGCAGTTAAATAGAGTAATCATCACAAATACTTGAAAAATAATAATTGTATCAATTGGCTACCTGGTCCATCTCTAAAGTCTTTTTCCCCTCCAATTTTTGTTCGTGTATTCTTTGGCTCTTCATAGAACTATAATATCTTAATATTATCATTTATTATACAATGAAAAGATAATAAAATCTCCCTTATAGTATATCTGATTTTTTTTTCTATATTGGTAGTTTAGAAGAGTTATTTTCAGGATCACAGGTCATTATTGATAAAAGTATGTGAACTATTAGCACTGTTGTCAAATTTGGGGAAACTTCTGTGAGATTCTTCTTTTTATTTATGAGCTGTAAATTTGAGAAAAATTTTTCACAATATAGCTTCTAATGTAGGAGATTCTGAACCTTGTTTCTCTTCCACCACAGACAGGTATCCTTCCAGTGCCAGGGCAGCACTGACCATGACATTTTGCTATATGACCTCTGAACCCACACCTTTGGGACTTGATGAGTGGGGAGTAGGCACAGTGGATGAGACGCACACCTGGTGGCCATTCCCCACCAGGACGAATAGCAGAAACCAAACACACGAGTGTGCTATAGTAAGATTTAGCAAAGGAAAACAGGGGGTGGCCAGTGAAGCTTGTAATTCATATGCATAGATAATTTTTTGGACATACTTACAACTGAATTATCTATTCATTATCTGAAATTAAAATTTACCTAATGTATTGAATTCTATCTGGAAATTCTGAAAAAGTGGTCGTGAAACACACAAACCTAACCCATTAAACTGAAATTAACGTATCACCAACTTAACTTCCCCTGAGTAAGAGCCCCAAACAGGATATGACTGCTGTAATACCACTTGATAAAGAGGGAGGGTCATACAGAGGAAACTGGAAGGAAAATAGGCAGGAGTTTTACCAAGTGTGGTTAAATCAACTAAACTACTTTTATAACTTTTGATCATAAATGCAAATATAGGACCATATAAGCATGTTGTCAGAGCCCGTACCAGTACCAAGGATCCATGCAAGTGAAGAGCCCAAAAGCTTAGGTTAATTAATTTCAAAGTCAACCTGCCTCAGTTCATTGGATCTAAAAACAACTGTTATCCATGTCCATGTTCAATGACTATGCACTGAAACTACCCAGAAAATTCTACCAACTCAGCCTCTGAATTCTGAATTCTTTACACTCTGAACATTCATATATTCATATCATTGTACAGTACCTCGTGCTTAATTGATTATAACCAACGGCTTGGTTATTTTCTGTTTCCCAGCTAGTTATCAGCATTATCTCTCTCTCTTTCTCTCTCTGTCTATTCTATCTGCTACATGTTTTCACAACTAGATTTTATGTTCATGCAATGTATTGTGAAGGCTCCCCTTCTTCCCTCTTCTTACATGTTTTCTGAAAAAGTTAGTGAAAGGGTTAGTCGCTCAGTCATGTGACCCCATGGACTATAGCCCTCCAGGCTCCTCTCTCCATTCTCCAGGCAAGAATATTGAAGTGGGTAGCCCTTACCTTTTTCAGGGGATCTTTCTGACCCAGGGACTGAACCTGGGTCTTCTGTATTGCAGGCAGATTCTTTACCATCTGAGCCACCATGGAAACCCCATATGCTTTCTACGGTTGCTCAAATAAGACTTAAATGATCAGAAAGGAAAAGAAATTAGTATAAGAATACATTGTGCAGTTTTTGTATAATTAGGGAGTAGTATAATAAAAGGCCATGGCTTCTTGTTTAGGAATATTGTTAGATATCTGTGTAGGTGATGAGCCCATCAGTGTGTGATCTTGGCGAGAGGCAATATAAAGACAGAATAGAATGATTCTACATTAGCGTAGGAAAAATCAGCCCAAGACAGAAAGAGTGTGATGATGAAAGAAGAAGATATACACAAGAACCAGGTATGAATGGAGAGTCTGAGTTTTCACATGAAGAGGTCAATGTAAGAGAGAAACAATCAGTGCAATGATTTCCAAGATGGGAAATGGTAATATATGTTTAGGTGTCACAATGCTTAATATTGAATTTTAAGAATTTGTTTTACCTCACTCAATTATAGTAACTCTTTCCTATTTAACATTCTTCAGTCAACATCAAGTACAAACAGTAAATTTAAGTTAGTGGTACATTAGTATATATAGAGAGAGAGAGTGGGAAGGCAATGGCACCCCACTCCAGTACTCTTGCCTGGAAAATCACATGGAAGGAAGAACCTGGTAGGCTGCAGTCCATGGGGTCGCTAAGAGTCTGGCACAACTGAGCCACTTCACTTTTACTTTTCATTTTCCTGCATTGGAGAAGGAAATGGCAACCCACTCCAGTGTTCTTGCCTGGAGAATCCCAGGGACGGGGGAGCCTGGTCGGCTGCTGTCTATGGGGTCGCACAGAGTCGGACACGACTGAAGCGACTTAGCAGCAGCAGCAGCAACAGTATATAGAGGGTGGGTAGTCTATTATAGGACAAGTTAGCAAAATAAGAAAAACCTGATTTAATTGTAAAGTTGGTATATTCTCTGAAGCAGGCTAGATTTTGGACTCATAATGATTGAAATGTATAATATTTGAAATGTTGATCTGGAGTCAAAGTTTTTGAATATTTTTTAAAAAGAAAACTGGGTGCAAAGAGGTCATGAAGACATTTTCAAGTGGTCAACCCACCTCAGTTTACTGGATCTAAGAACAGCAGGTGTCAGTCTAGGCTGGACTTAGCAACTGTCCATTCTCCTTCCTACCTGCTCCAGCCTTTATCTTGTCCTTTATCCCTCATCCATCAATAACTTGAGTAGAGCAAAAATAACAAGGTATTTGCTAGCTGCATATGACTTCCAGCCATGTCTTCCACACAGTACATTCTTCTCCCAACCCTGCTCAGTATCTTCGGTTTCCTCACTGCCCTTTATTTATAGAACTTCCAGCTACATGCCCACCACAAGTAAAATGTCAGACAATGGAAAACATATCTCTCTGCAGCCCTTTGGCTGTAACATTAAAAAGAAAGCACCTTTAATTTATCATGTCTTCCTTGAGTGCCCACAGCTATTTCACTTTGTAGAGGCCTAAATCCTTGTATGGAGGGCTTGGAGCAAGGTGGCAAGATTATAAAATGAAGGGGTTGCACAGGGTGATTTCTGAGATCCCTTCCAGCTCTAGAATTCTGTACTGCTGTGACTCCAACCTCCACAGAGAAATACTCAGTTGAGTGCAGAAGGGGACAGCATGCTTTACCGGTATTCTGTATTAAGGCCAAGACCACCTGGCAGTCTGCATGCATGATTTCTGGCTAAATATTTTCAACCTAAGCTGCAATATACACTATATTATAATAATTCTAAAGATAAAGTGAAATTTATAGAAAAGTTAATTGTAATATTTAGTATCTATCCTTACCCTTGCTTGAGGGCTTTTAATTGAAGAGGTAAGGGCTAGTGTAAAAGGGAGATATGGAAGGGCTTCCTAAAAGCATTATGTGACACCTAGTAAAAAAGAACTTGAAAAAAATAAATATATTCCAAAGAGTAATTTTATATTTATTGCACTTAATTTAACAAATTATTGCAGGAAACACATAGACAGCATTTTCCCAGTAAAATTATTATACTTAAATGAACTTTTGACAATGTATTAATTACAAGGACATGACCACATTTATTCTGCTGATCCAGTAATTACACACATTAAAGAAATATTTATCCACAAACCATGCAGTGTACTTTAAAACAGCATTTATTGCCAAATTACATTTCCTGAATATCTGTGCCTTATTTCCAGTTACTAGCAATTTTTATTTTAATTTTAAGAGGAAGAAAGTGACAAGAAATTTGAAAAATACTGTATAAATAAATGCTTACTGATGTGAAAAGATTGAAATGTAGATGATTTTAATCATAGACCTCAGAAAGTAATTGTGAGGCACCTAAATTCATGTGTTTTAGACAGAAAGATAAGAACAATCACAGTATGTCAAGGTTCTTCTTTTTTCCCTATCTTTATAATGAATAAAAACATACCATAAACTTAAAACCAAAATGACTTCACACTAGATAATAATAGGAGGAAAATTAATATAAATGGTATCTGTCTGAAAGATGCAAATACACAGTTTATTTCAGAAAGTTGAAAACTTCCATGAAATACTAGCAGTCATCTCCAATGCAATCAGCATAGTTCTACCTCTGTAACAATTCTCAGAAACTAACATGCTCCCTTTCACTCTGGATGTTATAAAAAGTAGCTGAAGAGAGAAAGATGTTCCTTCTCTAAGGTCTCACAGCTGGTGAGAGGCTGAGTAAAAATCTGAATTGAAGAACTAGCACACTCAACTTAACCAAAGATTACTTTTGCCCCCAGTGGCACATTTTATTAGACTTACCAAATAATAGAAACCAATTTCTATAGCAGGGCATTCAAAGCTCTAGTAGGAAATTAATTTCCTCATGTCTCTAGATGAGCACAGCATCTCCAATGCTTTAACTGAGCATCCCAAACACAGCTCTTTGAGATTTTAAGCCATTCAGTTTTCTGGAAAAAAGTGCAGAACCTATCTTGAAGTTATGTTTCTTGTAAAAGGAGAACCTACATTATTTTCTAGTTCCTTTTTCCAGGTGAAAAAGGAGGAAATCTTACTAAAAGCTTAGCACATAGTGTGAAAAGTAATAACGATAATACTAATGATAATAATAAAAGGGAACAACTGGAATTCTATTTTGTGAATGTCTTCTTTGAACTAACATTTTACACATGTTAGGTCATATAATGCAATTTCTTAAAATGAGATTAACAGCAAAATATGCATCTAAATAAGATTTAAAGTAGTATAATGCATGTCATGACCTGATTAGATAGAGGGAATCCTTAAACCACAAAAAACTACAATATATTGTTTTTTCCCCCACATTTAAACTTTCAGAAAATAAAATACATAATCAAATTGATGTATATACTTAATGTGTCAGTGTCTCCACTCCTAAAATCTCTATAGCAACTGCCAAAAGCAAGTAGCACATCTTAATACTGATAAAGTTAAGAGCTCTTCCTCAAACATTGAAAAGAGACAAGCATGCATAATTTTAGATGATGGGGATCATCATTAGAAATTACTAACCTTTAGACATAATGTGCCGGACTCTGTCAATGTACACAAATCTATCACCTTATTGGTTTGTAGTGGGACTGCATCAGAACATGGCAAAAGACAGAGTAAATACGAATGAGATGATTAAAAGGCCTATACCCAGCAGGACATCTCGGTTTTGGTTGTCTTTCTGCTCTGGGAGCACAGGTAAATTTGGGCTAGATGATCTTTAAAGTGTTTCTTAGCTCTAAATCCAACAAAGATATTTCATAAATTATAAAATATTGCTTAAATATAAGTATGCCTATCTTTTAAAAACTGACTTTTAGAGATATATGTTAAGAATAGCATTTGTTTTAAGCTGTATAGACAATTCTTGCTATAAAATTTAATGTTTTATTAAAACACAGAAGTATGCACTTATAAATGCATGCCTTAAAAATACTTGTAGGTGTAAAACAGAAAGATTGTGCTTGCTTTGGGGAGAACAAAGTAGGGGAACAGAGAATAAAAGTAATATGACTCTCATGTCCGGAACTCTATTTTTAAAGATTAGAACACTCTCACACATACCCACCACCACCAAATAAAATGAGAATGTCCTCACTGTATTTTTGCCTAAGCTACTATATAATCCTTTACCACTGTTGGCAGTGACTGAGAAATAATATGCATTAAAGAGTGTTAGATCAAATAGATAAATGTAGGTATGGCTAAAAAGGCAAATGAAAGATTAATACAAATTATGTTCATTTATTTTTAAATGCTTCATTTTAATAGCCTACTTTCTGCAAAATTATGCACAAATGAACACTCAGGGAAAAAGCAAAAGTTTAAAAGATGTTTTAGACTACTTCTTCTTCACATAACGAATTATACATGTATTGTTCCTGAATCACAACTACCAGTATTTTTGGCTTCCAAAGCACTTTGTGAAAAATTCAGTGATAAATGCTTGGTGCTGACTTCACACACCAAAGCCTTCACCATCAGCCCAAAATCTATTTCTGTGGGTTTTGTGGTTATAGCAGTTAGGCTTCCACATCTGGCTGTGTCTCAAGAATCAGAGAATCTGGCCACCAGAAAACATAATTCCTTGTTATATAATGCTTTGTGCAATTAGTTTAGGAAGATGTGCTTCTCTTTCAAAAATAAGAATGTGTTAAGTCTTAGAGTTCTCAATCAAGGAGAACTCTCTCAATCCTCCTTTCTATCCCTCATTTCTCATCAACCATCAAAATCAAAGTGAGTGCACTCCAAGAACAACAGAGTTTAAAAAGAAGAAACTGGTCACTAAACACATGTATATGCAACATCAGACATAAAAAGAAAGCATGCAAAATAAAATATGATAAAATGCTAGTTCTTGAAAAAAGAAACACTATGAAATGCCAGGGTTAATTTTTTGTATAAAATCTACAGTCTATGCCATGCTGACTGGTAGAACTCTAAATCCAACAACAATTGATCTGATTTATTATATAAAAACTGTTTTGAAAACTGTTCTGGAAATTCTAATTACAGAAACAAACCATAAAATATAAAGAAGCAGAAATACTAGAGAAAATGATGTGTTGTGTTTTATTTTATTTTTTTAAGAAACTTCTCCACATTAACAGTAACTAGTAACTAGTAACAGTAACTAGTTAGATGGCAATAGCAAGGAAAATAAAATAAAAGCTAAAATGGCAAAATTTAATGAATTATTCTAGGAATAATTTTAACAAAGTTTGATTAGAGTCAATATATTTTTAAAAAGTAAGCTTCTGTAAAATCACCAACAAATATATTTTAATAGAAAATAAAATCCAGATTTTTCCAAATCTTAGAAAAATAAATATATAAAAATAACAATTCTCAAGATTTATAGGCTCAATATGATAGAAATTAAAATCTTAATGGGCCAATATTGTGGATCTTGACAAGGTAATTCTAAAATCCACATGAAAGAAAATAAAAAGTGTGTATGGTGGGAGCACATTTCAATGTAAAGAGATGAACATCCTCTACAGCTCCGGAGATTACAACTGTGAAGTAATAAATTAAGAATCAAAAGACAAACGGTTTGCCTTTATGCCCTAAAGAATGGTAAAGTGCAGTCAGCTTCTTACACTTGAAAAACTGGACACTCAAAATGAAAAGGCCCAGATATAAGTGCTACCAAGAGAGGTATCTACTTTCCTTCCAACTATTCTCTTTATTAAATAAATGAACTTTGAATTTCATAACAATTTTATAAAAATAATAATAATAAATACATACCTAAACTGAGAGAAAAGAAATACCTGCCAGTTTAGAGTAGTTATGGAAAGGAAGATTATAGATTAGATTACCTCCAGTCCCATCATTTCATGGGAAATAGATAGGGAAACAGTGGAAACAGTGTCAGACTTTATTTTTCTGGGCTCCAAAATCACTGCAGATGGTGACTGCAGCCAGAAAATTAAAAGACGCTTACTCCTTGGAAGGAAAGTTATGACCAACCTAGATAGCATATTGAAAAACAGAGACATTACTTTGCCAACAAAGGTTCGTCTAGTCAAGGCTATGGTTTTTCCTGTGGTCATGTATGGATGTGAGAGTTGGACTGTGAAGAAGGCTGAGCGCCAAAGAATTGATGCTTTTGAACTGTGATGTTGGAGAAGACTCTTGAGAGTCCCTTGGACTGCAAGGAGATCCAACCAGTCCATTCTGAAGGAGATCAGCCCTGGGATTTCTTTAGAAGGAATGATGCTAAAGCTGAAACTCCAGTACTTTGGCCACCTCATGTGAACAGTTGACTCATTGGAAAAGACTCTGATGCTGGGAGGGATTGGGGGCAAGAGGAGAAGGGACGACAGAGGATGAGATGGCTGGATGGCATCACTGACTCGATGGACGTGAGTCTGAGTGAACTCCGGGAGTTGGTGATGGACAGGGAGGCCTGGCGTGCTGTGATTCATGGGGTCGCAAAGAGTTGGACATGACTGAGCGACTGATTTGATTTGATCTGATGTTCTTTTTATATATACTCTTGTATTTTACAAATATTTTCCAATGATTAGGTACCTTTTTACTTAAAAAAAAGAAAAAAAAAAAGTTTCCTTGAAAAATTCCCTTTCTAAACTTAACCCATTCACCTAACCTGACCATGCGCTATAACTAGAAGAAAAGCATTCACCAGTCATAACATGAAAGTGAAAGTGAAAGTCATTCAGTTGCATCTGACTCTTTGTGATCCCATGGACTGTAGCCTTCCAGGCTCCTCTGTCCATGGAATTCTCCAGAACAGAATACAGGAGTGGGTAACCTTTCCCTTCTCCAGAGGATCTTCCAAGCCCAGGGATTGAACCCAGGTCTCCCTCTTTGTAGACAGATTCTTAACCAGCTGAGGCACACATACTAATCCCAAGATAAAGATTTTGTTTAAAATCGTAGCCTTTGGCATTCTAAGAATTGTGATATGATCCCACACTGATATGATGTAGCAAAGTCCTAACAAGTTCTGTGATTATGGGAAATTTATGAATTCTTCTGAATTTCTGCACTTTCATCTTTAAAATGGTGTGATCATGCAGTCACTAATTCATTTCTAACCGAGTATGAGCTTAATTTTTTAAATACCTTTTCTTAAATACCTATTATCAGGATTTTTCTGACAATGATGATGCTAAAGATGACGATGAAAATTAAGCTTTACTGAGCATTTACTATGGGTCAAATGGGGGCTTCCCTGATGGCTCACACAGTAAAGAATGTGCCTGAAATACAGGAGACCTGGTTCAATTCCTGAGTTGGGAAGATGCCGTGGAGAAGGGATTCGCTATCCACTCCAGTATTGTTGCCTGGAGAATCCATGGAGAGAGAAGCCTGGTGGGCTACAGTCATTGGGTCACAAAGAGTCCAACAGGACTGACTAACACTTTCACTTTCATGTGTCAAATACAGTTCTAAGCAATTTTACCAAGTTAACTCATTTAATAATCTCAACAATTGTTTTATAGATTGGGAAACGCAGGCATAATTTCCTCTGTCCCAAGGAGTTTTTTCTTCAGCACCTAAACTCAGAGAAAGGCTGTAAGCAATGACATTGTCTTGGAGTTGCATCAGGTTTTCTGACTCTCCATGGTACTTGAACATAATCAAGATAACAGAGAAGCTTATTCATTGATTCACTTTTAGTGAATTGCAAATACACCCCCTATTAAGTGAATTTCCTGAGTCTATTCTTTTAACTAAATAATCTAAATAGCTAAATATTTTCTGAGTAAGAGAATACTGAAACATCGTTCATTGAGCATAATTTTAAGTTTATATATTACTTCTATGTATTACAGAGAGACTAGAGCTTTCGGTCAGGATAATGTAAGTGCTATATTTGACACATTTAGAAGGTGAGAACTGGATGTGTGCAGCTGAGAGGTATGATGCCTGTGCTCATGGGTTCTGCTCATCTGCTAAAATGCTGTCATTTGCCAGGCATTTTCACATATCTGTGCCCTGATTGTGAAATAACAGTTACTTACTGTGGTTAAAGGTAATAATTTTTTTGTATACTACCATAACAACTTGACTTATAAAACTAGAAACCACACATGGGGCTCATCAATAGTTAAGTAGGTAAACACATTATATGTCCAACTCTTTCAACCCTGTGGGCTGTAGCCCAACTGGCTTCTCTGTCCATGGGACTTTTCAGACAAGTATACTGGAGTAGGTTGCCATTTCCTCCTCCAGGAGATCTTCCTGACCCAGGGACGGAATCCACATCCCCTGCGTCTCCTGCATTGCCAGGCAGATGGTTTACCACTTGAGCCACCTGGGAAGCTCAAACAAATTGTGGTATATCCAGATAATATAATACTGCTACAAAAAGAACAAAGTACTGATTACAGAATAACATGAATAAATCTTAAAATCATTATGCTTTAATCTGGAAAAAATACATATTGTATGTTTCCTTTCCAGATAAAATTCTAGAAAATACAAACAAATCTATAGTGAAAGAAAGCAGATCAGTAGCTATCCCCCATCTGGAAATGGGAATGGAAGGCAGGATGGATTACAAAAAGCCTCAAGAAAAGTTTGGCGGTGGTGGTGGTGGGGGGTGATAGAAGTCTCTGTTATTGTTGTGATGGTGTTATGGTTAAATACCTATACCCATAATTAATTTAATTAGTTGAAGTTATACTAAGAGCAATAAAAACCAAGACATCAAACTGTGTATGTGCGAGTGCTTTTGTTTTTCAAGAAAAAAGAAGTGTTTTGGCCTAAAGCAGCAGTTGTCAATCTTTTTGGTCTCTGGACCAAAATTATTAAAATTCTCTAAGGATGCCAAATAGCTTTTGTTTATGGGAATTATAATTTTCAATATTTAACTAATTGGATGTTAAAATGGAAAATTAACATTTGTATTTATTGAATTATGATAACAATGATTAACACATTGTCTGTTAACATAAAACATCGTGATACTATTTTGAAAATACTTTTGAACTTTCAGACCCAAGCGAGAACCACTGTCCTCAAATAAAAAGTCAGTTAGTTTTACACTATAAAAAAGACTAATGAAAGAGAAAGCCTGGGAAGCAAATTTTATTTGCAGTGGAATATAATACCTAAGTCTGTAAAGTGAGGAAAGGTGTTAAATAAAAGTCTGTCAAATTTCACTTAATCTCATTAGAATTACTTTCTAGGTTTACTGACTAATGCCTTTGACTACTTTGTGAAATATTATTTTTTTTTTTTTACCTGCTTCACCTGATTTCCTCAGCAGAGATTTCATGTTTTACCAAACACTTTTCTTATGCTTTATGTTGAATTAATTATGCTTTGATATTAAAGAAAAAAGAAAAAAAATTTTTTCTTACATATGAAAGACCTAGGGTTCTTTATAATTACATTACCTTCCACGTGTATTGTTAAATGCTTTCTTCTCACTGTGCTTAAATAGGCATCTTTAGGCACGGATGATCCTTTCTTAATAAGTGTCAAATTCTTTCTTCTGATAAATATTTTGAGTTTGTCTTCTCAATATCAAATTTCAAATATGTTAAAGGAATAAAAGGAAAGTCTCAGCATAACTTTATTTTTTTTTTTTTGAGGGTATCACAATATAGATAACTTTTATTATAAAGCTTTTTTATTATAAAGCTTAAAATTACATATTAGATAATTTTTTTTCTAATTTTATTTTATTTTTAAACGTTACATAATTGTATTAGTTTTGCCAAATATCAAAATGAATCCGCCACAGGTATACATGTGTTCCCCATCCCGAACCCTCCTCCCTCCTCCCTCCCCCCTCCCCATACCATCCCTCTGGGCCGTCCCAGTGCACCAGCCCCAAGCATCCAGCATCGTGCATCGAACCTGGACTGGCAACTCGTTTCCTACATGATATTTTACATGTTTCATTGCCATTCTCCCAAATCTTCCCACCCTCTCCATAACTTTAATATGTAAAACTAACTTTGAAATTTCCCAGAGAAATGCTAGATAGAATTAGATTTCTTTACTATGCTAGTATTGTAAATTATTATATGGGAAAATCTGTCCAATTAGGAGAAACAAGATCTTCCTTTGTTAAATGTGTGTAGATAAATTAATGCACGTATTTCAGAATTTGTATGCCACCATAGGAATTCCCTGGAGATGTATCAATGCTATTGCTGACTATACTATGTTTTACCTGCAGAAACACTCATCAAAATTCTTCTAAATTATTCTCTACCTCGAAAGAGAAATGTGATCTTTTCCATATTGATATTTTGGGTTATATTATTAAATAAATCACAGCCATTAAATCTATCATTTAAAATGAGATTTTATTTTAATTTAGAGTTTACCTAAACTTTAATTTAGAGTTTACCAGAGGGCTTTAATATAATCTTCAAACAAGGACAGTCTCAAAGCCTGTGGGAAATTACTGTTCCAGGTACTTTGAACTTTTGATACTTTAAACTCTCAAATACAAGCTTCTGAACTCACATCAGCTATAAAACTTCCATACTGTACCAGTGGACTGAGACAGACTTGCAGAACTCATTTTAGTCCAAAAGCCAAAGGGCTTTATGAAAACAGCCTCTTAACCAAAGATCCAATAAGTGAAGACTCAATTAGATAGGACTGAATGAGCTGATGAGGGACATTTGATTATGATTATTTGTCTGAATGTGGTTGATATGGTTTCATTGTCATATTTATCTGGATTTAAAAAGCTGTATTTTCTCTTTCTACTTAACTTGAATGCATAATTATGTTTTTAAAAACTACAATAAAATATTTAAAAATCATGTCTGATTCTAATTCCTAGAAACTCTTACTAAATCTTCTTACTTTTTATTACTTTGGCAAATAGTTATTTATTGGGGATCAATAAGAATCTGTCTTCCATTTATCATGATTTATCATGACACAATTTGGGGAATCAATTGCATAACCAAGACCTTATCTGGAGTATTGTATTTGACAATTTAGTTCAGTTCAGTTGCTCAGTCATGTCTGATTCTTGTGACCCCATGGACTGCAGCACGCCAGGCTTCCCTGTCCATCACCAACTCCCAGAGCTTACTCAAACTCATGTCCATCGAGTTGGTGATGCCATCCAACCATCTCATCCTCTGTCATCCCCTTCTCCTCCAACCTTCAATCTTTCCCAGCATCAGGGTCTTTTCAAATGAGTCAGCTCTTCACATCAGGCGGCCAAAGTATTGGAGTTTCAGCTTCAGCATCAGTCCTTCCAATGAATATTCAGGACTGATTTCATTTAGGGTGGACTGATTGGATCTCCTTGCAGTCCAAGGGACTTTAATTATGTTGATTAACTCAAGTAGGATAGGTACTTTTTAAGAAAAAAAAAATCGTTTATGTCTGGAGTCAATGTCAAATAAGACGTTAGGAAAATTGGCCTGGTACCTGGCTTCCCAGGTCCCAGCCTTACAGGAATTAAGAAAGTCATGTAGGACATGAAAATTAGTAAATTTGCTGACATAGCAAAGGAAGGCAGTCATCAAAATTTACATGTATGGCTAGAGAAATCTGGTGGAGTTTCTTAGACTTAGTATTATTCCCTTGGGAGAGTAAATTATACAGGCTTTCAAAAATCTGATCTAAGATCCCTTATGAAAACTTTCAAAGAGAATTTACTTTATGACTTCAGTAATCTCAATTATCTGAATGTTATTACTAGGAGAAGTAAGCTTTGAGATTTTATGATCATGATGGAGGAGTTGATTGAGGAAAATGGTGAGACTTGGAAAGAGGCATAAAAGATCACTGGAAGTCATGACCAGAGCACCACTCTAGATTATCTACACTTTTCATTATATTTGAGCCATTTCACAGTTTAATAAGTTGTAGAACACATATTATAATGCAAATGGTTCTTGTCCATAGAAATACAAACATATTTCATCCAGTAGAATACAACTGATTGTTGCCCTGTGGATACTGATCACCTTTACCTAATTTTATAAACTCATCTCAGCATTCTTCATTGCCTGCCTCTCTCCATAAATACACATGTGCAAACAGCTAAACACACAACACTCACAACACAACACACACTCACACACACACATGTAGAGGTAAGTATGGGTTTCCCAGGTAGCACTAGTGGTAAAGAAACTGCCTACCAATGCAGGAGACTTAAGAGAGGCATGTTCCATATCTGGGTTACAGTCCACTATGTTGTGCTGAGCTGAGTTACTCAGTCATGTCTGACTCTTTGTGACCCCATGGACTGCAGCCTGCCAGGCTCCTCTGTCCATAGGGATTCTCCAGGCAAGAATACTGGAGTGGGTTGCCGTGCCCTCCTCCAGGAATCTTCTCTACCCAGGGATCGAACCCAGGTCTCCCACATTGCAGGCGGATTCTTTACCATCTGAGCCACCAAGGGAAGCCCAAGAATACTAGAGTGTGTAGCCTATCCCTTCTCCAAGGGAACTTCCCCACTCAGGAAGCAAACCAGGGTGTCCTGCATTGCACTTGGATTCTTTATCAGCTGAGCTACCAAGGAAGCCTCGGCTACAGTTCATGGAGTCTCAGAGAGTAGGAGAAGACTGAGACAACTAGAACATGCAGCACGTAGGTGTGTATATATACATGTGTGTTTGGCGTGTTCTTTGAAATCTCTTTTGAACTAGTTACAATATCTTACTAATGTCTCCATTAGTTAATTAATTAACTAAAATCTTGGGTATTTAACCATTAAAAACATCTATAACAAGAACTTTAGAGTCTATTTATCCAGATGAGAATAGGAAGCAGAAGAAAATGAGATATATTCCAGAAGATAAAATAACATGTGTAAAATCCCTGTAGTAGGAGAGAGCAACACCTATTCAAGAAACTGGAAGAAGGGTAGGTGTATGAGACAGACAGTAAAAGATAAGGCTGGATGGAGTAGGTAGGATCCTAGCCTGTTGGAAACTGAAGCCCATATTTAAGACCCATGTCTATTTTTATCTCAAAAGAAACAAGGTAAATCCATTAAAGTGATATGAGATCAACAAAGAAAGGGAGAGAATGAGTAGGAAAAATGTGTGAAGATGATCAAATAACAATGTACAACATGGTGACTATAGTTATTAATACTGCTAAGAAAGTAGATCTTAAAATTTCTCATCACAGGGAAAAGTTGTAACTCTGTAGGGTGTTGGATACGAATGTTAACTGGTCTTACTGTGCTTATCATTTTACTATATATACAAATAGCAAATCATATTGCATACCTGAAACCAATACAGTGCTGTATGTCAATTACATTTCAATAAAAAACTTTGAAAACTATTGACATTAATTTCTCCAGTTTTGATATTCATATATTTAAATTAGCTTTATAATATAATACACTAAGTGAGGAATATTCTATAATTTAAAATATATATGGAATATACATTTAATTTACTTTTAGATGTGCATTTGAGTCATTGATAGAGTAGGAAGGAAAAGGAAGAAAAGAGAGATGGAAACATTTGGTAAATTACCAATAACAGGCAGCATTTAGCGGGGATTTTTTTTTTTTTTTTTAGAAAAAGGATTGAGGTAGAGTTACAGGCTATTGCCATCAGCCAGCAGAAAAAAAAAATTGAGGTTCAGCAGAAAGATGTGGATTGTCTCATTATTTTCTAAGGATCATGTGTGTGGATTGGGGGTATGGTGTTGACATTAGTGGGACTTTCAGTCAGTCAAAGAGATATAAAACAGGCTCCAGTTTCATGTAATTGAAGGAAGTGGGGCTGGGAAAGTTGTGTTTCTAAGTCATGACCACAGCATTACCCATCCCAAAGGACCTTGAAATAGAGCTGCAGCTGCCAGCTTCACTCACCTCCAGCACCAACACTTTGAATCATTTCTGAAAATAAATATTCAAGAACTCACAAATGTATTTGTTTAGAAAGGTAAATTTTAAACAAGATTTCACCTCCTAGATACAGAAAATACTCTCATTCCAATTTCTAGTATCTCTATGCAAGAGACTACCTTGGCATTTATAGTGTTCCCTAGTAGAGATTAGGGCTGAAAATATTACATTTATTCAGCTGGGAGGATGGCAATGAAAGTAAGAGATAATATTTAAACTGACTTGCTTCATGTTTTGAGTATTTTTAAAAATTGTCTTTTAAAGAGTTTTGCAATACCCTTTTTATGAAAAACATATTATCATAGCCATATATTGCTTAATACTTAGAAAAGGCAAAGGTGTAACCGAGAAGGACCTTAAGGGGGTCTTCCCAGGACAGGCCTTCCCCACATTCTCTGCTTTAGCTCCTCTCTGAAGTACCCAGATTATAGTATGTGATGCAAATTTCTTGAGTTGTTTTGCAGCCTTGAACTCCTGCCCCCACTGGAAGATGTTAATGACTTGATGACCCTGAATACATAGCCCCAGTCTTCCTGGAGCCTAAGGACTGAGAATGCTAACCCCTGTGACACCTCACTGCAACCTCACCACCAGCCAATCAGAGAATTGTGCACAAGCTGATCATAGACCCTGTGACCCACCTCCCCTCACCTGACTTCTAAAAGTGCCACGCAGGGGAAATCTGTTCAGGCTCTGGTTCAGGAAGATTCTACATGCGGCGAAACAACAAAGCCTGTCAGCCACAGCTACTAATTCTGTGCTCCAGAGTTCAGGAGCTGCAACGACTGAAGCCCACACGCCCTAGAGCCCTTGCCGGGCAACGTGAGAAACTACCACGATGGGAAGCCTGCACCCCGCACCTAGAGAAAGCTCCTGCATAGCAACAAAGACCCAGTGCAGCCAAAAAAAAAAAAAAAGGACTTTGGTGAAACCCTTTGGGGAGTTCATGACTTTTTAGGGCAAGAGTCACCCATTTCCTTGCATGGCCTGCAATTAACTTTCTCTGCTCCAAACGTCAGTATTTCAGTTTGTTTAGTCTCTCTGTGCATCTGGCACATGAACTTGCCTTAACAAAAATAACTTTATAATTGAGAAATCTAGCATCACCTGAAATCATTCAGTCTCCCTGATAATGGGACAAACATATTTCTCTCCATGGTTGAAGGACTGAGAAGTACACAATATCTAAGAATGCATTATCCAACCAAAACCCAAAATTCCTATTTGTAACTAGAATCTAATCATGAGGAAACACTCAGATAATCCGAATTGAGAGAAAGTGGGCTTAGAGACTTAAAAAATCAGCGTTATTAATTTGGAAATGAAATTATTATTTATACACTCTGTGCTCAGTCATGTCTCTTTGTGACCCTAGGGACTGTAGCCTGCCAAGGTCCTCTGTCTGTGGAATTTTCCAGGCAAGCTTCCTGGAGTGGGCTGCCATTTACTCCTCCAGGGGATCTTCCCAAACTAGGGATCGAACCCATGTCTATTGCATTGGCAGGTGGATTCTTTACCACTAGTGCCATATAGCAATCCCATTGGAAAATGCTGGGAATCAATAAATGCTGTGTATGATCCTTGATTGCTTTTTGGAATAAAAACAAAGTAAAAAACTGAAAATACAAAGAAACAATTAAAAAAAGTTACAAAGGATATTATTATTGTGATGGGGAAAATTAAATATGGGATCCATTTTAGATAATAAGATCAATTTTAAATTTCTAGAGTATTTTAATGTGTGAGTATGTAGAAGAATATTCTTATTCTGGGAGATGGATGCATCCTAAGGTATTTTAGTTATAACACAATAGAGTTAAAGGAATATGGATATGAGCAAATGTTAAGAATTGAAGAATTTTGGTGAAGAGTTTGCACAGTTTATTGTACCATTCTTTCAACTTTCCTGTAGGTTTGAAACTTCTCAAATACTAACTTGGGAAAATAATTTAAAAATAAAAACCCATTGTATTTTTAGTGCATGGTGGTTGTGGTTTAGTCACTAAGTTGCATCGTGTCCAACACTTATGACCCCATGGACTGTAGCCCGCCAAGCTTCTCTGTCCATGGGATATTCCAGGCAAGAATACTGGAGTGGGTAGTCATTTCTTTCTCCAAGGGATCTTCACAACTCAGGGATTGAACCCAGGTCTCCTGCATTGCAAGTGATTTTTTTTTTTTTTTTAAACCACCTGAGCTAGGAGGGAAGTCATTTTAGTGCATAGATGTTCTCAAATAGAAATCAGTGTTAGGTGATTTTATTTGGTTTTGCATGCTAAGTCGCTTCAGTCAACCTCTTTGTGACCCAATGGGCTGTAGCAACACCAGGCTCCTCTGTCCATGGGATTCTCTAGGAAAGAATACTGGAGTGGGTTGCCATGCTCTCCTTCTAGGAATCTTCCCGATCCAGGAACCGAACCCGTACCTTTTAAGTCTCCTGCATTGTCAGGTGGGTTCTTTACCACTAGCACCACCTGGGAAGCTCTACGTGGTTTTAGGTACATTGTTTAATCTAAAATCTTATCCGAAAGTTAGATATTCTTTTCTTTACAGATGAAGAAAAAAAAAAAAAAAAAAAACCTCAAAGGAAGCACAAGTTATTCAGTAAAAAGGCTGCTCTTTGACAATTATCCTTACGACTACTTCTTCAACCTCTCCCAAGATCCAACTTAGAGAAGTTTTTATTCAAGAATTGCAGTTCTGAAAACTACTGATATTCTCAAAGAAAAATAATTTGATTTCAGTTCTAAATCTTCTAATTCCTGATCCATCATTTTTATTATTTTAAAAAAGTATTCTTTAAGACATTTTTACATAAGCAATAAATATCTTTCTCTTAGCATCTGCCTCAGTTCCTCCTAAAATTTCTAACAATCTGTTTCCTAGTATATGAGTCTATGTATATACTCACTCATATGAGTGAGTATACTCATACTAAAATAATATTTTTCCTCAATATCATTTTTCTTAAACTCTACTTCATATATCCTAGTGAGTTTCTCTACTAAAATATCAAATAACTCTCTTTTCAGTTTAAACTTCTCAGTGGCCTACCTAATTGATTTCTCAAATGCAGCTAACAGCCATGTAACCTCTGGTGTCCACCCTGCAGTTATTATTGTGTTATCTATATAGGCCTTCCCTAGGGGGCTGCTCCACCGCTGCTAACATTAGACCCCACCATTCTCTTTCCCAAAGATTTGCTGCACAGACTCACGGGCACTGCAGAAATCCGCACTGTGCAGCCCGCTGGCAGCATGACTTGTAGCTGCTGTATCTTACCACTTTGTAAATACTATTATAAAGTTAATGTATGTATGATCATCAGGTTTTTTTGTTCGTTTGTTTTTCTGGTTTTTTTTTTTTAATATTTTCAGCATATCACTAGCATTTGCGTCTGTTTCTTCCTTTTTTTTATTCTTTTGAACTTATTTTGAGAGCAGTTTCTGAAATACAAAGCAGATAGAACAGAAATAATTTTCTAAGTGTCCTTTTCCCCTCTTTTTCTTTTTTTGGTAGAGATTCAGCTTGAACATAATTTTAGATTTCAAGGAGATCTGCACTCATCTGAAGGCTGGGTCAAATGGGCTCTTTATAGTCAGTTTGGATGGACTGTTTGAATCATGGGTATAGGGACATGGAGGGAAAGAGAGTGGAACTGGTGCAAAAAACAAGATGACTGTGTTCACCAAGAGTGCTTCATAGAGAAATAATATGGCCTCATCCCTGTCTCCACTGGCCTATCTCCTGTTCACTCAGGCCTGACTCTTCAGGAAAGAGTAGAATAAATGAATAAATCTCATTACTCTGTCACTCTCATGGACTCTGAGAGCACTGTCTCACCACTGGTGGAAGTCTTATGGCTAAAGCAAGTATGGCAATTGCAGATGGCTGAGGTACAGATGCCTGCAGCAGCTAGGCTGGCAATGGCAGTGATCTCTCTAGGACCAACACTACAGAAAATGTGAGTTATTGGCAAAGGTACCCAAGATTCTGGCCTTAGGCAACAGCAGCTTTCACTTGGCTTCTGCGAGTTTAAGCAGTACACTGGAAACCTAGGCAGACACTGGTGTGATCCCTTTAGTTAATAGGAAGCAGCATCATAATGAGCCACCAGAGGAAAATAGGAGAAGATTTATATTCCACAATTAGGAGCTAGTTCCTAATATGATGTCCCTGTGGAAATCCCAATAATCAGTTTAGAGACAGTTAGAACTTCTAGGGTTCCTACACATGAGTGGAACTTGGGGAAGGTCAGACAGAGAAATACGATGGTTGGCTCTCTCATTCTACAAGTAGAGTACTGCTAGGTATAAATGTTAAGGTTTCCTTTACCAGAAAAGAAAAATATATGTATTTTC
Organism: Bos indicus; assembly: GCF_029378745.1. NCBI lineage: Eukaryota > Metazoa > Chordata > Mammalia > Artiodactyla > Bovidae > Bos > Bos indicus. The sequence goes on along the minus strand of NC_091761.1, from coordinate 49,913,528 downwards.
ATGGGTGCCTGACACCACACTATCTTAGGTTGTAATGTCTTTTGACCAATAATTGGAATCACATCTTTCCTGTGGAGAAATTCTTAGAAATACTACAAAATAGAAAGCAATCAGCAGTCATCTGCTATCTTAAAGATTTGAGAGTAAGTCAGAAGAAAATATTGAACTCAGTAGGAGTGATGAAATTTATTATGAAATGATTAATTTAGTTTTAGATACACCAATTATACTATTACCATGGTATTTATTAACATAGCACAGTGATTAGGCAATTGAGGTAGAGGCCAAGGAAGTGCTACTGGAAAGGAAGGAAAGATCCCTTTCCAGTATCTACAGCTGGGAGAAGAGATATTGTTACTGAAATAATAATTTTATAATTCTGTATGCTTCCCTGGTGGCTCAGATGGTAAGAATCTGTCTGCAATTAAGGAGAACTAGGTTCAGGCCCTGGGTCAGGAAGATCCCCTGGAGAAGGGAATGGCACCCCACTCAGGTATTTTTGCCTGGAGAATTCCATGGACAGAGGAGCCTGGCAGGCTACAGTCCATGGAGTAGCAAAGAGTTGGACACGACTGAATGACTAACACTTTCACTTTCATGACACAAATTATTCTTAGCTATGTATTTACTCTTTGCTAGTTTTCTCTCAACTTTCTTTCTTAAGTTCCATATCTTTCAATTTTTTTTTAAATTAGTTTGATGGAATACCAGTTTTAGAATTTCTTTCAGGCGCAGCTTTAGGCAGAGAAATTTTCTGAATCTTCACTTTTCTGGAAAATGCTTTGCCATGTCATTTTAATGCCAGTTTGACTATATATAAGATCCTAAGTTTGAGAGAAAATAATTTTCTCTCAAGACTTTGAAGATATTGACATTAAGAATGATTTTCTGACTCTCCTTTATTTATTCAGATTTAATCTCACTTATGCATATTTCCCACATAAGAAAATAGGAGATACAGTGGACTCTTTCTTTGAGAGAGAGAGAGAGAGAGAGAGAGATAAATATATATAAACTTTCTGTAACTTCCTTGGCCCTCCTCCACCATCCCTTTACTTTGAATGGTAGATACTAACAGAAAAACCATATCAAAATTCTCAGAAATGTTAAAGAAACTTGGAAGCTATGTCAAAACAGAATGGCATTGAAACATGTATAATATCATATATGAAAAAAAAAAAGTTCTGGAAATGAAAGTGAAAATCGCTCAGTCATGTCCAACTCTTTGTGACCCCACAGTCTATACAATCCATGGAATTCTCCAGGCCAGAATACTGGAGTGGGTAACCTTTCCCTTCTCCAGGGTATCCTCCAAATCCAGGGATCAAACCCAAGTCTCCCTCCTTGCAGGCAGATTCTTTACCAGCTGGGCCACAAGGGAAGCCCAAGAATACTGGAGTGGGTAGCCTTAAAAAAAAAAAAAAAAAAAAAAAATGACTGTTAAAGCTATAAAAAGCACTGTCTTATTGGGATGAGGGATTGGGAAGAACAGAGCCAAATGTTAAATCATAGGACAATCCCACAGGTGGAAATAAAAGAGCTTTTCTTTTGTACATGTGATAGCTCATGGTCTTTTTCTCCTCTATTCTATGGACATAGTGACACTCACATTTGCCTGATCAGGTAAAGAATCATCTGTAATAAGTGATGCACTGTGTTTGTTTCTCCAGCAACTCATTTTCTCTATAGAAGCTTTCAATCTCAACTTTAATGATTTATTTATGGTACAAAAGTTTATTTTACTATGATACTCTAGAAGCTTTACACATGTAAGTAATATAATGATTCATGTTTTATTTTTTTTATTTTTATTTTTTTGATTCATGTTTTAAATATTTTTCTCAAACCATTTATTAGAGGTATCTGTCACTTAGAACTATATGCAGAAAGCAACTTTTGAATTTAAATATTATCAAATATCTATATTTGTTCATTTTTAAAATTTATATTGTTTTTGCTATAATACATGTTGAGTATAGAAACAGTTAAAAAAAAATCTAAACAAGAGGAAAATACCAATCTCTGGTATTCTATTATCCAGAAATAGGTGCTACAGTATTTTGGTTTGTATAATTTCCATTATTTCTCTAAACCTAATGTAGTAAGTTTTGAAGACAGGATGCTTATTTCATGGCAGTGTGTTTTAAAACTGCATTTGAAATCATGTTTTCCTTTATGTTCTGTTCACTTCCCTAAATCTAATTTTAGTTTTGGGTAAATGAGTTTTATAGTATAGTATTATATAAGAAAAGGGATTTTTTATCTCATCTACTCTGAATCCAATTTACATCAGGAAACTCTACCCTATATACCATTTCCATAGGGTAGAGGAGGAAAAGGTTCATCCGCTATTAACACATGGACAAGGAACACTTCTTTTTCAGATGCTTCTCTGCTTATATGCCCTGGATGTGGCAGTTACTAAGTTTCTCTGTGTCCTTGCTTCTTATAGCATGCCCCTAAAATGGAACCCCAATAGCACGGAAATCACTTGCTGCTACTGCTAAGTCCCTTCAGTTGTGTCCGACTCTGTGAGACCCCATAGACGGCAGCCCACCAGGCTCCCCCGTCCCTGGGATTCTCCAGGCAAGAACACTGGAGTGGGTTGCCAATTCTTTCTCCAATGCACGAAAGTGAAAGGTGAAAGTGAAGTCCCTCAGTCGTATCCGACTCTTATCGACCCCATGGACTGCAGCCTAACAGGCTCCTCCATCCATGGGATTTTCCAAGCAAGAGTACTGGAGTAGGGTGCCATTGCCTTCTCCAGGAAATCACTTGAGGTCTTGTTAAAACTGCAGAAGTGAAGTGACGACAGTAAAGTGAAGTTGCTCAGTTAAATCTGACTCTCTGTGACCCCATGGACTGTAGTTTGCCAGGCTCCTCCATATATAGGATTTCCCAGGCAAGAGTATTGGAGTGGATTGCCATTTCCTTCTCCAGAGGATCTCCTGGATCACCTGGATCTCCCACACTGCAGGCAGACTCTTTAACATCTAGGCTGCCAGGGAGCTAGATGCTTCACTGCTTATATGTCTTGGATGTGGCAGTGATTAAGTTTCTCTATGTCCTTGCTTCTTACAGCATGGTCCAAGGATGGAACCCCAATAGCACAGGAATCACTTGAGGTCTTGTTAAAACTGAAGAATCTGGGCTTAAATATTATAGAGAGACATAACCAGAACTTTCTATTTAACAGTAACTCAAGGTGATCTTTGGAGAAGGCAATGGCACCCCACTCCAGTACTCTTGCCTGGAAAATCCCATGGACGGAGGAGCCTGGTAGGCTGCAGTCCATGGGGTCGCTAAGAGTCAGACATGATTGAGCAACTTCACTTTGACTTTTCACTTTCATGTATTGGAGAAGGAAATGGCAACCCACTCCAGTGTTCTTGCCTGGAGAATCCCAGGGACGGGGGTACCTGGTGGGCTGCACAGAGTCGGAAATGACTGAAGCGACTTAGCAGCAGCAGCAGCAGCAAGGTGATTTTTAAACTGGAGTTCTGAGAAGCTGTTTTTCAGCCATAGCTTCCATCAGGCCTTTCTTTCTGGAGGCTCTAGCTTTCCCTAAGCTCTGAAAACACCAGTCCTCCCTTGCCTCTTCACCTCAGGGATAGCAATGGTTTCTCATTCTCATTACTCCCTTCCTGTTCCCATTCTTTGTGAATTTCTTTAACTTCACTTATACCACTGTAAATATCTCCTTCAATAAAGTCTCCTTTTAAATTTTGGTTTTCTCTGGGTATACGCCCAGAAGTGAGATTGATGGGTCATATGATAATTCAATTTTCACTTTTTAAGGAACCTCTGTAAAAGCACTATTTACAGTGGAAGCAACCTAAATGTCCATCAAATGAATGGATAAAGGATATGTGTGTGTGTGTGTGTGTGTGTGTGTGTGTGTGTGTGTGTACAGTCACTGCCTTCTACAAGTGCCAGGGCCCAGCAGGCAGCGCTGAGGCTGGCAGGGCCCCAGGAGAGGGAGGGGAGGAGAAGCCGTCAAGCAGCGGCTGAGACCACCGCTGAGCCTCCCTTCCCCTCTGTGGCCAGGCGCCATGTAGGGAGGGGTGGGGAGAGGCGTCAGGGCTGGGGTCTTCTTTTCAAGGAGCTGGACAGTAATAAGCATGATCACGTGGACATCCGCAAGTTGCTCCAGGGACTGGCCTGCCTGGGCTGGGGCCACCAGGACCACGGCGGCCAACAGGGCATCTCCCCTGAGGGTGACGCTGACCCAGATGATGGCCTTGACCTAGAGGAGTTTATCCTCTACCTGCAGGAGCAGGGACAACGCCTTCTACTTCTGTTCCAGTCTGGACCACAATCAGGATGGCCATTTCAACGTCTCTGAGATCCAGCAGAGTTTCCCAGCCCTGAGCATTTCCATCTAGCTGGAGCAGAGAAAATCCTGCACAGCATAGACACGAGATAGCACCATGCCCATTGACTGGCAGGAGTGGCGTGACCAGTTCCTGTTGCATTCACTGGAGAATGTAGAAGACGTGCTGTATTTCTGGAAGCATTCCATGGTCCTGGATATTGGCGAGTGCCTGACCATCCCGGATGAGTTATTGGAGCAGGAGAAGCTGACTGGGGAGTGGTGGAAGCAGCTGGTGGCGGACGCAGTGGCAGGTGCCATGCCCTGCAGAGGCACAGCCCCTCTGGACCATCTCAAGGTCTTCATGCAGATCCACACCTCCAAGAGCAACCGGCCGAACATCCTGGGGGGCCTCCGGAAGGAGCATGATCCAAGAGAGGGGCGTGCGCTCCCTGTGGCGTGGCAATGGATTAACGTGCTCAAGATTGCACCTGAGTCAGACATCAAATTCATGGCCTATGAGCAGATCAAGTGAGCCATCCAGGGGCAACAGCAGACACTGCACGTGCAAGAGCACCTTGTGGCCGGCTCCCTGGCTGGCGCCACATCCCAAACCATCATCTACCCCATGGAGGTGCTGAAGACGCGGCCGGCAAAAGAGGCTGCTGGACTGTGAGTGGCCGGTTCTGGAGTGAGAGGGGCCCCTCGCCTTCTACAATAGCTTACCTGCCCAACAGGTTCTGGGCATCATCCCCTATGTGGGCATCAACCTGGCCATCTAAGAGGAGACCTGCATTCAATCCCTGAATCAGGAAGATCCCTTGGAGAAGGAAATGGCAACCCACTCCAGTATTCTCTCCTGGAGAATTCCATGGACAAAGGAGCCTGTCAGGCTACAGTTCATGACGTCGCAAAAGGCTGTGACACAACCGAACAACTGACACACACACACACATATGCACACAACAGAGTATCACTCAACCATTAAAGAATGAAACTGGGTCATTTGTAAACGTGGATAGACCTAGAGAGTGTCATATAAAATAAAATATGTCAGAAAGAGAAAAACAAATATTGTATATTAATGCATATGTGCAGATTCTAGAAAAAATTGTACCAATGAACCTGTTTGTGAGGTAGAAATAGAGACATGGATGTAGAGAACATGGACACTAAGTGGGGAAAGGATGTTTGGGATAATTTGGGAAATTGGGATTGACATATATACATTAATACGTATAAAAAAGATATAACTTGAGAGCCTGTTCTATAGCACAAGGAACTCTCCTTAGTACTCTGTAGTGACCTAAATGGAATGAAATCCAAAACAGTGGTGATATATGACACATATAACTGATTAACTTTGTTGTACAGCAGAAACTAACACAACATTATAAAGCAAAGAAACCCCAATAAAAAAAAGTCTCTTTAAAACCCCAGAAGTGGGTGCTTTTTGTTTCCTTCCAGGAACCTGGCTGATCACCTCCAAATAACTGGTCTTGGTAGTTGGGAGTTTCTCTCATTCTTTCTGAGGTTTTAAAATTCTGAATGCATAGAACTTCACTTTGTAGATTCTGTCACACTTAGTCTCACACACTTGACTGAGTTTTTTTGAAGTCTAATGTGGCTTGGTTGGTTTCTCTCTAGCTTTTGTTACTTCCAAGTCAGCATGGAATTACTCTTTGTGGACTGAAATTCTATATAGTTTAGACATTCCCCTTCAGGAGGCCTTTCTGGTGGATAAGTTAAAATTTACCATGCATATTTTTTGTTTTGATAAGATATCCTACTTGATTCTCGTAATAAACTCACATTGTAAATACTGTTAAAGATGAGAAAATTGACAAAGGGATTACATAACTTTTCTAAGATCACACAACTGGTATCTGGCATAGCTTTCTGATTTCAGAGGCCATTCTCTCGACAGCATTATTCTCTGCTTATTTTTCTGCTGACTACTTCCAGAAAAATTTGCTATGATGAAGTCTGCTAATATTTGAGCAAAGATACTATTGTTCATCTTTGAAAATATACTAGATTTCTAATCATTCTAATAGTTTGAGCTATTAAACCCTATTCACAAACCTCACATTCACAGCCAGGCATTCATTCTGCTGGAGGTCTATTCTCTCTTCAGTGGATGTACACTCCGCTCAGGACAACAAAGGCAATTCTAGATAGCCAAAAATGTGACTATAGATCAAACCAAATTTGTCCCCAGAAACTATGTCCTTGGCATGTCCTCAGGATATGAGAGGATTCTGGAATCTGAAGGTAACCTCATAACTCATTCAATTATCCTTGCCTTTCCATCTATTTGCCTGAAGTCTTCTGTTAGAGGACCACCTCTTCTGGATGCTCACAAGGTCATTGCATTTTTATAATTCTGACAGTCTGACAATCTCATGTTTACTAAGGTAGGACTAGGTTAAAGACTTTTAGGTGATCGGAAGATTATTATTTATTCCTCTGTCTGTGGAATTTTCCAGGCAAGAATACTGAAGCCAACTGCCATTTCCTTCTCCAGGGGATCTTCTTGACCCAGGGATTGAATCAGAGTCTCTTGTGCCTCCTGCACTATTTACAATAGTCTTAGGGTCTGAGAACAGCCAGAAGCAGTACTAGATTGCATGAGCCTGTTGTTATTATCATGTTTAACCATAAACACCAATAAAAGGGGGTTTAATTAATTAACACCAAAGATATCACCCTTTCACATGTTCATGGGATTCATTATTCATTGAAAGGACTGATGCTAAAGTTGAAGCTCCAATACTTTGGCCACCTGATGAGAAGAGCCAACTTGTTGAAACAGACTCTGAAGCTGGGAAAGATTGAGGGTAGGAGGAGAAGGGAGTGACAGAGAATGAGATGGTTGGAAGGCATCACCAACTCAATGGATATGAGTTTGAAAAAGCTCTGGGAGATAGTGAAGGACAGGGAAGCCTGGGATGCTGCAATTCATGAGGTCACAAAGAGTTGGACATGACTGAGAGATTTAACAACAACAACAAAAAATATCACCTAAGGAGACATCTTGATTGATGCAGTTAAAGCAGAACACTTTGTACTTTTTCACTGCTACTGCTAAGTCACTTCAGTTGTGTCTGACTCTGTGCAACCCCATAGATGGCAGCCCACCAGGCTCCCCCATCCCTGGGATTCTCCAGGCAAGAACACTGGAGTGGGTTGCCATTTCCTTCTCCAATGCATGAAAGTGAAAAGTGAAAGTGAAGTCACTCAGTCGTGTCCGACTGTTCGTGACCCCATGGACTGCAGCCCATCAGGCTCCTCTGTCCATGGGATTTTCCAGGCAAGAGTACTGGAGTGGGGTGCCATTGCCTTCTCCAAGTACTTTTTCACATTTTGATATAAAATGTTTGAATTTCTTTTGGGTGCCAGAAACTATGCAAAGTGCTTTCATATGGATTTTCATATTTAGAACTAATCACAACTTGTGAAGTAGATATTATTTTACAAATGTGAGAATTGAGGTTTTCTATTTTATAGGTCCAGTATATAATTATTATTTTTTAAGTAGATAAGTTAAGATTTTTAGTTGGAGTTTGAATATCAAATTCTCAAAATGCTCAGGTATTGCTTTCTTCTCCAAAGCTCTAGATGTGTTTCCAATGAGCAGCCATGTTTAAAAACAACTGGATTTTGTGATGGACTTTTACTTTTATCTAGTTTGTTTCACTTTTTCTATTTCATATTCATTTCACTTAGTTTATGTTTTCCAATTTCTCCATCTTTTTTTTGTTGTTGTTGTTGTTGTTCTTTCTCAAGCCTTTATGAAGCATAGCAAAAAAGCTTTTGTGTGTGTGTATATATATACATATATATATATAGCATGTATAATATATGTTAGAAAATTTATAAATTTTTCCTAGCTAAAATATTTATGACATTTTGATCTCACTTGTTTGACTTAGTGTGAATAGACAGCTAGATTTCTAATTTATATTTACTGAAAACTTTGATATACTTCCATGTATTTTGGCATCTAATACTACTGCTGAAAGTCTAGAAAATTTATTTTCTTAGTGATTTAAAGAAATTTGAATGAAGCTTGAAACTTCTAATACAATTCTGAGAATATAAGGAAATACTATGTTGTAAAAAAAAAAAAAAAGGAAATTTATAAGCGATACAGATTAACCAAAGAACAGATTTTACACAAATTTCACACAATTTTATGTGAGGAAATTGAGGTTTTCTAATGCAAAACTGGTATTGTGGTGTTGGAAAAGACTCTTCAGAATCCCTTGGACTGCAAGGAGATCAAACCAGTCAATCAATCCTAAAGGAAATCAATCCTGAATATTCATTGGAAGGACTGATGTTGAAGTTAAACGTCCAATACTTTGGCCACCTGATGCGAAAAACTGACTGGAAAAGAACCTGATGCTGGGAAACATTGAAGGCAGGAGGACAAGGGTTGAGATGAGATGGTTGGATGACATCACCAACTCAATGGACATGAGTTCGAGCAAGCTCCAGGACTTGATGATTGACAGGGAAGCCTGGTGTGCTGCAGTCCATGGGGTCACAAAGAGTCGGACACAACTGAGCAACTGAACTGACTGAATGCAAAAGTATAGGGCCTATCTTACAGAAAAAGAATTTAAAAGTTAGTGCAATGATATAGACAAACAGGAACTCCAGTATACTTCTACTAACTGTAAATGTGCAGCCAAAAGAACTGTTTACTAATATTCAGGGAAGTTGACCATGCCCTTACCCTAGTGGGCTTCCCTTGTGGCTCAGCTGGTAAAGAATCTGCTTGCAATGTGGGAGACCTGGGTTTGATCCCTGGGTTGGGAAGATCCCCTGGAGAAGGGAAAGGCTACCCACTCCAGTATTCCGGCCTGGAGAATTCATGGACTGTATCGTCCATGAGGTGGTAAAGACTCGGACACAACTGAGTGACTTTCACTTAACCTAGTATCTGAAAAGTCCACTACTATTCTGAGAAACTCCTCAACATCCACCCATGAACGGAAATGTTCATTGCATTCTCTGCTATAATCATGGTTAAATGAAAATGATTTCAAGGCTCAACAAAAGAAACATACAATATGTTGTGCTTACATTCAGATGCTATAGTTACTTTATGATACCATTTGTTCCGAGTCTGACACTTCAAAAACTTTAACATATATTGCTTGTATCTAATTATGTATGAATATATGTTGTTGTTCAGTCACTAAGTCGTGTCCGACTTGTTGTGACTCCATGGACTTCAGCAGACCATGGCTTCCTTTCCTTCACTATATATGTAAAATATTAATTAAAGTATTGAATATGGGGTGGTGTTTTCCTCTGAGGGGAAAGGAAGAAGAAACATATAATGACTATACAACTGGATTTCACCCTCATTATTAGAGTTGGGTGCTGATTTCTCATATGTTCTTTTAAGTTAGTTTATATTCTCTGATTTTATTATAAAAGAAAAGTAGTACAAAGTGTCAAAAGTGGGAAAGTATATAATAATGGGATACTACTAAAAAATATATCATGCACATATGCAAACAAACACAGATAAAGTGGGGAAATCTGAAAACCTGTGAACTGTACAATATCTATCTCCTGGTTACAGTGTGTTACTATGAATTTGTAAGATGCTACCATTGAGGGAAACTAGGTAAATATTTGGGCTTCCTTGGTGGCTTGAACTGTAAAGAATTTGCCTGCCCTGGGTTCAGGATCTTCTTATTTAGTCTCTTACAAATGCATGTGAATTATATCAATAACTATTTCAATTTAAAATAAAAATAATTAAAAATTAAAAATATGATGCTTCTCAAGTATGCCTAAAATAAAATTGGCTTTCATTAAAATTCAAAGAATTTTAAAACTTTATAAGGATGAAGAAAATCTGCCACAACTGTCAATCACAAAATTGTTTGATTTAATTTCCAAGTTGATTTTTTTTCTAATACTGAGTAGCACCTTGGCCCATGTATATAGTGTGTGCTAGGCTTGCCTATAAAAAACAAAATGGTAAAATGTATAGAAAAATCACAGAAAAATAATTTTTTCTGTCTTCTGGGAATTACAAATGTGAACTTGAACATTCCTTATTAAATAAATGAAAAGGAACACATATTAGCTCTCATTCTACATCAGGTCAGATCAGTCACTCAGTCGTGTCCAACTCTTTGCGACCCCATAAATCGCAGCATGCCAGGCCTCCCTGTCCATCACCAACTCCCGGAGTTCCCTGAGACTCATGTCCATCGAGTCAGTGATGCCATCCAGCCATCTCATCCTCTGTTGTCCCTTCTCCTCTTGCCCCCAATCCCTCCCAGCATCAGAGTCTTTTCCAATGAGTCAACTCTTCGCATGAGGTGGCCAAAGTACTGGAGTTTCAGCTTTAGCATCATTCCTTCCAAAGAAATCCCAGGGCTGATCTCCTTTAGAATGGACTGGTTGGATCTCCTTGTAGTCCAAGGGACTCGCAAGAGTCTTCTCCAACACCACAAAAGCATCAATTCTTCAGCGCTCAGTCTTCTTCATAGTCCAACTCTCACATCCATACATGACCACAGGAAAAACCATAGCCTTGACTAGATGAACCTTTGTTGGCAAAGTAATGTCCCTGCTTTTCAATATGCTATCTAGGTTGGTCATAACTTTCCTTCCAAGGAGTAAGCGTCTTTTAATTTCATGGCTGCAGTCACCATCTGCAGTGATTTTGGAGCCCAGAAAAATAAAGTCTGACACTGTTTCCACTGTTTCCCCATCTATTTCCCATGAAGTGATGGGGCCGGATGCGATGATCTTCGTTTTCTGAATGTTGAAATACCACTTTGTCAATAATATTATGATTTACAATGAGTTTGCACCAAATAACTTTAATAGAAAAACTGAAAACCGAACAGACTATTTCAAGCCTGGTCATGTGCCAAGTCCTAATACTCTTTGGAGCCTGTGGAAAAGCAGAATCCCAGTAGGCTCAAAATTTCTGAATTGAAATCCCTTACGATTGGGAAGAAAAATCTACATTTACATGAAATTTTAATATACAATTTCTGTGCAATAAAACTTCAGAACTACTAGTTTTAACATTTGCATATTCTTGCTGGTTGTTACCTTTTACAGAATTAATCAACTGTGTCTGCACGTCATATATGGGTTGCACTTTTAAACTATAAAGTCCATTCCCTTTTAATCTGATAGGTTATTTTGAATCTAACTGGGCATGAGTAAGTACTTGTGTGTAGCCAAGTGAGATCATCAATGCTACTATGTAGATCCTAGGTGAGCTTAAGAACAATTAAAGGGACAACAGAATTAGCAGAAAGAAAAAAACAGTCCACTGCATTGTTTCCCATTTTGTGAAAAAGCACCTTTCATTTGCATTACTAAAAGCAATTTGTGCATGTAAAAATATATTTGGTGTTATATATGAGAGTAGAGAAACTCATAATTTTGTTCCTAGCAATGTCTGGTTGCTGGTAAGGCTCAATGAGCACTTTTTTTTTTTTTCCCCCACTAAATGAATGGGATCCCTGAAGCACAACATACCATGTAGACAAAACCTGGGAGATATTTTCTGAAGTACTTTTTAACTAGGCTTTAGAATAATTAGGCTTTCCTACAGGCAACCACACTGATCATCTGAAGTAGGTGTCTAATTTCAGTGTCTTTACACATCCTCAACCTATCTTGAGCTCACCTGATTTTAACCCACATCCAGCGCTGTCTTGCTGGGCTAATGGAGAGTCAGGTGGGACACACCAGGGGGTAGTTAAATATGCTTGTTCTTGATGCCTCTCTCATTGTTCAATTACCTGATTCTTGGAAGTTACAGCTCACGGAATCTTGGACCTGGGCACACCAGGGCACTTGATCAAACACAGATTCTTAGACCCAGAAGTCACATTTCAGCTGTAGCTCAGAATGAAGATCTGCCAAGCTCCTGGGATGATTTAGCACAGAAGATTTTAAATAGCTTCAGGAAATGCAAAACTTTCTGTCAATTTGAATGGTTCCTGTCACTTTTTTAGAACACCTGGCACTCTTATATTTAAATTACAATTCCAATTTTAATTTGAAGGAAACTAACAATAAGCCCCTTTCTGCTTCTATAGTACTTTAGGTCTGGCTTTCCTTTAATTTTCTGAGAAGGCAGATTTGGGAAATGAAATTAGCAATGCAAGGTGAACCTAGTGTGAATTTTACTGAAGATTATGCAAATACAGGAAATTATAATTCTATCAGGATGTCATTACATGTGTCTACTTAGACACACATTTTCTGCTATGTTTAAGTTAAACAAAACACTAAATGACTATGTAGTATGACATCTCATTAATATGTTTCCATTCACATCTGTGCCTTTAGTATAAAAAAAACTGCTTCAGTGATAAGAGATTAGGTCCTTTAATTAGAAACAAATGATAAATCACGGTTAACCCCATGTGATGCTTTCTAAAACTTCCATCAAATATTCCTCTTAAAACATTATTAAACACAAGTTCCCCAGATCTACTTCCTAGAAAGTGCCATTTAACAAAACCCAGGCAGGATGTTAATACTGGGGCCGAATTACAGGTTGCCAAAGCATTTCCTGTGAGGGGATTGACAGGGGATCATTTTGTTATGGGGCCACCTCCAGTGTGTTGTGACAACCACTCATTACACCTCTGCGCACAGCACTCAGCTGTAGGTTCTACAAGATGCAAATAGCTCCAAATGGGTTCAATTTAGAGCGAGTGGATAATGTATCATTCACTTCACTAAGGTAGAAGCTTTTAATTTTCCAAGAACAAGGAAGAGAAGAACACTGCAGTTGCTGGAAATAAAGATTTAGTTAACCAACTATGCCTGAGAAATGGAGTCACAATAGCAATATCTGTTACATTATAAATAAAAACAGTTTACCTGCATTGTTTCCCCTTGGCCTAAACCAAAACACCAAGTGGTCAAGTGAGCATCACCTCTCAATATATATAATTATCCACTTAAGAGCTCCATGTCAAAAACTAGTAACCCCTAAGTCATGGTAGGTTTTTTGCTTACAAAAGGAACTGCTTACAAAGCTACTATGGCTAATTATAATAATATTCAAAAAGTGTTTAAAATGCATTTTGATATGGAAAAAAGTACCATAGTAAGCTTTTCACAGTTAGACTTTAATATTTTAGTGTGCTAGCTTTTCTACCCCTCTGTGATTTTACTCCCACTGTTCTATTACTGATTTCAGTAAGTGTTGCTAACAATGGAATGCTGCAAACTCCCTACTACCAGCTATTTACACAAGAGAGTTATGCTAATATGGATTGGAAAAGTCAATAAGCCCATTTAAGATTCCTGTGTTTAACAAAGCCACAGGAGAAGCCAGGGACCTACAAAACAGGCTCATGTGAAAAGATGGCTGTTTTCTGCTATGAGTACATTAATGAACAGAACTCTCTCTGCTCTAAATCATCAGCATCTCTCTGGTCATGATTACTAAAATCCTCTGAATGTTAATGTTCTTTTGTTTTAAGCTAAAAATTAATTATCCACTAGAAATCAACTGAGGTGTGCCTATACTTGATCTATGTGAAAGTGATAATGAATTTATCTAAAAATTTTTGAACTGAAAACAATTTCTTTAACCTATTCAGGATGTAGAACACTTATAAAAGTAATGATTCTTAAAGTTGTTTTTCTCTTCTTGAAAATTAAGCTTTAAAGATTACTTTTCCAGTAGAAAAAGCATGTACATTATGTATATTTGCAAACAGACATATAGAACCATTACAGTTACTGTTTATAAGTTGAAGACCTTTAATGTACTTTGTAAAAATTATATATATATATATATATATGCTTATAGACATATAGACATATGTGTCCATCTCAGAGAGAGAAGTCCATTTTGGATTTGATCCCAGGAATCACTGGTAGGAGACAGTAAAGGTGGCATACGGAAGAGAAGGCAGTCATTAAAGTTGGAATGATCAAGCAAGTTGTTTACTTCTGCTGAGGAAATCTGGGGGTCTGTATAATATGCACCATAGAGTCACACATCAATGTGGCAAAGGAACCTAGCATTTATAGACTTATTTCCATCAGTCATTGGCTGAGTGCTGTTCCTAGGGTATGTATAATAATTCTCTAACACTTAGGTGGTTTAATTAAAATAAAACTCAAGGAACAGGTGATGCTGGGTTTATATTACTATCTCTTCCTTTATAGTAACTTATTTCCTCCCTTTGGGCTGCTACAACAAAATACTATAGACTGAGTGGCTTAGGAACAACAGAAATTCATTACTCAGAGTTCTGGAGGCTGGAAAGTCCAAGATCAAGGCACCGACAGCTGAGGGCCTGATACTGGTCCATAGGTAGCTGACTACTTGCTGTGACCTCACATGGTGGAAGGAGCAAGGGAGCTCTCTGGGGCATCATCTAAAGGTTTCTCCTAGGAGCTTCACCCCCCTGACCTAATCATCTCTAAGCCCCATCTCCTAATACCAACAGCTTGATGATTGGGATTTCAACAGAGGAATTTTGAGGTGTCACAAACATTCAGTCTATAGTATCAGTGGAAGGCAAAATTCTTAGTTGGTCATGCTGCTTTTTGGACCGAGATTATAGTTCCTAGTCACCCCTGACCAAGTTTCATTTAATGAGATATAATCAGAAGTGTTTGTGCAACTTCTAAGCACTGATCTTAACAGTGAAAAAAAATTCTCTTTTTTCAATTTGGTCTCCTTCCTACTGCCTGGAATATAGACCTAAAGGCTAGAGTTCTAGCAGTCATTTTGGACAATGAGGGTAAAGTTTTGTGTTAATGAGAACTGAGTTCTAAAAAATTTGTCTCCAGACTTTACATGTGAAAGAAATACAATTATATCCTGTTTAGAAATATTATCTTTGGATTTTCTGTTACATGCAGCTGAACCTAATTTCAACCATTACAGTTACTAAACCTATAATATACTTTGTCCAAATTTCATGAAATATATATATTTAATGTAAATAGCAATAATAATGAAACATATTAAGAAATAGAACGCATTGGATAGGAATGCTCATTATAAAAAAATATCAATTTTCCCTATTTTAACCTATAGAACATGTACAATTTCAGAGAAAATTCAGGAGTTTTTTTTTTTTTAGCTTTATAGATGTTTTTCTAAATTTAATATATAAGAGAAAACCACAAGAGTACCCAAGACACTCTTGAAAAGGGAAGCTCCACTTAGCAGATTTCAAGAATTCTATAAAAATATATTAATTAAGAATGTTCAACATTAATATGGGTTTAGAGAATTGTACAAAAGAGCTACATTATAAACTTGTGCACTATAAATGTATACATCAATATTTGTATATATGTGCACACATGTGTTCATATGCACACATGTGTTCATATGCACACATATGTAATAAGGTTGCAATTGGAGACCAAAGTTGGAACTGATGCAAAAATGGAAAAACACAAATGAACTCCTACCTTAAAAGATGCTAGTTCAGATGAACCAACTTAAAATGTAAAAGTACTATTTCAAATATTTAGATAAATAATGTATTTATGTCCTGAGCTAAGGAATCATTTCTCAAGGAAGATCAAAGAACCCCAAAACTATAGAACTAAATTTGTACAAATTGTACTTTAATAAATGTGAGAATTGGACTATAAAGAAAGCTGAGCAATGAAGAATTGATGCTTTTGAACCGTGGTGTTGGAGAAGACTCTTAAGAGTCCCTTGGACTGCAGGAGATCCAACCCGTCCATCCTAAAGGAGATCAGTCCTGAATATTCATTGGAAGAACTGATGCTGAAGCTAAGACTCCAATACTTTTGCCACCTGATGCGAAGGATTCATTGGAAAAGACCCTGATACTAGGAGAGACTAAAGGCGAGAGGAGAAGGGGACACAGGATGAGATGGTTGGATGGCTTCACTGACTTGATGGACATGAGTTTGATAAGATCCAGGAGTTTTCATGGACAGGGAAACCTGGCATGCTGCAGTCCATGGGGTAGTAAAGAGTTGGACATGACTGAGCAACTGAACTGAACTGAAAATTACACATCTGTTTATCAAATTTTATATATATTAAAAAAAATGAGAAGATATTTGGACTACCAAACAATAATGGTTAGTATTCAGGTTAATTTTCCATATTAAAAAGAGATTCTACTCACTAGAAAACTTGGCAAAAATATAAAATTACATTTCATAGAAACCAAAAAATCAATAAATATATGAAAAGATGCTTAATTCCATTAGTAATCAGAGTTAGGCAAATTAAAACGTCAATAATAAACTGTTTCAAATTATCACACTGTCAAAATTTTAAATGATCCCAGTCAAATTTTATACACTCTAAGTGGAAGTATAAATTGGGACTACTACTTCAGAAAACAATTTGCAAAACTTAAAGACATTTCTGTAATAGCAAAATATGAGGGGTGAACCACTGACAGGATAATAAATAATTGTTGGTATATTCGTATACTATAATATTATAGAGAAAGAAAAAAGAAATATAATGATATGCCACAACATGTATGAATCTCAAAATATAATATTGAGCAAAGAGAAATAGCAGAATAATACAATATAATATGTAAGATCTTGTGTATCTTTGGCTCTGAATTAATGTGAACATGTATGGCATAAAAGCTCACAAGATTCAGGTTGACCTAAAGATTCTTAGCACCAAAAAGCAAACAAATCTCCCCAAATCAAACTAGAAATAATTCAAGTTATCACTAGACAGGATTGTTAAAACCTCACTGAAAAATTCAAACACTGGTTAGAGTCTTCAGAAGAATTTTCCACTATTGGCTAAATTAGTCCCAGAATTGGAGAAGGCAATGGCACCCCACTCCAGTACTCTTGCCTGGAAAATCTCATGGACGGAGGAGCCTGGTAGGCTGCAGTCCATGGGGTCGCTAAGAGTCGGACACGACTGAGCAACTTCACTTTCACGCATTGGAGAAGGAAATGGCAACCCACTCCAGTGTTCTTGCCTGAGAATCCCAGGGACGAGGGAACCTGGTGGGCTGCTGTCTATGGGGTCGCACAGAGTCAGAGACGACTGAAGTGACTCAGCAGCAGCAGTCCCAGAATAAATGTTTCACTGTCTTTTCTATAATAAATCTTTAAAAAAGGAGCCTCAAAAGGATAAAATTGATCTGTTAGTAAGTTAACTGCATGCCAGAACAAAGTCTAACATTCTTAAAGAAATGATACAAGTTTTAGCACTGGACAAATGAAATTTCAGAGAGTCTGGCATCCAAAATATATTTCTAGGCATATGAAGTTAAGAAAATAATCCAATTAATAGAAATATACTTGGAATTTGTGGAAAGAATAGAATTAGAAGATAAAATTTTAACCATCATAAAGGTAATGTAAAGGACAACATGGATATAATGAGGTGAGTGAATAAAAATACAAAAACTAAACTGAAACTTCTTGAGATGAAAATAAATATATTAAATGGAAAATACATTGGATGGGATTAACAGATAATTAGATTCTGCAGAAGGTATGAAGAGTTATTTGAATTTGAAGACACCCTAATAGAAATTATTCAAAATAAAGCACAGAGGAAAACAAACACTGAAAAATAATAAATAGCATATTAGTAACCTGTTGGACTCTACTGGTTTTCTATTGTTTCCATACAAAATTACCACAAACTAAGTGGCTTAACCAACAAGAATTTGTTATGGTACAACTCTGTGGGTTAGAAGTCCAACATAGGACTTACTGGGCTACAATCAAGGTATAGGCAGGATTACATTCCTTCCAAAAATTTAGAGTAGAATCTGTTTCCTTGTCTTTACAGTTTCTAGAGGCTACCCACATTTCTTGGCTCACAGCTTTTTTTCCATTTTTAAGTCAACAACAGTAAATTGAATCCTCATATCCCTTTGACCCTCTAATGGCCATCGCTCTTTCTGTTATCACAATTAGAGAAGGCTCTTTGCTTTTAAGGGCCTATGTGATACTGGACCCACCCAGATAATCCAGGAAAATATTTCCATCTTAATGTCCTTAACATTGTCGCATCTGTAAAATCCTTTTTGTAAGGGACATATTCACAGACTCCAGAGATAAAGATATATGAATGGCAGGGAAGCATAATTCTGAGAACCATAAAAACCAAAAAAAAAATCATCTAATACATGAGTAAACATGATTTCAGGAGGAAGGATGGGAAACCAGATATTTAGAGAAATCATTAAGAATGTTTCCAAATCTGACAAAAACTATAAATCTACATATGCAAAAATATCATCAAAATTCATATAGAATAAATACCTAAAGGCATAAGAAAATCAAATTCCTACATACCAATGAAAGGAGTAAATCTTAAAAGTATTCAGAGGAAAAAATGACAGAGTATGCACACAGAACAAAGATAAAACAACAGCAGTCTTGTTTTCTGAAACTATGTCTGCCTAAAGGTAATGGAGGAACATATTTAAGCACTGTGAGAGGGTCAATTCCTAGGCAGGTTGATAAGAAGTCCTGGGGTCCCCAAGGAGAGAGAGGTCTGGAAGTTTCAAGGAGGAGGAAAGGACAAATTCCACCACCACCCCCACCACCACCCCCTGCTCTATATTAAGGCCATCCCCATGGAAAAGAAATGCAAAAAAGCAAAATGGCTGTCTGGGGAGGCCTTACAAATAGCTGTGAAAAGAAGAGAAGCAAAAAGCAAAGGAGAAAAAGAAAGATATAAGCATCTGAATGCAGAGTTCCAAAGAATAGCAAGAAGAGATAAGAAAGCCTTCCTCAGCGAACAAAGAAATAGAGGAAAACAACAGAATGGAAAAGATTAGATATCCCTTCAAGAAAATTAGAGAGACCAAGGGAACATTTCATGCAAAGATGGGCTCGATAAAGGACAGAAATGGTATGGACCTAACAGAAGCAGAAGATATTAAGAAGACGTGGCAAGAATACACAGAACTGTACAAAAAAGAGCTTCACGACCAAGATAATCATGATGGTGTGATCACTCACCTAGAGCCAGACATCCTGGAATGTGAAGTCAAGTGGGCCTTAGAAAGCATCACTACAAACAAAGCTAGGAAAGAAATTCCAGTTGAGCTATTTCCTGAAAGATGATCCTGTGAAAGTGTTGCACTCAATATGCCAGCAAATTTGGAAAACTCAGCAGTGGCCGCAGGACTAGAAAAGGTCAGTTTTCATCCCAATCCCAAAGAAAGACAATGCCAAAGAACGCTCAAACTACCTCACAATTGCACTCATCTCACACGCTAGTAAAGTAATGCTCAAAATTATCCAAGCCAGGCTTCAGCAATACGTGAACTGTGAACTTCCAGATGTTCAAGCTGGTTTTAGAAAAGGCAGAGGAACCAGAGATCAAATTGCCAATATCCGCTGGATCATCAAAAAAGCAAGAGTTCCAGAAAAACATCTATTTCTGCTTTATTAACTATGCCAAAGCCTTTGACTATGTGGATCACAATAAACTGTGGAAAATTCTGAAAGAGATGGGAATACAAGACCACCTGACCTGCCTCTTGAGAACCTGTACGCAGGTCAGGAAGCAACAGTTAGAACTGGACATGGAACAACAGACTGGTTCCAAATAGGAAAAGGAGTACATCAAGGCTGTATATTGTTACCCTGCTTATTTTACTTATATGCAGAGAACATCATGAGAAATGCTGTTCTGGATGAAGCACAAGCTGGAATCAAGATTGCTGGGAGAAATATCAATAACCTCAGATATGCAGATGACACCACCCTTATGGCAAAAAGTGAAGAGAAACTAAAAAGCCTCTTGATGAAAGTGAAAGTGGAGAGTGAAAAAGTTGCCTTAAAACTCAACATTCAGAAAACGAAGATCATGGCATCTGGTCCCATCACTTCATGGCAAATAGATGGGGAAACAGTGGAAACAGTGTCAAACTTTATTTTCTTGGGCTCCAAAATCACTGCAGATGGTGATTGCAGCCATGAAATTAAAAGACGCTTACTCTTTGGAAGAAAAGTTATGACCAACCTAGATAACATATTCAAAAGCAGAGACATTACTTTGCCAACAAAGGTCCGGCTAGTCAAGGCTATGGTTTTTCCAGTGGTCATGTATGGATGTGAGAGTTGGACTGTGAAGAATGCTGAGCACCAAAGAATTGATGCTTTTGAACTGTGGTGTTGGAGAAGACTCTTGCGTGTCCCTTGGACTGCAAGGAGATCCAACCCGTCCATTCTAAAGGAGATCAGCCTGGGATTTCTTTGGAAGGAATGATGCTAAAGCTGAAACTCCAGTACTTTGGCCACCTCATAGGAAGAGTTGACTCATTGGAAAAGACTCTGATGCTGGGAGGGATTGGGGGCAGGAGGAGAAGGGGACGACAGAGGATGAGATGGCTGGATGGCATCACCGACTTGATGGACATTGAGTCTGGGTGAACACTGGGAGTTGGTGATGGACAGGGAGGCCTGGCATGCTGCGAATCATGGGGTCACAAAGAGTCAGACAGGACTGAGGGACTGAACTGAACTGAACTGAACTGAACATTCCTTAGTCTCAGTCACATAAAATGTTTTTATATTTAAGCCTGGAACTGATGATTACATAGCATACAACTCAGTTTAAACTCTGTACTAGTGATTATATAACAACAATGTAATCTGCTTGAGGACAGTTTCTCCTTCCTTAAAACCTTGTGGTTAATCCTGTTATCTTAAAATGTAAATTATGGGAGTGAGTCTAGTAAGATCTTTACAACCTCCAGATGTTCTTTTGATTCACTGTAATATCTAATTAAAAGTATATAACTCCCTTGCTAACACTAGCTAATAGGGCACTCTTTCTGCCTGCTTCTGATGTCAGAAGCTTATCTCTTTTATACTTTAATAAAACTTTATTACACAAAAGCTCTGAGCCCCGGATTGAATTTTTCTCCTCCAGAGGCCAAGAATCCCAGGGTCTTTGTTGGTTCAGCAACAACCTTTCAATTGGAGGGAGAGTGGCATGAATGAATATAAACCTCGAATTTTATACTTAGCAAAATATCAAGAGTGAAAGAAATCTTTTCAGAAGATAAAAGTTGAGAGAACTCACCATCAGCTAACTAAACTACAAGACATGTTAAAGGAAATTCTTCAGGCAAAAGGAAACCGATACCAGATGGACATTAGATCTACATAAAGCAATAATGAGGGCCACACGTGGTAAATAAGTTGTAACATGTACAATTTTGTTCTCTCATTTTAATATCTGTGAAAGATAGTAAACTATTTAAAAAATAGCAAGGTATTTTGAGCTTCATAACATCTAGAGGTAAACTGTATGACAAAAAAGCACAAGGGATAAGAGAAATAAAAATGAAGTGTATGTTAAAAGTGCTTACATTCTGTGTGGATTGGTATAATAAGAGTTATTGTTGTCATTAAGTCATGTCTGACTCTTTTGTGTCCCTGTAGACTGCAGCCATCAGGCTCTTCGGTCCATGAAATTTCCAGGCAATATACTGGAATAGATTGCCATTTCCTTATTCAATGATAATAGTTAAAATGAACTAAAAGTTAATAATTTCTCATTAAATCTAAGGCAACTACTAAAATTATAAGAGTCATAGATAATATTCCAATAGTGCAGATAAAATGTAATCACAAACCATTCAAATAATCCAAACATCGGCAGGAAAAAGAAGAAAAACATATTGTATATATATAAATTAAATGGCAAATGGTTATTTAAATGCAACATTTGCATTAAATGCAGATGATTTAAATATTCCAAATAGTGAACAGAAATGTTTAGATTGTATAAAAAAGTGAGACTAGGCTATAAGCAAAGTTTATACAAAATGTACACAAAGACTTGCTTTAAATATAAAACAATGTTAAAAAAAAATATGTTGAAAATGACATACCACACAAATTCTTAATCAAAAGAAAGGTGAAAACTCCATAATAATATTAGAAACAGAAACTAAGATGGTTGAATTCATCATGGACTCAATGGACATGAGTTTGAACAAACTCTGGGAGATAGTGAAGGACAGGGAAGCCTGGAATACTGCAGTCCATGGGAAAGCAAAGTCAGACATGACTGAGCAACTGAACAACAACAACAATATTAGAAAAGTAAGCTTTAAGTAAAAAAAAATTAACAAAAATAAAAGACCTAGTGTAATGAAAAATGGGTAAATTCACCAAAATGGCATAACCATTCTCCATGTTCATGTACCTAGTATCAGAGTAATAAGGTAGAATCAGAGTCATAAAGCAAAAATGGACAGAACTAACAAAAGGGAAAAAAAAGAAAATACATTAACCATTATGGTTTAAGATTTTAGCACTTCTTTTCCAGTAATTGGTAGAACATATTGTCAAAAAAAAAAAAAAAAAGCAGTAATAGAGCAATCTTGTACAACATATCAACCAATTTGACCTAATTGGCATTGCAGAACACTAGACTCATACAGCAGAATACACATCACTAACAAGTAAACATAAAATATTGACAAAATAAACCATATTCTGGGCCATAAAGCAAAGCATATAGTGCATGCTCCTTCAAACACACCAGAAACAAACAAAAAACCCAACTTACTATCAATTAAATAAAGATTTCATGACAACCACAAATATATGGCAATTATATAACACACATCTAAACAAATAAAAAAATCATGGGTCAAAGAGGAAATTAAAAAGAAATTAAATATAAATAGTTTAAAAAATATCAAACAATTAGTTTGCTAGGTCTGTCTTAAGTACCAAAGACTGGGTGGCTTAAACAATAGATATTCATTTTCTCACAGTCTTGGGGTCTAGAAGTCTGAGATCAATGAGTTGACAGGGTTGTTTCAAGGGCTCTATCTCCTTGGCTTATAGATGGCTATTTTTATATTCACATACTCTTCCTTCTGTGCATGTCCTCCATTCTGGCACCAATTACATGTCCTACAATTCAACACAATTACATCACTACCTGGAGAGATAATGTCAGATACCACAAGTTAAAGGCTCAATCTTATAAGACTCTCCCTGGCCACCCCAGACACTAAATCCCTGTGCTTCTGAAAGACTGGCTACAGATTGGAATTTCCATCATCCCTCTTCTTGCTGCTGCTGCTGCTAAGTCACTTCAGTCGTGTCCAACTCTGTGTGACCCCATAGATGGCAGCCCACCAGGCTCCCTCGTCCCTGGGATTCTCCAGGCAAGAACACTGGAGTGGGTTGCCATTTCCTTCTCCAATGCGTGAAGGTGAAACGTGAAAGTGAAGTCGCTCAGTCATGTCTGACTCTTAGCGACCCCATGGATTGCAGCCTACCAGGCTCTTCTGTCCATGGGGTTTTCCAGGCAAGAGTACTGGAGTGGGGTGCCATTGCCTTCTCCAATCCCTCTCCTTAGGGAATTTGCTAATTTGCTAGATCTAATTTGCTAGATCTGCTCACAGAGCTCAGAGAAGCATTTTAGTTACTAGCTTACTGGTTTGTTTTAAATGAATATGGGCTTCCCCGGTGGCAAAGAATCCACTTGCAATTCATGAGCCACAGCAGCTGTGGGTTCAATTCCTGGGTAGGGAAGATCCCCTGGAGGAGTTTATGGCATCTCACTCCAGTATTCTTGCCTGGAGAATCACATGGACAGAGGAGCCTGGTGGGCTACAGTCCACAGGGTCACAAAGTGTCAGACATGACTGACAGGACTTAGCACTCACACATGTATAAATGAATATATCTTGCAAACACTCAGATGGAAAAGATACATAGGACAAAGTACAAGGAAAGGGTGAGGAGCGTCTATGCTCCTTGTGAGTATGTCACTCTTTCAGAATCTCCATGAACTCACCAGCCTGTAAGTTCTCTGAACCCCGTCTTTTGGGGGGTTTATGGAGGCTTCATTATATAGGCATGATTGATTATATCATTGATCATTGGTAATTGAACTCAATCTCCAGCCGGTTTCCCTTCCCTGGAACTCAAAGGTGTTGGACTGATAGTGCTAACACTCAAATGAGACTGTTGGCTCCCCTAGCAACCAGACCCTGACCTTAAAAGTTTCCAAAAGTCATCGTGTTAACAACAAAAGGCAACTTTATTGCTCACATCCTAGGCAATCCCAAGGGTATTAAGAGCTCTGTGCCAGGACAGGATGGAAATCACTTATACATTCTTAGTATAAATCATAGTATCACAATGTCTGTGTCTAAATTTCCTCTTTTTATAAAAATATCAGTCATATTGGATTGCTGTTGTTTTGGTTTAGTTGCCAAGTCATGTCCAACTTTTTTTTGTGACACCATAGACTGTAGCATGCCAGGCTTCTCTGTCCATGGGATTTCCCATGCAAGAATACTGCAGTGGGTTATCATTTCCTTCTACAGGGTATCTTCCCAGCCCAGGAACTAAACTCACAATCTCCTGCATTGCAGGCAAATTTTTTATCACTGAACACCTGGATTAGAGCCCACCTAATGATACCATTTTATCTTCAGTTCAGTTCAGTTGCTCAGTTGTGTCCGACTCTTTGGACCCCATGAATTACAGCATGCCAGGCCTCCCTGTCCATCACCAACTCCCGGAGTTCACTCAAACTCACGTCCATCGAGTCGGTGATGCCATCCAGCCATCTCATCCTCTGTTGTCCCCTTCTCCTCCTGCCCCCAATCCCTCCCAGCATCAGTCTTTTCCAATGAGTCAACTCTTCGCATGAGGTGGCCAAAGTACTGGAGTTTCAGCTTTAGCATCATTCCTTCCAAAGAACACCCAGGGCTGATCTCCTTCAGAATGGATGGGTTGGATCTCCTTGCAGTCCAAGGGACTCTCAAGAGTCTTCTCCAACACCACAGTTCAAAAGCATCAGTTCTTCGGTGCTCAGCTTTCTTCACAGTCCAACTCTCACATCCATACATGACCACTGGAAAAACCATAGCCTTGACTAGATGAACCTTTGTTGGCAAAGTAATGTCTCTGCTTTTGAATATGCTATCTAGGTTGGTCATAACTTTTCTTCCAAGGAGTAAGCGTCTTTTAATTTCATGGCTGCATTCATCATCTGCAGTGATTTTGGAGCCCAAGAAAATAAAGTCTGACACTGTTTCCACTGTTTCCCCATCTATTTGCCATGAAGTGATGGGACCAGATGCCATGATCTTTGTTTTCTGAATGTTGAGCTTTAAGCCACCTTTTTCACTTTCCTCTTTTATTTTCATCAAGAGTCTTTTAGGTCCTCTTCACTTTCTGCCATAAGAGTGGTGTCATCTGCATATCTGAGGTTATTGATATTTCTCCTGGAAATCTTGATTCCAGCTTGATTCCAGATTTTTGTGATATTCCTAAAAAATATTAATTTTGTAGGGATGGAAGGAGGAACACATTTCAGCTTATAATACAACTCTTTTATAGAAAAGAAAATTGTCTTAAACATTGATCTGAGCTTCTATTTTCAGAAATTAGTGGGGGAAGAGCATATCAAAAGCAAATAAGAAGAGGGAAGAAAATAATAAGGGTAAGCATAGAAATTAACACAACTGAAAACAGAAACCAACTAAACCAATGAAACAGAAGTCTGAATATTTTAGGAAATCAGTGAAATTGATAAACCTCTATCCAGGTGGATAAATTAAAAAGACAGAAAGACAACAAAACATCAGGAATGAAAGATCTGACATAATTTCAGATTCTGCAGAATTTCAAAAGATATTAAGAAACTAGCATAAAATTTTATACAATAAATTTGACAACTTATATGAAATGGAAAATTCTTGAAAGACACAAATGCTCAAACCTCGTTAAAGAAGAAACAAAATTTGAATAGCCCTATATCAATAAAGATTGAAGTCAGAAGGAGAAGAGGATGACAGGATGAGAGGGTTGGATGGCATCACCAATTCCATGGACATGAACTTGGGCAAATTCCAGGAGATGGTGAGAGACAGGGAAGCTTGGCATGCTGCAGTCCATGGGGTCATGAAGAGTTGGACACAACTTGGTGAATGAACAACAACAACAAAATCAATAATGAAATTGAATTTCTAGTTCTAAATCTTATTACAAAGAAACTACCTGGCTTAGATAACTATGCTGGTGAATTCTACAAAGAAAGAAAGTTAAGTCGCTCAGTCGTGTCCAACTCTTCGTGACCCCATGGACTGGAGCCTACCAGGCTTCTCTGTCCATGGGATTTTCCAGGCAAGAGTACTGGAGTGGGTTGAATTCTACAAAGATAAAAGGTAATGATAATAGTCATACTACACAAATTCTTCCTGAAGACAGAAGTGAGAACACTTCAAAATTGATTTTATGAGACTATCAATACAACTATTCTAAATCAGGGAAATAACTCACAAATAAAGGAAATTATAGATCAATATTCCTGATGAATATGGATGCAAATATTTTAACACAATTATCATAATAAAATCCAGAAATATATATTTAAAAGTATAATATATAACAATGAGAAATCAGGTTTTATTCCAGGAATCCAAAAATTATCACTATAATTTATTAGAACAAAAGTGTAGAACAATAGATGCAAAAGCAAGGATTTGACTAAATAAACAATTTGTTAATAAATAAAAATTCCTCAGCAAACAAGATGTGGAAAGAAATATCTTCAAACTGATGAAAGGTATCTCTGAAAACTTAATAAAATGAAGAGTGAATGAATTAATTAGTACTTTCTTCATAAGAACAAGAATAAGGCAAAGATGTTTTTACTTCTACCACTTCCATTCACAATTGACTTGAAATTCCTAGCATGTGCAATAGGACAAGAAAAATAAAAAGACTAAAAATGAAAAGAAAGAGTAAAACTTTATTTATAGATGACAATAATTGCTATAGAATGTAGTACAGAATCTACAAAAAGACATTAGTCTGTTTAGAAAGTCATTTCATTTCATATAAGGGCTTTTCATATAAGGGCATTTCATATAAGTCATTTCATATAAGGGCTTCTCTGGTGGCTCAGAGCTTAAAGCGTCTCCCTGCAATGCGGGAGACCTGGGTTAGATCCCTGGGTTGGGAAGATCCCCTGGAAAAGGAAAAGGCAACCCACTCCAGTATTCTTGGAGAATGCCTGGAGAATCCCATGGAGGGAGGAGTCTGGTAGGCTACAGACCATGGGGTTGCAGAGTCAGATACAACTGAGTTACTTCACTTTCACTTTCATGTAAGTTCAGTATGCAAATGTCAACTATATCCCTATGTCCTAGCAGTGAACAAATGGCAAATTAAATAAATTAGAAAATTTCTACGATAGCACATAAACCCAGGTTTAACTTAAAGATGGATTTAACAAAATATACAAAAGCCATACAGAGAAAATTCCAAAATGCAACTGAGAGGTATCATTGAAAAAGCAAGAGAGTTTCAGAAAAACATCTATTTCTGCTTTATTGACTATGCCAAAGCCTTTGACTATGTGGATCACAATAAACTGTGGAAAATTCTGAAAGAGATGGGAATACAAGACCACCTGACCTGCCTCTTGAGAAACCTGCATGCAGGTCAGGAAGCAACAGTTAGAACTGGACATGGAACAACAGACTGGTTCCAAATAGGAAAAGGAGTATGTCAAGGCTGTATATTGTCACCCTGCTTATTTAACTTATATGCAGAGTATATCATGAGAAACGCTGGGCTGGAAGAAGCACAAGCTGGAATCAAGATTGCCCGGAGAAATATCAATAACCTCAGATATGCAGACGACACCACCCTTATGGCAGAAAGTGAAGAACTAAAGAGCCTCTTGATAAAAGTGAAAGAGGAGAGTTAAAAAGTTGGCTTAAAGCTCAACATTCAGAAAACGAAGATCATGGCATCTGGTCCCATCACTTCATGGCAAATATATTGGAAAACAGTGGAAACAGTGTCACAGTTTATTTTTCTGGGTTCCAAAATCACTGCAGATGGTGACTGCAGCCATGAAATAAGAAGACACTTGCTCCTTGGAAGAAAAGTTATGATCAACATAGACAGCATATTAAAAAGCAGAGACATGACTTTGCCAACAAAGGTCCATCTAGTCAAAGCTGTGGTTTTCCAGTAGTCAGGTATGGATATGAGAGTTGGACTATAAAGAAAGCTGAGTGCCAAAGAATTGGTGCTTTTGAACTGTGATGTTGGAGAAGACTCTTGAGAGTCCCTTGGACTTCAAGGAGATCCAACCAGTTCACTCTAAAGGGATCAGTCCTGGGTGTTCATTGGAAGGACTGATGCTGAAGCTGAAACTCCAATACTTTGGCCACCTGATGTGAAGAGCTGACTCATTTGAAAAGACCCTGATACTGGGAAAGATTGAGGGCAGGAGGAGAAGGGGACGACAGAGGATGAGATGGCTGGATGGCATCACCGACTAATGGACATGAGTTTGGGTAGACTCTGGGAGTTGGTGATGGACAGGGAGGCCTGGCGTGCTGCATTCATGGACTTGCAAAGAGTCAGACACGACTGAGCAACTGAAGTGAACTGAACTGAAATATTTGGAGAAATACCATGTGTATATGAATGACAATACTGGCTATTATGATGATGCCATATTTTTAAAAGCTCAACCTATGTTCAGTATGACAAATTGTTAGGAAATATATATCAAAATCACAACAAGTAACCATTTCACTCTCAAAAGAATGGCCATTAAAAAGAAAAGTGTAGGAAATAAGCATGGCAAGGATGTGGAGAAAGTGTAACCCTTCTACACTGCTGGTGGGAATGTAAAATGATATAGACACTATGGAAAACAACAGAATGATTCTTTAAAATGTTAAACACAGAATTACTGTGCAATCCAGCAGTTCTCAGTATACATGCAAAAGAGTTGAAAGAACTCAAGCAAATATTTTTACATCTAGCACAAATAGATGTACAAATAGTACAAAATATTTTGACTAGTGTATCATTATTCACACTAGTCAAAAGTTGGAAACTACTCAAAAGTTCAACAGATGAATAAATAAAGCATGGTTTATAATACAATGGAATATTATTCTGCCTTAAAAGGGTATAAAATTCTGACACATTCTGTAACATGGATGAATCCTGACACATTATTCTAAATGAAACAGGTCTAACACAAAAGTGCCAGTATCTCATAATTCCAGTTACATGAGGTACCTACAACAGTCAAATTTACAGAGGCAGAAAGAACAGTGGTTGCCAGAGGCTAGATGTGGGAAGAACAGAGAATTATTGTTAAATGACACAATTTCAACTTGGGCAGATGAGAAAGTTCTGGAGGCAGATGGTGATGATAGTTGTACCACAATGTGAACATACTTAATGTCACTGAACCAAACACCTAAAATGCTGAAAATGGTAAATTTTATGATTGTATTTCTTAACTACCATAAAAGTATCAGTCTTAGACTTAAGACAATCCCAGTCATATCCATGTATTATCTTTAGGTAGAAATTGAAAAGCTTATTCTAAAATTAGCATGAAAATTCAAAATATAGAGTAGTCAAAATAATTTCAATAAAGATGAATAAATTTGGAGTATGTGATTTATAGACTTACTATAAAGTTACAATAATCAGTTGCTTCAGTCGTGTCCAGCTCTTTGTAGACCTATGGACTGTAGCCTACCAGGTTCCTCTGTCCATGGGATTCTCCAGGCCAGAAATACTGGAGTGGGTTGCCATACCCTCCTCCTAGGGGATACTCCTGACTCAGGGATCAAACCTGCATCTCTTACATCTCCTGCATTTGCAGGTGGAGTCTTTACTAGCACTACCTGGGGAGCCCCTACAATAATGAAGTTACGGTGGTATTGGTATCAAGATAAACATATAAATCATTGAAATGGAAGAGAATCTAGATATAAATTTCTAGCAAAGAAGGCAGGTAATTCAAAGAAAAAGGAAAATTAAGGGAGCATGAAAGACATGAATGCCTATACAAAAGATATAAATAAATCTTGACCCTTACCTTAAACCATGTAAAAAAATTACCTCAAAATGGGTCATTTTTATATCTAAACAAAAATACTAAACCTGTATAACTTCTATAAGAAAACTAGGAAGAATATCTTATAACTTTAAAGAAACCAAATATTTTTAAGATGTAGAATATTAACCATAAAACAAAAAAGACAAATATGACTTTCTCAAAAGTAAAAACTGCTCTTTGAAAGGTATTATTTAGGACATGAGAAGGCAAGGAAAAGACTGGGGGAAAATATTTGCAGAACACATTTCTAATAAATGACTTCTATCCTGCAATATATAAAGAACTCTTAAAACTCAGTAATAAAAAGATAAACAACATGAGTAATAAACGCAATGTGCAAAAGATTTGAAATTTACAAAGGAGTATATAAACTGTACATAAACATCATAAAATATGTTTAATATAATTTCTAGTTGATAAAATGAAAATAAAAGACTACTAAGACAATAATAATGGTTGGCAAGAATTCAGAGTTATGATACTTTCGCCAATTGCTGATGGGAAAGAAAAATGGTGTAGTCTTTTTAAAAAACAGTTTTGTACTTTCAGTTTTTTTAATGTTAATCATATATTTATGGCTTCCCTGGTGGCTCAGATGATAAAGAATTAGCCTGTAACACAGGAAACCTGGGTTTGGTTCCTTGGTCAGGAAGATCCCCTAGAGGAGGGAATGGCAATCAGCTCCAGTATTCTTGCCTGGAGAATTCCATAGACAGAGGAGCCTGAGTACGGTCCACAAGTCACAAAGAGTCAAGACCAAGCGACTAACCACACACAATCATATATTTATCAAGCTTTTCATCAAACCCACTTCTAGGTATTTTTTACTCAAGAGGAATAAAAATATATGTCCATATAAAAAGTAGTATGCAAATATTCATAGCATCTTTATTTATGACAACCAAACATTTACAACAACCAAAGTGTCTATCAACTGAAAGGAAAATAGAAAAATGAATTATAGTATATCCATACAATGAAATACTACAGGCACTTTAAAAAATGAGCTACTGATAAATACAAATGGATGAATCTCAGAAATGCTGCTGCTGTTGCTAAGTCGCTTCAGTCGTGTCCGACTCTGTGTGACCCCAGAGACGGCAGCCCAACAGGCTCCCCCATCCCTGGGATTCTCCAGGCAAGAACACTGGAGTGGGTTGCCATTTTCTTCTCCAATGCATGAAAGTGAAAAGTGAAAGGGAAGTCGCTCAGTCGTGTCCGACCCTCAGTGACCCCATGGACTGCAGCCTTCCAGGCTTCTCCATCCATGGGATTTTCCAGGCAAGAGTACTGGAGTGGGGTGCCATTGCCTTCCCCATCAGAAATGTTACATTAAACAAAAGAAGTTAAGGATGAAAGACTATATACTATACTAGTTCACGCATATGATATTCTGCTGCTGTTGCTGCTGCTGCTGCTGCTGCTAAGTCTCTTCAATGGTATCTGACTCTGTGCAACCCCATAGACGGCAGCCCACCAGGTTCCCCTGTCCCTGGGATTCTCCAGGCAAGAACACTGGAGTGGGTTGCCATTTCCTTCTTCAATGCATGAAAGTGAAAAGTCAAAGTGAAGTCGCTCAGTCGTGTCTGACTCCTAGCGACCCCATGGACTGCAGCCTACCAGGCTCCTCCGTCCATGGGATTTTCCAGGCAAGAGTACTGGAGTATGATATTCTAGATATAGCAAAACTAGAATGACAGAAAGTTGATCAAAGGTTGCCAGGGTCTATGGTGGAAGCAGAGAATTGTTGGCAAAGATGCTCAGGGAAACTTTTCATGGTTAAGGATAAATTCTTCATCTTGACATAGTGATTATTGAATATATTAATACTAATTCAAATTCAAAAAACTATAAACAAGTTGATAAGCTTTTATTATATATAAAACATGCCTTCATAAAGGTGATTAAAAAGTAGACATTTTGTTGCATTTGAACACAAATATCTAATAAAATTAGGACAGATGCAGGGTATTAACACAAAAGCAGAATAGAGGTAACTGGGATGGAACAGGGAGAAACAAGTTCTTCAGAAATCTTGGTAGTTTTCTATTTATGCATCTAGGAACCAGGTACATTTAAACTCATTTATTTTTATTCATTTATGTGTTTATTCTAAATATTATGCTGCATGGATGTGCTATATATATTCTTTTGTACATTTGATATATTTAACAGTGAGAAACAACAAATAGGGAACTAAAAATAAAATTAAAAAAAGATGAAATAACCTAGGGATGGATTACATGACAAAAGGTCAGTATTCAAGAAACAAATTGTCAGGAAGAGAGCAATACCTCCAAAAGGTGTTTTAGTGGGAAGCACAGTATGGCAAAAGCAAACTTCTCTTAGAAAATTGAATTTTAGGATATTTCCTTGAATTCTGTTTCTAGGAGTATAGAAGAGGAAAGAGGAAGTACAAATCTTACAGAGGTTGCCAGCTGTAAAAAGGGAAAGTAACATACCCCAGGAAAAATACCCAAGACTTTTTGCTTATTCAGAAAATCAGAGGTATAAAAGAGAAATGTATCATAAATCTATAAATCAGCCTAACTGCATATATGTAAATGTGTTTTATAAAAATTCAGGTTACTATAATTTTGAAGTGTCTAAAATTCATTTTACAATTGCATGCTTTAGAGTTTTCTTTCTTCCCACCTACAGAAGAATGTATATGTGAATAGAATTTTAAAAAATTCTAGGAATATTAGGAATATGCATGTCTCAAAAACTCAAAGTTATTCATTCAATACATTTCATTTATAACATTTAATGACAATTATCAAAAACATCCAGGTGTAAAAATCTTCAGACCTTTCTGTCTATATTATAGATGATTATTCTACTAAAAATGAAAAGACAGAAAATAAAAACAAAGTCAAAAAATAAAACTATTCAATGATATCACATAGATGAAAAATGTCAAAGCTTTCACAGACCCATTTAGAATGATTGCTTAGAGTTCTGTTTTGAGAGACTCTGGTTCAAGTCTGCATTTAGGAATAAAATTTCTTATTAATAGGTTAAGCATATCTACCCTTGGTGGAGAAAGAGAAAGAGTATTGCATCTGCCAAGCATTATCATCCTTATTTTTGGCAATTATATGACTAAAATCAAATAGCTTAAAAGTAATCATTTAACGAACTCTCCCTAGTTATCCCCTACTTCCATAAAGGAATGTATCCAATTAAATCATAACCAGTAACTTGATGAAAGTTATGACTTTCTTCCTCTCTCTCTCCCTCCTTTCTTTTCTTCTTTCCTCTTTCCTTCCTTCTTTCCTCTTTCCTTCCTTCTTTTTGTCCTCCTCTCCTCTTTCCTTCCTTTCTTTCATTTGTTCATTCACTTAACAATTATTTACAGTACTATGAGGGAGATTGGATTTGGAGATGTATTGGCCTAGCTGACGTGAAGCTTAGAGTGGATATGTTAATAAAATAAACAGCTAAACAAGCAAATGCAACAGAAAAGCAATCTCAAACTGTGATTAGTATTGTGATGGAAAAATGTAAAGGACAGAGATGTAGAATAATGGGGTAGACCCCTCCAGATGGGACTTGAGTGTGAGAAGTAGCCGGAGGAAGTACTACTCCAGTCAGGAGGAATGGTCCCTGTGAAGATCCCATGAAGGGAAGTAACTGGAGGTTGGAGCAATGTAAAGGAGGACAGTGTGATGACGAGATTGTATAAATTTCAGGTCTTTGTGCAACTTTTGTAATTTTGGATGGAATGTTGAACTTCTTATGAGTCTCAGTTTCATCACATATAAATTGAGAACAAGGTACTCCTGCTGCTGCTGCTAAATCACTTCAGTCGTGTCCGACTCTGTGAGACCCCATAGATGGCAGCCCACCAGGCTCTCCCGTCCTCAAAGATTCCTTGAGGTTAAAAAATAAAATGTCTTGTATACTACTAAATAGTCTATCATCTCTAAATAAATTTATCTAGTAAAAACATAGTCATTGCATGTATACCTGTGGCTGATTCATGTCAATGTATGGCAAAAATTGCCACAATATTGTAAAGTAATTAGCCTCCAATTAAAATAAATAAGTTACTTTAAAAAACATAGTCATTGCAGAAGGATTCCATAAAATAATGGAAATTTGGTATAGATGTTTTTCTTGAAGGGAGCGGTGTGTACTTTAAGGAAATTCAGAACATGTAGAAAGGAAATACATTGTTTTTGTCACAGTGAAAATTTGCCACCCAACCAAACCAAGTTTAAGAATATGAGGAACAAAATTAGTAATTAAATGACATAGAATTTGGGAATATATTCTCTCATAATCAGAGTAAAAATGAATGCTATAAAAGTATTTGGAACAGAATATGAAAATCAAGCTCCAGAATTTTACTGAAGTGGTCTTACCTGCCACAGTTTATCAGTCCAGCAAATGGGTATAAGCAAATGTATATCTGTTCTTTAGAAAATAATTTGTAACTGTTTTTTTTATTATTATGATTAAGAGTTTGACATTTCCACTGGATTCAGGATAGAAGGGGTGGGTCATTAGCTTTTCTGCCTCAAGGAAAGAGGTCTCAGCATGCCACCAACAAAGCTCAAACAGTATTAATAAGGTCATCAATTACCTCGGCCTGGATATACTTTGAAACCCTGGGAGGTGAAACCCACAAAAAGATAAATTACCTTTCTAAGGGATTTAGCAACACCATCATGGAAGACATGGGTTTGAGTGTTTGTCCAGTATGTCTAGGAAAATGTCTCAGAAGAATTAGATAATGAAAACCAACACCCCATCCTCTGAGAAATGAAATTGCTTAAATGTCTTTAATTGCTACTTATTTCTTGGACACCAAAACAAGATTTATTCCTTTTGATACGTATTTTAAAAAATTAATTTGCTTATTTAGGTTGCCTTTATTGATATATAAATAGGTATAACCTGCATGCTAAATACACATGCAAGCACAATTTTAAGGCAAAACAAACAAAACAACTTTTAGAGATACATATAATAAGAAAAATTAAATTCATTAAAACAACAAATTAAAAAACCATCTTCATGAGCCACTACCCTAAGACATAAGCCCTTGGAGACAGACAAATTTAAATAAGTGGGCTATACACTCTGCCCTCCAACTCCTCCAGGACAGGGCAGTCAGAATATTCCATAAGGGTTTGTCAAGAAGGCCAGTTCCCTGAGGATGTACTTTGGCCAGTGGGATTTGTCCTCAGCTAATTAGTTGAGAGGTGGTGATTTCCCAGGGGGCATCATTGGTCTACACACAAACTTTCAATACTTAACCACTTACATTTACCACTTACATTTCCTTGACTGCACACGTAAATGATTTACTTATCCTTTGCATCAATAATCTCTCTCCTTGGAGGGCTGCTTGGTTTCAATTCTGTCTCATATAGCTAACCTCAAAGGACCAGGGACTTGCTGGTAAATATGCAGAGATTCAGTGGAACCTATTGTTGCTGGCTTGTGAGAGTAGAAGAGGAAAGTTTCAGGAATTTTCAAGCTAATTGTTAGACAGCACCATTATTAACTAATAAACATTTACTTAAAGTATATCAAATAAAAACAAAAGAATACACACAATTCATCAATTGCTAATTATTTCACTACATTTCACTATTATCTAAATTCTTGATATTATTTACATCTATTTTATCTGTATGGTGGAAATACTCTAAAATGATGTGCTACTATGCACGTCTTACCAGCTCTGTGTTCAGTGATGTCATATTAATAGTTTATAATTGACTGAGGTGGGTATATTTACATGACAAAAATCAGCTAACATTGCGAAAGAGAGCCCCTATCCTTCATCCCCTTCACCATAGCCTCTTGTTAAAGATTTACCAGCAACATAACTACTTTGCACATTAACTTATGCAGAACATCAAAAGATTTTAAACACTCCCTGTGATAGCAACACTGACATGTCACTACAAGGTCGTGTGAAACCTCTATCAAGCAAACATGGATGAAGAGTTGACGAGTAGAGAGATCTAGTGTGTACAGAGAGCTTGCTCCACTTACATCATCTTCATTAAGCTTCCCTACAATCAGAGGTCAATATTCCCATTCTACAAATGCATAGATTGCAGTTTATAAAGGCTTATAATACTCTGAAGATCATCCAGCTGAGAAATGGCAGAGCCTGGTCCTCAAGCAAGCAAACTTCTTGAGCAATAACTCTTTTCCACATGCCACTCACAAAAGTTCAGGGTACTAGCCTCTCATCAAAGTTCAAAACCTAGGAAATCAGTAACCTAAAATCCTCATTCTACCTTAGAGAATTTGAACACTTGTGTATGTATGCATCTGAAAAGTCAGCAGGGGGCAGACACCATGTGTCCCTCTCAGGAAAGAAAAACAAATTAAGTAATGAGCAAACACTGAAAGCTTCTGAACACAGAAGAGAAATACTAAAGACTTCACCTTTGAATATATTCTGTTACTCAGAGGATTAAATGACAGGAAAAACAATTGTACAGAACTATTGCTATGCAAAAGGGTTTGATAAAAACTTTGCATGCATTTGTAATTTTTCATTTTCCTCCTAAGGCTTTATCATACCTGCTATAAACAAAAGAAAATTGTTCATATTGAAATAGTGCTGAAAATCCCATTCCCCAGGGAGCTGGTACTAATGCCTATCCTTTACTCTTTACAGAATAAGTATGTAGCAAGCATTCATGCTAAATGCCAACGTACTTGGAAACTGACATGTTGATTATCATCTTTGGATATTATTCATTTTATTTATCTTTGAAACTACAAACAAGCAGGCTCAGTCTATAAATATTATCTCCATTGGAGAGCTACTGCTAATAAAAAAATCTACATCTTTTTGGCTACCAAATTCACTGAAACTTGTTGTAAATATACAGTACTCATTATAATAACATTTTTTCAGTACACACCAAAGACTGTTGGGAAGAAGGAAGAGGCAGTATGGGGAGGGGAGTGGATAGGGTAAACCAGTGGAAAGATGCAATTAGAGCAGTGTTGGCTTGGCAAAGTCCCACTGAACAGCAAGCTGGGATTCTTTTTGCCAAACCACTCCAGGCTCCTGAGGGGCGGGCTGTGTCCCATGTCTGTTAAGAGGGCTTCATTCCAATAAGTAAAGGGAATCACTAGGAGGGAAATAAAGATGTAAAAGGAATTACCAAACCAAAAACCAAAGTGCAAGTACACACACAGGCATGACACACACAAACTTGGGTAGAAAACACACTCAGTGGGAAATACTTGGCCTCACAGGGAATATTACCTTGACTTTGTGTGCCCCATTTAGGGTAGGTGCAAGTTAAGAAATCATCAAAAATTAGTAACCTGAGATAATGTACACTGAGTTTAAAAGTTGGAAGCACTCAATTGGTATTTTAGTACTCTGTGGTTCCAGCTAGGATTATGGTTCAAAAAGATAGGTTTTCATAATTAGTTGTATGATTGTTTTAGCATGCTCATGGGGACTCGCTAAATTGTATTTTGAAAAATACATATGCCCAAAATGAAGTAGAAAGGTCAATTTTTACCATTACAATGGCAATATCATCTTTGTCAAAATTGTCATCATCACTATCACCATCATCATCAAGAACATCATCATCATTATCGTCACTAGCAATTACTGAATGTTACTAAGCCAGAAAAAAATGTGGTGTGACGTGTGCCTGATTTTTGTTTGCATGTTTGCTTTTTAGGGGAGGTAGAAGTTTTACTCAAGGTGAGGAATGGAGCCCCACTGAACCGGCACAGGGATTGGTCTCAATTTTGTCTACACATTACAGGCGCCATTTCCCATTTAAGATAGCTTGTTTTTTAGCAGCTACATTAAGGAAATAAAAAGAATGGTGAAGAAAAAGAAAATTTGTTGGATTTTGTATTTACTAGCATATGCAACTGAGGCATTTCCCTTAACTTCCCCTTAATGGTACCCAGAAGTCCACTGTACCTTTTCCAAGGGAGTGGCAGATCTGATTCTTTTTCATTTTTGTTCTGCAACTTGAGTCACAAAGTAAGATGTAATTATTCTGTTATTGACACCATTAGATAAGAGAGAATCAAGAGTAGGAACTCTAGTAATAGCACAATAGAAAGTTTTCTTAAGGCATTTTTTCATATTATGAAACATAATAGGCATGGAAATGAAAAATATATACCTTATATAATAAAGATTTATGATTAGTCACTAAATTATATTAATAATTACAATGGAAATGATTTATTAGTCTTAAGACATAGAGACCATCTAACCAAAACAGTTAAGCATAACATATGTGTGCACAGAGATAGGAGGGAGTTGCAGATGTGATTGTTCAGAAGTTTTGATTTTGTTTTTAACAAAAACTGCACTGGTTTCAGCTAGCATATTAGTGAACAAGGCTTGGATTCATCAGTGTCCTTAACTGGTAAATGAGTTCTCTAAGTGAATGTTCTTGATGCCCTGACCAAGTGATATTTTTAGATGTTAGTCTGATGCATTGATTAGAATTTCCCTTCCTCAAACTCATTGTAAACCCTCTACTTACTTCTCCCTTGTCAGTGGGTGCTTCTCATCTCCTCCCACAACCTCATCATGTGCACATACCATCTTCATGCGTTGAAATGCTGTTCACTGAACTTGCTCATGATCAACACCTCCAAACAACCCTTGCCTCTGCCTAGGCCTTATAAATATTCACTGGAAAGCTGAATTAAGAATGTCAAAGATGTACACAAATAATGCATGTGAAAATAATTAAGGATTCAGGAATAGAGGAAGGACATAGGGAGTTATGATTAATTCATGGAATATTATTCCATCACTAATCTTATTAACATCTTCAGTGAAAGACACACCTGAGGAGATGCTGTAGTCAGAAGTCTAAGACATTTTAGAATCTAGCTGGAGAAACAATGTATATTTATGTATATTTATATTAAGAAGACATACTGGATAAAATATTACTTAAAGAAAAATTAAGAATACATGTATCTCTTTTTTTTCTATGCTTATATCCTTTTCCATTTCACTCTAATGCATTTGTTTACTTAATTGTGGTTAATGTCCACTTTATCAAAGTCAACCACATAAGTATCAGAATAGTAACGATATCACTGTTAAAATTAACATTTGACTAGTTATCCAAATGACATCATTGCTTTTTTTTATCATATAATATGATGATGATGGTGGATGATAACTTTCATTTTGGAAATAGATATCTAACAAATTATAGGTCAATAAACAAATTATTTGGTTCATTTCTTTTGCTCATAAAATTTCCTGAAACAATTATTTTCTCCTTTTGTAGGAGTGATATGAATCATAGACTCATATATAAAATGATGACTTTACCTAATCTAACATTCACATTTTACATATGAAAACCTGAAATCAGCAAAGTGACAAGAGGACTTATACAAGGTTACAGAAGGGGTGAAACAAAAGTTAGAACCTAGAGTTCTCAATTTCCAAGTGAATATTCTTTGAATATGTTTAAAGCATTTTAGAATTGAATTCAATATAATATGTATACATATGACTGCAACTAAATCATCTCAGGGTCTTTCACAAACTATCTATTTTGGTCCTATCATTAAGATAAAGCACTAATTTGATGAATTTTCATCCATGTTTTAATCTTTTAAGTCAAATATGATCTTCTTTGGGGAAGGATATTAATATAACAGAGTTTGACATAAAAGGGATGACAGCAGGCAGGAAGTCCACAGTTCCTCACAACCTACTTCTCAGAGATTATGTTCTTATCCTCAGGCTTTCTGCATGAGAGCTGGGCTAGAGAATTCAGTTATTTTGGCCTCAACAGATTTGATCATAAGTGGACATTTAAGGAAAAAAATGTTTTACTGACTAGGTGGAGTGAATTGTATCTTTTAATTGATAGTTTAAACTGAGATGATGGTCATGTTCCGGACTTCTGAGGTCCTGTGGAGTTGAACAGAGAGATGGCACCATATATTCATTAACTCAGCAAGTGTTTACTGAGAGCCTGCTATGTACTAGGTACTCTTTGAAGTAAATGGGACACATCAGCATATAAAAGAGAGAAAGATCCAACTCTTTGGAGCTTGTGATCTAGTGGGAGAGACAGATAATAAAATAAAACCTTATTTTTCTGGGCTCCAAAATCACTGCAGATAGTGATTGCAGCCATGAAATTAAAAGATGCTTACTCCTTGGAAGGAAAGTTATGACCAACCTAGACAGCATATTAAAAAGCGGAGACATTACTTTGTCAACAAAGGTCTATCTAGTCAAGGCTATGGTTTTTCCAGTGGTCATGTATGGATGTGAGAGTTGGACTATAAAGAAAGCTGAGTGCAGAATTGATGCTTTTGAACTGTGGTGTTGGAGAAGACTCTTGAGAGTTCCTTGGACTGCAAGGAGATCCAACCAGTCCATCCTAAAGGAGGTCAGTCCTGGGTGTTCGTTGGAAAGACTGACGTTGAAGCTGAAACTCCAATACGTTGGCCACCTGATGCGAAGTGCTGACTCATTTAAAAGCCCCTGATGCTGGGAAAGATTGATGGCAGGAGAAGAAGGGGACAACAGAGGATGAGATGGTTGGATGGCATCACCGACTCAATGGACATGGGTTTGGGTGGACTCTGGGAGTTGGTGATGGACAGGGAGGCCTGGCATGCTGTGGTTCATGGGGTTGCAAAGAGTTGGACACGACTGAGCGACTGAACTGAACTGAACTGAAGATATGATGAAATACAGTGATAAATCCTATGAAACAAAGAAAATACAAACTGAATAAAGGGTGGCATAATTGCTGAGTCACAGTTTTAATTTGAAAAGGTGACATAGGAACCAAGACTTTGAAGGATATAAGAAAGTTTTACCCAAGAAAATACATAATGGAAAAAGCTTCAGGCAGAAGGAACTTCCAACAGTAAAAGTCAGGCTGGCATGTCCCAGGAATACCAGCAAGGAGGCCATGGTACCCCAAGTAGAGAAAGCAAGCAGGCAATTGCAATGACAAGACAGGGAGGAAATAGAGGACTTGAGTGTCTAAGACATTCTGTGTAGAATGATGACAAAATATTTCTCAAAGAAGTCAAGACTGTAAGACTGAAGAAAAACATTTGGAAAAAAAGGAAAATGGAATTGATGTGCAAAGAGAAGTTGAGACATTGTAAATTAAAGAGGGGAAGTTACTATGAGTCTTGGCAACATTTTCCATAACTTGCATCTTTTAGATTATCCACTATTCTAGTAAACCTCTTTATTTACCAGCATTATCTAGAGACAATTTGCAGCAAAACATCTTGGATTACATGACTTTGTAGTTGTTGTTTAGCTGCTAAATTGTTTACCACACTTTTGTGACCTCATGGACTGTAACTTGTCAGGCTCCTGTCCGTGGGGTTTCCCAGGCAAGAATATTAGAATAAGTTGCCATTTCCTTCTAGTTTTAAACAAATATGCCAGAAACAGTTATGTTGGAGTGGATTTTCCACAATCAGTAAATATATATCAAGGTAACATTTTGTATCAAGACAAAAACCTAGAATGACATTCATGTGACTATTCCTTGAATTTTCAAAATAGAGGTAACATATCTTGAATATATATTTTAAAAGTAAAACTTTAAAACTATTTTTCAATGTTAAATTTGGATGGACCATTAACATGAGAGATATGACTGCTTAATGTAAAATAATTATGTATATTAAAATAAGTTTCTGCAATAATACAAATATATTTATGACACAGGCTATAATCTTGACAAAGAAAATAAATTTAGGTAGCTCTGATCCAGAATGCTGGATGGTATTTTTGAAGCTAATGATGATGTAGGAGTTATAATAGGACAAAATGACTTAAAATCTGCATTAATGCTGAAACAATAAAAATAAACACTGGAAAAATCTTAAATCCTCTAAAAGAAATATGAGCCACAGAAATAGTTGCCTTCTGAGAAAAAGGTAAGCAATAAAAGAGAAAAAGAGTTAACTTAGTTAATTGAGTCATTATTTATCTTTCTTCAAAATGACAAATTGGGACTAAATTGTTTTTAAGATCCTGTCTGGTACAGGTATCTATGTGATACCTAAGCATAGTTACCAACTGACTCACCAAAACCTTACATGAAAGTTCTTTTCTAGAACAACCATTATCAAATAGGTAAAGTCTCAAAGAACAGAAAATGGACAGAATCCTGGGGTTAGGAGATAATGCTTGAGTGAAAGAGCATTTGAAATACTTGAAGAGCCTAAATACCTCAGCCACATAGATGACATTCTGATGTGCCACCAAGGAATCTCAGCCTACTGTGTTTAAAGAAAAATGACTGAAAACCATGATTTTTGTTTTTATAGTCCATAGAATTTTTTTAAAATTTAAGGGGACTTAAAGATGGCTGCAGTCCATGAGGTTGCTGAGCGACTTCCCTTTCACTTTTCACTTTCATGCATTGGAGAAGGAAATGGCAACCCACTCCAGTATTCTTGCCTGGAGAATCCCAGGGACAGGGGAGCCTGGTGGGCTGCCATCTATGGGGTCGCACAGAGTTGGACACGACTGAAGGGACGACAGCAGCAGCAGCAGCAGCAGCAGCAGCAAAGATCAGATCAGATCAGTCGCTCAGTTGTGTCCGATTCTCTGCGACCCCATGAATCACAGCACGCCAGGCCTCCCTGTCCATCACCAACTCCCGGGGTTCATGAGACTCAACGTAGAGTAAAAACAAGATAACCATAAAACTCTCACTATAAAAAAGAAATCAGTAACTCAGAGAGACTGTTTAAGACTCATGCATACAGTTATGAATTCTTGTCTCCTGACAGTTGAGATGTGAACTCTGTCTCCTGACATTCACTGCAGGATTACCTTCTCTAAACCCACACAGCAATTCCTTAGCTTCAGAGCACACACCTCCCACAAATCCTGATCTCCAAGTACAAATAACCTTTAGCCATGTTTCTGCTCTCTGTAGTTTATACTAAAAAGTTTTCAATGTAAAGGATGGTGAAAAGTATACATTTTAAAATTGGAATTCATTGATTAAAATTATGAAATATAAAATTGCCAAGGTCATAGAAGTAGTCACAGATAAACGAGACACATATTAGCTATAATCCCTTCTTGAGTCTTGGCTTCAGATGAAGGGAGTTCCCCCTAAAATGTTGAGAGACTGCTCAGGGATAGAATTTTGAAACCTCCCATCCTTTTTGGGCTGGGAAATTTGCATGTACAATTACTACATTTACATGCCTAATTACCCCACAGGAAGGCACATATGCCAATTGGCATTTGAAAATGTGTTAACTGCACACACAGAAGGGTGGCCCTTTAAAATGTTGGCCCTAGGAATCTAATCATTAAGAATGGGTCCTGTGAGTCAGAGTAGGGAGAAAAGATGGTCCATTTTGCAACAATCTGAGCATTTCCAGTCTGGAAGCACACAAAAATTGACTGATATACAAGTAGATGAAAAATTGAGTTTTCAGAAAGTACTCTGGTAACAAGCAGAATCCACAGGGAACGTATTTCAGGCATTAGCTAATTGGATTAGCTGTGGTGTTTTCTGTGGATCCTAAGGAATTCATAAGCTATAGATTAAAATAATCAAACAACTCTGGTCACAGAGGTAAAGAAGCTTTTTTTCTTATGCTAGTGAGCACTCAGCCCTGTGAACTATAAGTATATTCAGCCCTCTACTTCCTCTAAAGCAGATGGAATATATTCCATGGAGTTTGGGGTCTATGTCTTTTTTTTCCTGCATTTTGTAAACAAAAGTCCTTGGAGAAAACAAATCATAATTTTGAATCCTTCACTGTGGTAGAACAAAGATGGCCTGTTCTCCCAGAACTGAGTAATTTCCTCTCTTCAGGAAACAATGGGTGTAATCGGTTTCCTTGCTTCCCAAGCCATTTCCTCAGCTCAGGATACCCCCATTTAGCAGTCTTCTCTCTCTGCCATGCAAAAATGAGGATTTGAAGATTCCTGCAGGGCCAGATGCCACCCATGGAAACATACCAAAGATTATGAATCACTAGATCCCTTAGGATATAGGAGTAAAACAGGTTGGAGCCTGAACTTCAAAAATTATATGGGCTGGTGTCCAAAAATACCTGATTCTAAACACTCTCAAATTCCACAGTGGGGAGTTTATTTTGGACTCTTCTGATATGATTCAGAAGCCTATCTAGATGGTTTTTGAATCTGCCTAGGCAAGTCACAGACACAATGAATCAACTAAATCATTGAAAATAAAAAAGGGAGAAACTGAATGGTGTTTCAATACTCCTTGCCTTTGAAATACTCAGTGTATTACATAGATAAAATTATATATAAATGTTATTATGTTATAAAAAATATATTTAAAAAGTCACCACCTTTTTGTTGTGATTTTATGTAAACTTTCTATCCTCCTAGAAACCAAAGGTATGTCTTTTCAGATGAAGACACAAAAGTATTGGATTGGCCAAAAAGTTTGTTCAGGCTTTTTCGTAAGATCTTACAGAAAAACTCACACT
The DNA here is from genome assembly GCF_029378745.1 of Bos indicus. Lineage (NCBI taxonomy): Eukaryota > Metazoa > Chordata > Mammalia > Artiodactyla > Bovidae > Bos > Bos indicus. Next base: position 49,868,832 of record NC_091761.1, on the reverse strand, counting down.
TTTGGCCAACCCAATGCTATACGACCCACATAATCAAATCTTATTTACCTATCTACATTAATTAAACTATAGTAAGTAAACTTAAAGGTAATCAGAATGCTGTTTTTCTAATTTTAAGTACTGCCTGATTTATCTCCAGACAACAACAAGATCTGAAACAAGTACTGAATGCACAAATACTTCCTTTAGCACTCTTACACAAGGGCATAATGGAATGTTGACAACACTGTTCTGGGAATGTAGAGATCTAAAGTCTAAGAAAACCCTGATGGCTAACATTGTGCCTTATTTCAATCCATGTTCAACTCAAAGTCAGTGAACACTTTTTTTTTTTTTACCACTTGTGTCCCATGTGTGAATCTCCACTGAGAGATGTTTTCCTGACCACCATATGGAAAGCAATCTCCCTGACTCTATGTTCTTATTATCACTACATCTAGTTCAAGTCTTCCCAGTACTTTTCTTGTTCTCAAATCACCTTTTTATTTTCATCATTTTGTATCATCCAAATCACAAGAAAGTAAGTATCATAAGAATAAAAGGAAAACTAATATATATTTCTGTAACATCCTCATCACATAGAACCAAATCTGAAACATTTTATTTACTCCATGAATATCTATTCAATGACTCCACTGACCATCTAATATGTTCCAAGTATTTTTAAAAGCATTAGCTCATCAAATCCTGAACAAAAAATACTAAATGGAAAATTTCAGAAATAAACAATTCATAAATTTTAAACTGTATGCCATTCTTTGTGTACACCATACCCTCCTTTCCACCCTGGATGTGAGTTCTATTTTTGGCCAGTATTTCCCACGCATTAGTCACTTTGTAGACTTTTCAGTTTTCTATGGTATCACTAGGCTTCCCAGGTGGCTCAGTGGTAAAGAATCTGCCTGCCAGCACAGGAGACATGGGTTTGATCCTTATGTTGGAAAGATCCCCTGGAGTAGGAAATGGCAACCCACTCCAGTATTCTTGCCTGGAGAATCCCATGGACAGAGCATCCTGGTGGGCTATTGTCCATGGGGTCTCAAAGAGTCAGACTGAACTAAGCAACTGAGCACACATACATCCTATGGTATCACAGTTCTTATGTTCAAGTCACCTTTATTTTACTTAATACTCTTCACAAAGCACAAGAATAGTGATATCAGCCATTTGGATATGAAAAGAAAAGCCATAAACTGCTTCCTCTGAGTGAAAAAGTGAAAGTTCTCAACTTAATTAAAAAAAAAAAAAATGTATGCTGAGATGGCTAAGACCCATGGTAAGAACAAACCTTTCATCTGTAAAATTGTGAAGAAAGGGAAAAACCTGTTCTAGTTTTGCTATTGTACATCAACCCACAAAGGTTATGGCCACAGTGCATGGTAAGTGCTTAGTTAAGATGGAAGAGGCATTAAATTTGTACAAGTTACTTTGAGAGAGAAAGATCACATTCTCATAACTTTTATTACAGTGATCATTATAATTGTTCTACTTTATCATTAGTTATTGTTGTTAAACTGTATAGGGGGAAAAACTATATACATATAGGGTTAAGTACTGGAGAAGGAAATGGTAACCCACTCCAGGACTTTTGCCTGGAAAATCCCATGGACAGAGGAGCCTGGTAGGCTGCAGTCCATGGGGTCGCTGAGGGTTGGACACGACTGAGCGACTTCAGTTTCACTTTTCACTTTCATGCATTGGAGAAGGAAATGGCAACCCACTCCAGTGTTCTTGCCTGGAGAATCTCAGGGATGGGGGAGCCTGGTGGGCTGCCGTCTATGGGGTCGCACAGAGTCAGACATGACTGAAGTGACTTAGCAGCAGCAGCACGGTTAAGTACTATCCAAAATTTCAGGCATTTACTGGATGTCTTACAAAGTATCCCTTGCACATGAGTGGGGACTACTGTACTGTAAAAGGAGGCTGGGGCTCTAAGGTTCTAAGGTGAGCATTGTGTCCAAACTGGCATAGCTAAGAAATAGGGCAGTTGGATTTGGTTCTCAGACCTGTCCTACTACAAAGACTGTTTCTTTCCATTACATGCTGCTACCTCTATTCTGATCTGTGTCAAGATATTGAAGGTAACCCTAGATAAATAATTACTTTTGGCCAAGTATTAGTTATTTACCTAAAAAAGGCTTTGGACTAGACATTCTTTTAAACTCTCAGATAACTGCCAAACTCCATGACTTTATTATTCCTATTTTTTCCATGATCACTTTCATACATTTATTTTCTAAGGGACAAACATACCTAGTCAAAGTGCAACACATACTTTGTTTTCAAAATGAATTAAACTGAAAGTACTTTAATATAAAAACTGTCTCATTGCATTAAATGTTGTCAGTTCTGAACTATTCTTCTAAACATGATTAAAATAAAAAATTTGATCAAAACAAGCAGACTAAGAAGAGAGGTCATGATTCTGAGAGGTTCACCATCAAACTTTTAAGGAAAACTCTTTCTGAAATTATATGAGTGTCAGAGCCTTTTTTTTTTTTTTTGGTCCTCTCAGATGAATTTTAGTTGATATCAAACGTAATCCTAGAAGAGCTGTACTATTTTCTTCATTTTTCAAGTATGTTTTTGCCAATGCTGTTTGATCTTTTAATGACTCCAGTTTTTTAAAGAATAGTTAAACTTAAAAAATAAAAATCTCAGTTCTTTTGAGAATTCTATTTGCTGAAAAGAGCTACCAAAATGCAAATCAATTTGCCCTCTTGACTTTAGTTAAACTCTTGTGTAAAGGAAATATACAAATTTCAGTATAATTCATTATACTCTATGAAGTCTGGAACAAAGTTTTTCAAAGTGAATTAGAAGCAATTATTGATTTTAAAAAGCTTACTTTATCCAACAGTTTTCTCTCTCTTGCTCATTTCCTTATGTAAAAGAATTTAACCAAAGAAAGTCAGCATTCTAATTCAATTTCTCCTCCAAAGTATGTAATTTTATTTCGTCATAATGGCTGCTTTTATTTCCAGGGTCAGATTTTATTTAAATTTCAGTCCATTAGGAACAAAAACTTGCCATTTTCTGATAAACAAAATCAGCAGGGGAGCCTCTTCAAACGAGAAATGTATTTCCATCGACCTTTGTTTTATTTGATCTAAATGACAGGTATACACCACTTTTCCTGTGTTTACTTTTAAAGATTCTGAAAAAATGGGGGTGACATTTTTAACAACAAAACTAGCAATCACCCTAGTAGTCCTGTGACAGGCAGATGGAAGAAATGATAAAAAGATGTAATCCATTGCTTTAGACCACCAAAGAGGCCTAATATGAGTCATTAGCAGAAAACCGTTAATTTTCCTTTTTCCCTATTCTGACTGTTGTTTGTAGAAGTGTTCAACCTCTTAGGAATTGGAACATTTAACTGTTTCTTGCAATTTTGCAAGAGGGAGACCAAAGCATTAACAGAAGGGAATTAAGGAATATGTTATTATACAGTTTAAGAAAACTGAGTGATCTAGGTAACATTTTAGAGGCTCTTAGATTGAGCTTGATAATAGCTAATAAAAAGAATGAACACCAGTAAAGCACATTAAAGATCATAAAGGATTTTCACAAGTAGTATATCATTTCCTATAAAACCTCATAAAAATTATGAGTCTCAGATAGTCAATCATGTTAAAATAGAGAGCTAGAATCCAGGTATTTTGATTCCAAATTTAAGACCTTCATAATCCATACAGACTAATCAAAAATATGATATTTTTGTCTAATAAGGCTGCAGGCAATCACTTCCCCCAAGTGTTTACTCTGCAAAACATCTGTGTTCTAGGATACTAAATTTGTCAATTATAGGGGAAAGGGAAGGATATATAGATATAGATATTTAGATAGATAGATAAGAATGTATATAGATATATATTATGCCATGCTTCAAGTTATAATAATCAAGGAAACTTAAGACTAAAGTTAAAAAAAAAAAAAACAAACTCTTGATTAATGAATGCTATACCAGAATCTCTGCTCTTGTGCACCACTCTCATCCGACCCTGTATCAATACAGATAGTACAGATATAGATAGATACAGAACAACAGATAAATACATTTATATATGTATACACTTTATATATAATTATAGAGTTACATATAGAGATATATGGCATGCTGCTGTTCAAGGTGTCACAGAGTCACATATGACTTAGCTGCTAAACAAATATATATGTGGTGTGTGTGTATATATATATATATATATATACTGTAAATCTACACACATTATATATTTATATATTAATGTTTATACATATGTATATGAATGTATGTGTTAGTTTTTTCACATTCAGAAAATTCATAGATTTATTGTGAACTGGCTTTTTTGTAACCAATTTTGAATATGTGAGTGTTTTCTAGTCACCCTGACATGACAGGTAATTAGCAACAAATACACTTCAAAACATGGTAAATCTTAGTGCTTTTTCAGTCAATAAAATTGTGTCAATTAGTGTCAATGTTTGATTTAAGCATGCTTATTTTAAAAACAAATACAGTAGTTAGCCAAGTCTTTTTTATAATCACATGAATCTCATTTAAAACCATGGTTTTAAATGTGAATATATGAAGGTAACTTCTGTGAGATAACAAATCATTGGTTTAACTATGTACATCAAGATACTGAATATCATGGACATAAAAACTCATTCTCTATAGTGTATTACTGGATTTCTCAAAAGATCAAATCCAGCCTCTTTATATCTTTAAGATAGTAGATCAAATAACTTATTCCCATACCTAAGATTGCTTCTTAATATGTATAGCATTTTTTTCTCATTTTATTTATATTCAGAGATGATGCAGAGAATAGAGATGTCTTGTTTCTTGAGGTCAGAATAGGACAAAATGAAACTTTTGTAGAGCATTGTACAGGATTTATCCAATTTGCAACTCTCTTTATCAGAGTCATCTTGTCATCAAAGAGATTATGAAAATTTACATCAAGCATCTAACGTTTGATTTCTACTACCTTTTCCATAGTACATACAGATAGCACTTAAAATATGAATATATGCAACATTAATCATTTAGAGGGAGGTGTGGATGAAATCATGATCTTTTTTCAGTTCCATATGCTCTGATTGTTTTAAAAATCAGTTCAATATTCTATAATAAGTCAGACCACTGCAACTTTTGAGTGATAAAACATTGTTTTGAAACAGAATGTGAAAGGCAACTGGATGGAAAAATAAACTTTCTCTTGAAGGTTTATAATATGTTGTAAACAGGATAAAAGTGGAATCCTTAAAATAAGCTGAAAATAATTTAGAATACAGCATTAAGTATCTAGAAACACTCATAGATGATCACTTCACAACAGAGTCTAAGGGAATTCAGGGACTTGTGAGAATCTACATAGTTTTGCCTTTAATGGTACAAAATATATTCTTGCTAGAAAGACTGCCCTAGTTAGGGTAAATACAAAATAATTACTCTTTTGTATTCTATTGCATCTGAATATCCTATTTTACTATCTGGGCCATAGAACTAGATGTGTGTGTATGTGTGTGTGCGCGCGCACGCCCGCGTGCACACGTCTGCACTTGTTTAGATCAATAATCAAAACTATATGAGGACCATTTCTGATATTTCTAAATAATTTGAAAGGATGATGTGGTTTCACTAAAAAGGCTTCCCACAGGTAAGTCTGTAATATTTTTTTAATGTAGAGAAAAGTAAACCAAAGCAATTATAAGCATATACAGCTGACCTTTGAACAACAGGAGTTTGAACTGCAAAAATGAATGTGTTAGTCACTCAACATGGACTGTAGCCTGCCAAGTTCCTCTGTCTATGGAATTCTCCAGACAAGAATACTGGAGTAGGTAGCCATTCCCTTCTTCAGGGGATCTTCCCCAGCCAGGGATCGAACACTTGTCTTCTGCACTGTCCGTCGATTCTTTACCATCTGAACCACCAGGGAACCCCTTGAACTGCAAGGGTCTACCTATATGCAGGTGTTTTTCCCACTGATTAGTGCTACAATATGATACAATCAATGATCAGTTGAACCTGAAGATGAAGAATCACAGTCCAGAATAGAAGACTGACTGTAAAGTTATTCATTGATTTTAACTATGCGCAGAGGATCAGTGCCCCTAATCCTCACATTGTTTAAGAGTCAACTGTATTTTCAAAGAAAAAAAAAATATTGCAAACAATACAACCCAGTGGTGCGCGAGCAGGCACCATTTTGCCACTTCCCCCACCCCACCCCCACTCAAAAACATGGCATTGTTGGGGGTTTTTTGCTTGCCACTCATACAAACTGCTACTTGAATCTAGTGGGTGGAGACTAGAGAGCTCACTAAACATTCTACAGTGCACAGGACAGCCCTCCACAACAAAGAATTATCTGACCACAAATATCATCAGTGGCTGAGGCTGAGAAACTTTGCCCTAAACAAAGATTACTGGTGAGGTAAATATTTAGTTTAACACAAAAATTGTCCACACAGAAATTAAGGTGTCTTGGGAAAAAAATGCATCAGTGTAGTAGAACATACACACACACATATATCACCACCCAAACAAAATACCAATGAGTACTGCCTATCAAACTCAGGACAAGAATGAAGTTAGATGGAGTATATCTAAGACTAGGAGATATCAGTGAGCCCTTACTTAACCCATGCAATGATCAGAATGCCTTATTGTATTAGCCAAAGTGAAGAGTTGAGCTTTAAACAACAACATTTTCTCTGCTAGATATCAGGGAGTCTACATACTTTAGCTTATTATTTTCCCTACCTCAAATAGGAAATGCCTTCCATTCTGGGTGCACTTTGTCGCTGCCATTCACACTTTAGGGTTTTTAATGCAATATGATAGATTTATTTTTAAATGCTTTGAGTTTGCTTTTCAATTTAATGATTTGTTACATTATTTACAGGCTAATTTAGTGAACCTACATAAGATTAATTGCATGGTCTTTTAGGACACGTGGCAAATCATTAAAAAGTGATAAAACCAGGCAACTGAAAAACAAATGGCTTGTGACATATGAATGGAATCCCCAGAACTGTTTATTAATGCATGTTTTGGTGAGACTTGTTGTAAAATTCAAAACAATACTAGCTCAAAATTGAACTTAAATTGTACAATATTTGAAAGTAAGAGACCTGGATAATTTAATAAACCAAAACAGAGTAATTAGCTATTTTTGTAAGTAGGAAAAAAAAAAACCTCTGATATACAAATTAAAAAAAAAATACTAGTCTTTAACTCATATTTCTTAAAAGAAATAATTGACAGAACTATCTTAAGGGAACTAATTTTTAATTTGAAAATAACAAAATTCTGGCAAGTGTACTTTTTATCCAACTTGTGCTTCCACATCTAGATAAGGTCCATGTTACTAAAAATGAAGGTTGTTTGTAAAAAAGTTAGATTCCACAAGAAATGCTTTGAGCGAAAGAAGGGGTATTTGTTTCATATGGTTAGGTCATCCTGTTTTCTATGTAAATATGGGGAATTTCTTTGGGTAAACTTCTGGCATGCTTTGGGTAATTATTTGGATTGCTGTGCTAGGGTAGGAAGAATAAAATGTCTTAATCTATATGTTTAAAAACTGATGCTACATTGCCAGTTTTATGTTCAAACTTGTTTGAAGTAGTATATTTAACACACATTTCCTAAACCTCTTCAAAGCATCTAACAGCTGTGACATAGAGTGACTAACCATCCCAGTATGCCTAAGACTGAGGGACTAACAGGAATGCCAGACAAAACCAGGTCGGTACTGAGCAGCAGCACTGACTGGTCAGCCTAGTTTGAGATTTCTTAGTAACTAAATATTATAGACGATTCCTGGCATCATGGTAACTGAAGTTGATTGGAATTAGGTATGAAGCCAGTGAGATAGAAGGACTATAAGATAGATTAGCTATGTGCTCTAGGAGGGTGTATTAGTAAGAGTTCTCTTGAGAAACAGAACCAGTAGGAGATATAGATGTAAATCTATATAGATAAGGATGATATAGGTACAGGTAAGATAAGATTTTTTTTTAATAGAAATTTGTTCATGCAGACAGTCTGTTGTCTGCAAGGTGGAGACCAGAAAATCAGTGGCATAATTTAGTTTGAAGGCTGTAATTAGGAAGCTGATGATTTAAGTCCCAGTCTGAATCCCAAAGCTCTGGAAACAGAAGCACTGACAATTGACATGTGAGGGCAGGAGAAGATGAATGATGGCTCTGAGAGAGTGAATTCACTCTTTCTCCACCTTTTTGTTCCATTCAGGCCCCTCAGTGGATTGGATGGGTTAGATGATACCCACCCGCATTGGACTGCACTTCTTTACTCAGACTACTGATTCAGAGGTATGGGAAGCCTAAAGTGGCGAGGCGACAGTCTTAACTTTCAGTTCAATGGAATCATTGCTGTGTATTCTGGTGGAAGCACTCCTATCTCTAGTATTAAGATTTCTAAGCCAGCAGACCATAAGGTTGAGCCAACAGAGAGCAAAAATTGTGCCAGTGGATCACTAGTGATAATCGTGAGTAGGACCACTCATTTCCAACCCTTGACGCCTAGACCCATGAATCCAGGCTATTGCAGAAAGAATCCAGGCTATTGGATGCTGATTCAGGTCACACATAGCTTTTGATGGAGTTTACTCCCTGCTTTGGTCTGCATTCTCAAGCAACCTAACTCAGGGAAGACCAGGCCCTGCATGCTAGGGCCCACTACCAGTCTCACCCAGTCCTTGATGGTTTCACACTCTGTTGAACTTTCTCTTAAAGTTCCTTTCAGTGTTCCTTTATCATTGTTATTGATTATGGATCTCCTTCAGGTATTTACACATACTGATAAAGGTGAGTCTTTTTAAACTTTGTCTACCAATTCCCTTGGATTGCCAGGAGATCCAACCAGTCCATTCTGAAGGAGACCAGCCCTGGGATTTCTTTGGAAGGATGATGCTAAAGCTGAAACTCCAGTACTTTGGCCACCTCATGCGAGGAGTTGACTCACTGGAAAAGAGTCTGATGCTGGGAGGGATTGGGGGCAGGAGGAGAAGGGGACAACAGAGGATGAGATGGCTGGATGGCATCACTGACTCGATGGATGTGAGTCTGAGTGAACTCCGGGAGTTGGTGATGAACAGGGAGGCCTGGCATGCTGCGATTTATGGGGTTGCAAACAGTCAGACACGACTAAGCGACTGAAGTGAACTGACCAATTCAAACAGGGCTTCTCAGGTGGCTCAGTGCTAAAGAATCCACCTGCCATTGAACCTGTGGGTTCAATCCCTGAATTGGGAAGATCTCCTAGAGAAGAAAATGGCAACCCACTCCAGTTTCTTGCCCAGAGAATCCCACGGACAGAGGAGCATGGTAGCTACAGTCCATGGGGTCACAAAGAGTTGGATATATCTTAGTGACTAAAACAACAACCAATCTAAATGCTCATCTCTTCCGAAAACATCCTCAGAGATATACCTAGAGATAATGTTTTACCAGCTATGTGGGCATTCACAGCCCAGTCAATCTTACACATGAAATGTGTATTCTTATCTAGATTCTGTTCTTATACATTATAAAGGCTAAATGGCAGACCTAAAGGGCTTCCCTGGTGGCTCAGACAATAAAGAATCCAACTGTAATGCAAGAGACCTGGGTTTGATCCCTGGGTCAGGAAGATCCTCTGGAGAAGGGAATGGCTACCCACTCCAGTGTTCTTGCCTGGAAAACTTCATGGACATAGGATCCTGGTGGGCTATAGCTCACACAGTCACAAAGAGTCAGACACAACTGAGCAACTAATACACACATTAATATTTGAACTGCAGCCTAGGTTAGTTAGATAACTTTCCTTAGCCTGTGCTCTTCTCACAGATGACAGCTATAAAGTTGATGCAAAGTGTCTCCCCCGAATCCAATGAGTGCTATATTTCTTTCTTAGATGTAGGGTACATGAGGTTCAGCAATTTATTTTTCCCTTTGTCGCAGGAATTCCAATATGACCTAGCCCACTAGATTCAAGAATTCTCACAAAAGTGGCATGCCCCTTAATTCTCATATGATTTATCCCCCACTCTATGGCGCAGAAATGTCTCACTAAGGCATCAAAGGCATGTGCAACTTACTGCCAACCAGCTCCTATCAACATGATAGCACATAGTATATTGATATCATGCCATTCACAGCAAAAGCCTCAAGGTCTCTAAGAAATAAACCATGGACCAGATGCACAGTTGAAAAGATAATGAAGGTGTATTGCTGTCTTTACCAGGAGAAAACAAACGCTGTTCTCAGGTGGGAGCCAATGTAGGGATTTTGACACTTGCTAAGAATGTGTGCTTGCTAAGTAGCTTCAGTCATGTCTGACTCTGTGCAACCCTACAGACTATAGCCTGCTAGACCCCTCTGTCCATGGGATTCTCCAGGCAAGAATACTGGATTGGTTTGCCATGCCCTCCTCCAGGGATATTCTGAGCTCAGGATCGAACCCATGTCTCTTACGTCTCCTGCATTGGCAGGTGGGTTCTTTACCACTAGTGCCACCTGGGAAGCCCCAGTAGTTACTCATATAACACAAGAACAAGAGTAATAACCATGGGGATTTAATTGACTCACTGTGAGACAAACCCAGGCCAGACATTCATTTGTTATGCTCATTTTCCCTGTAGATAGCCATTCCAACTGCTATACTGTGGTTATGTTGTGGATCTACAAAGATCATAACAGTTTAGGGAGAGAACCCAACAATCACAGAAAGATAGTGGTGCTTTACTGTCCTTGGTGCATAGGCAAACTGGTAAATGTCTTCAACTTTGTTATTTGGGGATCCTTTCTCATGGGAAATTGATCTTGCCTTAATATAAAGTGCTTTGTCTTTTAAATCACTTAGATCTAAGAAATGGGACTTGGATGTGGTTTGCTACTGTGATTTAAGTCAGGCATCTGGTCACCAGATTTAGAGTTCTTCTGTTACACTGACTAAATTGTACCTTAAGTAGCTGACTTTTTCTTCATGTATTCAAGGTAAGTTAACCATTACTAAAGATACATGAGTCAAGCAATTCTGTTACTACTTTGCTTGGCTACCTGTTGGGCAACCTCACTTGGCCTCTGACACTTAAGTCTTGTACCCTCAGATGCCATCATTTTCACTGAAATCAGGACTCTTATCAATATCTACATTTCCTATTTTCACTGGTAGCCTGAATAGACCAAGCACTTTTCAGGAATATCAATGCTCCACTTCTCATTGCTTTGGTGAAAGGAATGTCTTCTAGGTCCTTTAAGGGTACACAGTGATTAGGGAGCAGTGAAATGAACACACATGGTAAATCTGCTCAAAGTTATTCCCATAATTCTGTCTACATCATACCAATGGATTTCAGGTATGTCAATTTCATTCATCACAGGTCACCTTTGAAAATCAGTTTTCATACAAACTCACATTCTGAATCCATAGCACTAAGTTCAGTCCAACCTAAGAGTATATCTTCCTTATCTAGCAATTTCCTTCTGTACATATTCACTCATTTTGTTCTGAAATAAATGAGCATATTTTTTCAATTCTTTTGGTGAAGATACTTTTATTCCAAAATTTGACTTGGTAATTAGACTTTTTACAAGCATGGTACCAAATGTAGGTACAGATCTAGAGGCAGATAAGAGTGGAGGAGTGTTGGTGTTGTGCTAGTTTAGTTGCTAAGTTGTATTCAACTCTTGTGACCCCATGGACTGCAGCCTGCCAGGCTCCTATGTCCTTGGGATTCTTCAGGCAAGAATACTGGAGTGGATTGCCATTTCCTTCTCCAGGGGATCTTCCCGATCCAGGAATCAAACCCAGGTCTCTGGCATTGCAGGCAGATTCTTTACCAGGTGAGGGAAGCCCAGAGGTCTAGAGGCAAATAAGAGTGGAGGGGTGTAGTATAGGAGAATTGGTACCTTATTAGGTACACTCACGTGAAATCAGCATTAGGTATTCATGTACAGTGGACCAACTTCATTAGAAGAGGAGAACATGAGAGGTTTGCTGGCACAGAAACTTCAGGCAAGTTTCAGGTTTGGTATACATTTAGTTGTCTGAATTCTGCCACTCTAATTCTTGGGATACCTCTCGTTCCAAGTACTATGCTTTATTTTACCATAAGAAATTTGATGAGTGAATTTAGTCTATATGTCTTCAGTAACCGGTAGAATCAGACTTTGTGTCCGATTTTTGACTGTATTAATTCTGGGAAAACAAGATATGAAAAGTTATCATAAAGAGAAAAGCTGGGTTTTCTATTATTTTCTAAACCCAATAATTTAAAGGTGTGATTTAGTTGCTAAGCCATGTCTGAATCTTGAGACCCTGTGGACTGTAGCCCACCAGGCTCCTCTATTCATGGGATTCTCCAGGCAAGAATACTGGAGTGGGTAGCCATTTCCTTCTCCAGGGGATCTTCCTAAGCCAGGCATCAAACCTGCGCTTCCTGCATTGGCAGGTGATTCTTTACCTCTGAGCCACCAGGGACGCTCCTAATGCATATTGACTGTACCTAATATGACAAAAGAAAGGTATTCCATGAATGTGGAGTTCTAGCAATAAACATGTAAAAGGTTTTCTATATTATGTTCTAATATATGTATATATTTCCATGTGTTGCTAAAAGAAACCCAATTAGCTAATCACCCTTTAAATTGTAGGTTCTGTCTTAAAATTATTCTTATATCCATCCACAGATTCAATGTATTCCCACAGAGCTTTTTCAAAATGCAAAAACAATCACTGGCCTAGAAAAAATATAGAAAATATGAAAGAGGAAAATATCAAAGATCAGAGTACACACAGATAGTGAAGTAATTAAGAAGCATAGTCATGGAAAGCCAAAGCCAACATTTTATTAAACAGCAAGAAAAACATGTAAATTACACAAATATCTGACAGAAGTCCTGCTTCCACAATCATCATATTTTAAAATGTAGCACAACTATTCATGGACAAAGGCATTTCCCAGACTTTTTCAATAGTACAAATCGGAACAGAGAGGCCGATGTACTGTGTAGTGACACAGGTGGTTTTCATGACTAGCCAGGCTCCGAATCCAGGTGATTTTACATCAGACACCAGACACCACCCACATTACCACTGCAGGCAGATTTGTTTCATTATATTTCTCAGATATTGTGCGTGTGTTTAATTAATTGAAAGTGGAAGCGAAGTGAAAGTCACTCAGTCATGTCTGACTCTTTGCAATCCCTCGGACTGTAGCCTGCCAGGCTTCTCTGTCCTTGGAATTTTCCAGGTCAGAATACTGGAGTGGGTAGCCGTTCCCTTCTCCAAGGGATCTTCCTGACCCAGGAATCAAACCAGGATCTCCTGCATTGCAAGAGGATTCTTTACTAACTGAACTACCAGGGAAACCCAATTAATTGAAGGTTTCTGCCAGTCCTGAGTTGATCAAGTCTATTGGTGCCATGTTTTTCAACAGTTTCCTCACTTGTTGCCTTTATGTCACACTTTGGTAAATCTTTTGTATTTCAAACTCTCCAGCAGACAAAAGAAGGCTCAGATGATGGCTAGCACTTATTAGAATAATGCATTTTAAAATTTTATTTATTTAAATTAACTTTAATTTAATTACTTTACTATTTTGTATATAATGCTATTGCAAACTTAATAGGTTATAGTATAGTATAAACATGGCTGTTATATCCACTGAGAAGCCAAAAACCATGTGTGAAGCGCTTTACTGTGATACTTAGTTGTGATGGTCTGGAACTGAAACCCAGCATCTCTGAGGTTTGCCTGTATACTACTTCCTCTGCAGGATTATGTTATACATGTGTAAGGGTACGCATAGTATTCAAAGGACATTTGTGAGCACTTAAGAAAAATATGGTAATTTTCTAACACTTTTAGAAATTATTTTCCTTTCAGCACCTTTCCTCATCACCTAAATTATAATTTCATATGTTGTACCCTCATCTTCTATATTTTACAAAGTATCAAAGACTACTTTAATCCTCCTGCTTGAAACCATTCAATTAGTTCTATTTGGTATCAAAATAAAATTCAAATGCCCACCTTTAAAGCTCTGTATCAAAAGTCATCAGTCTATAGTCCCTTGGACAAATCTAATTTGCTGTCCCATTCTGTAAATAAAATTTTATCGGAACAGAGCCATGCTTATCTGTATATGCATTGTCTAGGACTGCTTTCCATTATAGATTGATCAAGTAGTTATGACAGAGACCCCAGGTCTTCAAAAGGCTGAAATGTTTACTATTTTGCTCTTTACAGGAAATGTTTTCTGACAATTACTCTATATTATTTATATTATTGATGCTGAAGCTCCAATACTTTGGCCACCTGATGTGAAGTGCCAACTCATTGGAAAAGACCCTGATGCTGGGAAAGACTGAGGGCAGGAGGAGAAGGGAATGACAGAGGATGGGATGGTTGGATGGCATCACCGACTCAATGTACATGAGTTTGAGCAAACTCTGGGAGATAGACAGGGATACCTGGTGTGCTGCGGTCCATGGGGTTGGAAAGAGTCAGACACGACTTAGCGATTGAACAATACCAATCAGCCATCGGCTTATTTTCCCAACCCATCCTTCACTTACTAAGTTCCATTCATGTTTGTATTCTTACCATCAGAAGCAACTATTCCCCCTCCTTGAATGTGTTAGTCCCACCATTTAAAATGAGCCAGAGTCTTGCATGACTACTTTTCTCTTTAGCTTGTAGTCATTTTTCCAAAGGAATCTTTGTTGAATTGCTCTTCTAGTCTCTCAGTCTTTGTTGCCTTCGCAGCATTTGTTATAACTTGCAGCCACCTTACAATTGCTAACATCTTGATATTATTTGATCAAATATCTATCAATCTGTCCATTAATTAATCTACCTTATTTTTTAACATTTATTTTGAAATGATTATTAATTTACAGGGATTTGAGAAAGATGCAGTGAGGCCCTGTGTGGTTTTTACCTACTTTCTCAATTGTTACATATTATATAACTATAGTAAAATATCAAAACCATGGCATTGTACAATGTGTATATAGTTCTATGCCACTTTACAAGTGTAGAGTCAGGTAACCACCACTGACATCAGGATACAGAACTATTCAATCACCACAAAGCTCTACCTCATGATAACCCTTTATAGTCACACCTAGCCCCTTACTCTTCCCTACAACATCTCTAACTGTTGACAACCAGTAACCTGTTCTCCATTTCTATAATTTTTAATATACCATAATTTTTGATGCATGTTTATTTTGATCTATCTCCTCTACCAGATATTATGCTCTAAAATAGTAGGAATGTAGCTGTATTATTTTCCCTGTTTTGCTCTTTCTTCTCTACTCTTTAGAATCCAAAATTGGTCTCTTTTGAAGTTTTCTGATAGATTAATTCCAATGTCCTATTTAAAACTAGGGGTGGTTTTCTTTATTTCCTTTTTTCTTTTTTTCCAGCTGCTGCTACTGCTGCTAAGTCACTTCAGTCGTGTCCGACTCTGTGTGACCCCTTAGACAGCAGCCCACTAGGCTCCCCCGTCCCTGGGATTCTCCAGGCAAGAACACTGGAGTGGGTTGCCATTTCCTTCTCCAATGCATGAAAGTGAAAAGTGAAAGGGAATTTGCTCGGTCGTGTCCGACTCTTCACGACCCCATGGACTGCAGCCCACCAGGCTCCTCCATCCATGGGATTTTCCAGGCAAGAGTACTGGAGTGGGGTGCCATTGCCTTCTCCTTCTTTCTTTCCAGAGGGACTTTCAATTCAGGGTCCTGACAAAATTTTCATAGTGGTTATTTTTATTAATAAACATTCTATTATACACTAGCAATAGGCAGTGAACATTTAACTATCATGTCAATCAATGTACTAAAATATATACCATGAATGAACATAAAAGTTAAGGGGGCAGCTGTTTCAATATGCAGAGAATCACACTGCTTTACAAGAAACCTATCAAGTTACAGTGTTTTGGAAGTATTATTTATTTGTAAAACTTGCATACTTTGTGAATAGCTATGTAAAATTAACAGCTGGATGGAGTTTTAGAATCATTTACCAACCAGTCTTGTCTCAAACAATTGCTCCAAATGCATTGACTTGATTTTTAAAAGAGCTGCTGACAACTGTGTGAAGACCTTGAAAAGCATTTTATTCAAAAACAATTCTCTTAGGACTGCATATGATTTCTGTGTTTATTTTATCTGTCTTTTATTGACAGTGTATTTTCGATTCAATTGTTACTTCAGAAATATTTACCAACTCGTGAAAAAATGATTTGCATCACAGCAACCTCTTTAGCTGTTAAGACTTCATCTGCCCTGCTACTTAGTTGTCTCTTGACATCATCTTTTGTGTCTGAAATCAGGGCCATTTGAAATTGGAATGATTGTAACATCATATGCGGTAAAGAATTGGAGAAGGATGCCAATTGTGTTTCACCATCCATTACTTCTATTTCTAGTCCAAATGCATTTATAAAGCGCCCATTGCTTTAACCTAAGGATCATTTACAAATTGTATAAGCATCTTTATTTTCCTTAAGAATTCTTGTGCCAAAACTGAAGTTCTAATAAGCAGTTGGATTATAGGCAAGGTCATTTTCTTTTTTAGCAAAACAGGACACAAAAATCTCAAAGTAACTTTTAATCCTTGGCAAAAATAATCATTTTATCTAACTTAAATAATAAAGGAAAAACAAAATACTTTGCATATAAACATATATATATATATATTTCAAGAAAACAATAACATTTTACTTTGCACCTAATTTCACTGAGGCAACTTTGACAAATATTGACACATTAACAAAATTTTTCACTTAGTAAGAACTATGACAAGAGAATGTCTGCAAGTCAGATTCATCATAACTTGATGAAAAGAGCTTAAGTATAAAGTAGGACTGTGTATAAGCCATACCTAAAGGAGATATTATACAGCAAATTTCATTGTCACCTATTAATCATTTATAATAAAAGCAAAAGCATTATAAAATATGTATTAAACACCATTAGGTAACGTTGCTATTACCATTTCTTTTGAATACACAATTAAGTCTTAGGAAGATTTATAAGCCCTATTATTTTCTCCCAATGTGTTTCTAATAAAATCTCATATTGTTTCAGATGAAATATCTGGAAGAGAAATGTCTGGAAGTTTCTAAAGCTAAAGAGAGAAATGAGTGAGAAAAATAACAACTGAAAACTGAATGATATGTCCAAAAAATGTTTCTGAACTGACACCTTATTCAAATATTTTGGCCAATTCTTGTTTAAATATCTATATAAATCTATTGCTTAGTAGTGGTTTTTCAATAAAACTTGTGTTTTATCTAATGATGTAGAGGTAAATAAAATTTTCAGAGGCAGAAATAAATGATTTAAAACTCTCATATTTGTCACAAATTTTAGCTTATTACTGACTTCTAACTTGGAATACTAAAGTATGGGTTTGGGGATCATCAAGATACAGTTCAATATCCACTCCAATATTTTCTAGTTAAGTGATAGTGGCCAAATTGTTGATCCACTCTGAGCCATAGTTTTCTTATGAGTAAAATAGGAATATTAAACTGTGCTTTGTAGAAATGATTGATACTTAGATGGAATGACAATATATATATTTACAAATACTAGATGCTCAATAAAATTTCTTTATTTTTCACATACCCTTTATCATTATAACATTATTCTCTGGATGTTTTCCCATCTCTACTTCTTTAATGTTAATATTCCTGAGAATTTTTTAAACCTGTTTTTTACTCATTCTTTTTTTTTAGAAAATTTCATGTTTCCATGATTTCATTACCATTAAATTCCTAAGTGGGCTTCCCTGGTGACTCAGTACTAAAGACTCTGCCTGTAATTCAGGAGATGTGAGTTCGATCCCTGGGTTGGGAAGATCCCCTGGAGAAGGAAATAGCAGCATATGCAAATATTCTTGCTTGAAAAATCCCATGGACAGAGAAGTCTGGCAGCTACAGTCCATGGGGTTGCAGAAGAATTGGATACAATTTAGCAACTAAACAATAACAAAGGCCTAAGTCTCCCAAACACAAACATCTCTCTCCCAATACCACCTCTCTCCTAATCTTTACCTCCAACTATCATCTCTAAATGTCAGAAGGCACCTCAAAATTATCATATCCCAACATTCAGAAAATTAAGATTATGGAATCTGGTCCCATCACTTCATGGCAAATAGATGGGGAAACAGTGGAAACAGTGGCTGACTTTATTTTTCTGGGCTTCAAAATCACTGCAGATGGTGATTACAGTCATGAAATTAGAAGATGCTTACTCCTTGGAAGGAAATTTATGACCAACCTAGACAGCATATTAAAAAGCAGAGACATGACTTTGTCAACAAAGGTTCATCTAGTCAAGGCTATGGTTTTTCCAGTAGTCATATAAGGATGTGAGAGTTGGACTATAAAGAAAGCTGAGCGCAGAAGAATCGATGCTTTTGAACTGTGGTGTTTGAGAAGACTCTTGAGAGTCCCTTGGACTGCAAGGAGATCCAACCAGTCCACCCTAAAGGAAATCAGTCCTGCATGTTCATTGGAAGGACTGATGTTGAAGCTGAAACTCCAATACTTTGGCCACCTGATGCGAAGAGCTGACTCCTTTGTAAATACCCCAATGCTGAGAAAGATTGATGGCAGGAGGAGAAGGGGATCGTAGAGGATGAGATGGTTGGATGGCATCACCGACTCAATGGTTATGAGTTTGGGTAAACTCCGGGAGTTGGTAATGGACAGGGAGGCCTAGCGTGCTGCGGTTCATGGTGTTGCAAAGAGTCGGACACGACTGAGCTACTGAACTGAACTGAACTGAACTGAAGGCACAGTATTGGTTAGATTGTCACTCCCCAAACCTGCTCTTCTCTCTGTAGTCTGCATCTCATGTGGAAGCACCAAAAACATTTCATGAACGCTCTCCTCTTTGTCCCCTCTTCACTCAATTACCAGTTTGTCCCAATCCCATCTCTGATTATCTTATACAGCCCCGCCTCGGTGTCACAATTTTAATCCACCTCTGCACCTATAATATACTTCCTCTGAACTAGTTATCATAAATGTTTACCTGATTTTTACTCCTTTAACAATGTGTTTCTGTAATCTGCAGAGGAAAATTGAAATGCAGAAGATCACATGTAGTTTCTCTCTCATCTTCATTTGAGAATACCCTATGGACTGAAGTCTGCCATATGCTCTTCTATTTCATTAAACATATTGCTCCCATTACTTTGCAGATTATAAGCCCTATTCATTCTTCCAAAATAACTGAAGTATGAAGTATTTTCTATTTCAGAAAGCCTTCGTGATATCTCACAAGCAAAATTATTTTTACTTTTCTTTGTTCTCTAATAGTGGTTTTGACAAATTCAGATTACTGCCCTTTTCCAATCATACTCTATGCATGTGTTTATAGTTTTATGCAGACAATAAATACTATGTTTTCCCATTACCTGGCAAGCTCCTTGAAGTCATGGATCTCATTAACTTGTGAATTACCTTTGTAAACTTTACTCTGGAAAAATAAGAATAACTTATCATGTTGATATACTGAGTGAATGAATGAATGATGAATGAATTATGTATTATCCTGTTATTCTGACACATAGAGGTACAAAATAATGGTTGGTTGACTTTGATTAAAATAAAATACCATAGAGCTTCTACTGCTTCATTGCTCAGTCTTGTCAAACTTTGCGAACCTATGGATTGTAGCCCACCAGGCTCTTCTGTTCATGGAATTCTCCAGGTGAGAATACTGGAGTGGGTAGCCATTCCTTCTCCAGGGTATCTTCCTGACCAAGCAATCAAACCCAGGTCTCCTGCATTGCAGATGGATTCTTTACGTTCTGAGCCACCAGGGAAGTTCTAAGATATCATGGATAAGATTATTAGGGAGAAATCTAGAAGCTTCTTATTGTGCACAGAGTTTTATGTCCTAGGTGCTGATTTCTGCTTATTTTTCAATGTGTATTTAAGACATAGTGATATGTTATAAGCCTGTATTTGGGTAATAAATAACTGATTATCCCTAGAAAACCTGGCATCTGTCTCAGAACTACATGTTTCAAAATATTTATAAAATAATCAATATGTTAATTTATACATGTTACATTTATTGATCTCAAGATAGCCTTCTAAACTTGTTTAGAGTATTCATCTTGTGAATTTTTATACATCAATACTTTTCAACTCAAATATTGTATGCAAGCAAACTTTGGAATCTCACATCATTAAGGAAAACAGAAAAATTCCCAGCAGCTACAGAGCTCCAATGCTTAACACTTCTTTCTGCAGCCCACAACTCCTCATATGCTGGCTTTCCGGAAAGAGCTCCAAAAAGCATGACTCTCAAACAAAATGAATAGATGAGCCACTCACTGCTCTAAGGGACCTTCATCTATAACAGATGCTCAGCGATTTCAGGAGCAAGAAATTGCAGTGAGAGGGACAGGCATTTTTAGTCCATTAACTTATCTGGTCATGAGTTAAGTGTGTATCCTTATTATTTTTTATACAAAGTCTTTCTCTGTGCTTTAACTTCTATTTCCTCTTGTGCCAAGTGGCAGTCCAAAGCCTTCAATTGAATCTATATTAATCTAGTTTGTTTATGAGAAGATAAGTGCCCTGCAGACATCCATAAATGCATTCAAACATGTCCTGGATAATTTTATTTTCATTATTTCAAAAATATTGACACTTGGTTTTTATTTATGACCTTGATTTTTTCTCAAATATGGATGAATTCTATGAGAACATGACAAACAGGTAGGATAACTTGTGCATTATCAAGTAGGACATAGAAACATTGAAAACATTCAGGGGGAAAAAAGTAATCTATTACAAATTACTTACAGCTCTGGGAAAGACAGAACATTAAAAATATTCTTTTATGATATGAATTTTTATTTTATTGGTTAATCCTTTACAATAAATTTGCTTTCTCTTTATACAAATTTCAGAATTCTCTGTATTCATTTTAATGAATAGTGTTTATGAAATGGCATTTACTGTGATCTAGATTTGATGCCTTAGGGATACAAACAAAAAATCTCCAGCTGCGAAGAGCTTGTATAATATTTAGTGTTGATAACAATTAGATAAATAAAGTAGAAAGGATTTTTTTGCTAGCAATAAATGCTACCTACAAATTAGTGTCAGTATAGTCATATAAAGATTTCCCTATATTTTCCAATTCTAACATAAAACTTTTAATATGCTTTCACTGAATTTTTCCTAATTTTCCAAACACTGTGAGCTTTACTCTATGTTCCTTACCTCTCTCTGTGATTCTTCAGCCACTACAGCCTATCTTTGTCTAACAGTTTCTCTATCTAAATGATTTGTGTTCCACTGGCAGTTCTGTACTAAAGAAAGTGATATATCCTGATGAAGCCATTAAGCACGGTACTACAGACATTAAGGGGATGATATAGGCATGATTTCAATCATGCAAAAGGGAACTACCCTAGTTCTGAGAAGGAAAGCACCAGAGAGCTTAACCCACTCTCGTCTACATTTTCATTTCATTAGATTCAGATCTGGGGATGTCAGAACAAATTAACGGTTATTCCCCCCACAAGGCAATCACTGTAAGTGTCATCACTAGCTGCACGGTGAGCACCCACAGGGAGAAGGGTCAGGACTCGGAATATACAGCATACTGGAGAGGCCCAAAGAACAAATTGAGGATGAATGGGTTGATAGTACGGAAAATATGTTTTTAAAAAAATGTTGATCTTTTCACTCTGTGCTGTCACGAAAATTTCCTTTAAAAATCGCTGTTATATGAAAGTCAAAATATTGTTCCCAAACTCTCTTCCCTGAATTATATTTAAGAATCTGTTTAATTATCCACACACTTAAAATACCCTAATATTCAATTTTCTTAGGAATATCACAGTCAGTTGCTTTGTGCAATAGATTCTTAAAAGGAATATGCATTTTTGATAAATCAAGGTTTCAAGGAAAGACCAAAGTCTATGAGGAAATGTGTTTCCCAAATGCAAAATTAGAATAATTATATTTTGAGTAAAGTGAGTGAAAGTCATTCAGTTATGTCCAATTTTTTGTGACCCCACGGACTGTAGTCTACCAGGCTCCTCTGTCCATGGAATTCTTCAGGCAAGAATATTGGAGTGGGTTGCCATTTCCTTCTCTAGGGATTCTTCCCAACTCAGGGATCGAACCTAGGTCTTCTGCATTATAAGCATATTCTTTACTATCTGAGCCACCAGGGAAGGACCAATGTGAAATAATAGTATTAAAGGCACTTCATTCATATTATCTCTTTTGCTAAGATTTTGTTTTTCTCACTGACATACTCCTAGATTACACAGTAGATGTTATATGTACCATTTAACATAAATGATATCAAATTAAGTTCTATAAACCATATAATACTTTGATAAATGATTAATAAACCCTGTCTAACAAACCAGAGATGTCTTTAAAGTTGGTTACTCCAAAATGAAAAAAAAATAATTGCTTTAATGTCTTTAGCAAATACTTACTAGTATTTTACTAATATCTGTTTTTCATAATGACAAATCCTAGATAATAGAATGTGTATCTTTTAACCATTAAACAATTGTAAGTATTTGAAATTAAAATCATGCCAAAATGTAAAATTCACTTACCTTCTTAATGGTAATTTAAACTAGGTGAACACTGAGCCACAGACTTCCATAACAAATCTCCTATTTTTTCTTTGAAAAAATACTGAAATACATTTTAGTCTTTTATTGGTGCCCTGGGTTCATATTAATAATGCCAATTATTTAACTGAGCTGCATTAGCATGAAGACCCCAGGGCCTGTGGGCTATGAAGGTCCATGTCCCTCTACCTAAAATCACACTGAATTGCTCAGCTTTCAAGATCTGAGGGCCTGCTTTTCTTAGATTATTTTCCCATCTCTTCCTTCTCATCATATTGAAAACTTTTAGTTTTTATTGCCATTTCTGCTCCAGATAAAAGTATGTCTGCTTTGTGTAATTATTAATCTAAATTAATGAGATCTTGAGAAGCAAAACCAATCTCTTTAGAATTATATGTAAACTAAGCATATATAGACCTTTGAGTCAGGTTCTTTAGGTCTTCTATTTTAGATATATAGATATGGTGAAATTGCTTTGAACCAATCATTTTGTGCTTGTGTATGTGTGTGTGATACATTACTAATTTAACTTAATAAAAAAAGAGAGGTCATTATTTAGAAACACGGGAATCAGAAATATGAATTATAATTAAAAATCTATCCAAATTTAAAGCAGCACTAAATTTGGACAATTGGTTGATAGGTCCGACTTATTTTCATATTTACTCTTTTGAAATTATTAGCTTTTTTTTTTGATAGGTGATATTCCTTATATAGGTGAGATAAATTTACTTGTGCTTGCTGCCAAATTAAATAATTATTTTTTGAGAGAAGAGGACAACATAGGGAATAGGCTCCTTTGTAATGAACTTAAACCCTAATTGTAGAATGGGGAACTACATAAGTGAAAACTAGAATAATGACAGAATGACACCATGATGAGCTTTGTTTTGGATTCCATGTGTGGGGATTTCCTATTAAAAGTGTGATCTGTGGCCTAGCAGTGTCTGGTTCACTTGACAACTTATCAGAAATGCAGACTGGTAGGCCCACCCTACATCTATCAGAATTTGCACTTTTATAGGATTCCCAGGTTGGTCACATGTACAATAATATTGGGGAGATATTTTCATAGTAGATCATTTATATCTATTCTGATTGTGAATACTTCCCCACTACATGGCAGATGCCATGCTAACTGCAGTAGAAACACACAAAGGAGTACACACCATAAGAGGCCCCGGATCTCAAAACTCATATAGGGGTGATGATATCTAAGCACAGGAAGTACACACCTAGGGAGACTATTTGGTAGATAGGAAAGGAAAGATTTAGACACATGATCTAAATATCCCAGGGGTAAATTCTTTTATTTTTGGGGGGGGGGAAGGTAAATTCTTAATAGTCTACTAGGTTTAAACTCTTTTCTCTGAGGATAGAGCTCTTATCATAGTTAATATATATCCTACTGAAGTTCCAGTCCATCTGTCTAAATTCTACCAGTTTTTCAAGGCTATTTATGGTCCTTCTCCTCTTTGAGATCTTCCTTAGGCATGTTGGAAGAGATTCTCGTTACTTAGAAGCCCCAAAGCAAAATTCTATCTGGCCTGGACCACATTTTTGATATTGATTTTCTTTATCACAGTGCTAGGTAGGGTTAATTGCTTGTATAGGATTGACTAAATATGCTTATGTGTATCTAATCCTACAGCATAAACCAGATAGCAAGATTTTTCCTGGAAGTAGCCACAGTATATGATTCTTTGCATCACTGTCAGTTTTTAACACAGTGTCTATCTAACAAAGGCTTGAATAAAAAAGCTGAGAAGAACATGTAATAAAGGACAGTATGAGAAAACAGACACCTGGAACTGGAGGCTACAATGAATGAGAGGGGTTTCAATAATTCTTTATTTTGTGCAGCTGTGCTTAAGGATATTAATAATCGCAATATTCAGAGTGCTTTGGAGAATAAGGCTGTGGAGGGAGAACATAGCTGTTGAAAGCAACTGTGGAAGCATTCAGCGCTAAATGTACTTTTTATACCTCTGTTATTGACCTGCTTTTCTTCTCATCCATCCCGAAGTGAACACTTATTTGCTACTCTGGACATTCCCTGTATGCTTTGGCATCAATCTTTGGCATTCACTGGTATTTCAGAAAGGGAATCCTTCTCAAAATCAATTTGAGAACAATTAAGAAGAATCCTGGACAGTGCAGCTTGAATTCGAGTGATTACTGTGATTTTCTAAAGGGAGAGTGGTCAGGCTCTTAGCTAGCCTGGCTTATGGGCCAGATGAGGTGGAGAGAGACCAAGACTAAGTAGGATGAAGGGTATATTTCTTGACAGCAAGACCTCATTCAGCATACCCCTTCCCTGCAGTGGGAACAGGAAAGCATGCAAGCTTAATAACTTCATCCTCCAGAAACAAAAATGAAGTATGTCGGAAAATTTCCTGTTAAATCTAGTTGAATTTTCATTGTTCACATCTTTGTGGACTGTAGTAAAGGCAGTACAATTTTTTATCTTGTTTAACTTTGTGATGTAAGGAGTCAGATTCTGATTCAGACACATTCAAGGTTGGACAAATTCCTGTCTTCTACTCTAGCCAGCACTTAAGTATGCATGGCTAGCACCTGGGGAGTGTATAAAAAAGGCAACCCTTTGGTCCCAAGTGTCAGTCATCAAAATTTCCTAGGTGTAAAACAAAGTGTAGACATGAACTTTAAATGGGAACTGCTTGTCATCCTGCATTGGAGAAAGGCTATCTTATCTGTGTTACAAATGAACAAAGTCAAAAAACATGATTTTAGCTGCTAGCCAACTCTTTAGAAATCAGGTTAGTTTCTTTCTAAATGCTTATTTTTCCTTTCACAACTTTCTCCCTTTTTCCATTACTCCTGAATTGAGCAGCAAAGAAAGTAAA
The DNA here is from genome assembly GCF_029378745.1 of Bos indicus. Classification (NCBI taxonomy): domain Eukaryota; kingdom Metazoa; phylum Chordata; class Mammalia; order Artiodactyla; family Bovidae; genus Bos; species Bos indicus. The sequence goes on along the minus strand of NC_091761.1, from coordinate 49,843,323 downwards.
ATACACAAATATTCAATCTGTTGATGTGAATTCAAAAACAATTTACTACAAAGGATACCCATATGGTCCAGTTACCCAGCAGTTCCCATTTATGCTATCTGTCCCAGCAATGCATTTTCTATCATTCTCAAAGGATCCAAGTTTGAAGAATAATCACATGATTATCCTAATCCTATATTAACAACTACAAGTGAGGGGCATGGAAAGTGTATTTGTAGCTATATAATTCTAATTTTTCCTTCTCAAAGTGTTTCTTAGGAAAAGATCATAAATGTCATTCAAAAAGTGTTTTTTTTTTAAATGAGGGATTATATAACTTTTAAAAGGGTTATGGTCTCCAAAATGTATTCTTAATAATAAATTCTCCACTATGATCCTTTTGGAGGGGCTTTAGGAAAACTATCTAATGTCGACAACTAGGATAAAAAAATCTAATGTCAATAAAATGTCAAAACATAAATCTAAAAATAATTTAATTTAAAATAAATGAAACCATCATTTATATAATTCCATTAGGTTTTTCTGCCAGACCCTAATTCAAAAAGTGTAAATTATTAACCACATTACATTGTATTCAGTTCTTCATTTTTCACTAATAGGTGGCTGCCTAAATTTCTACAGTTGCTATAATTTTTCTTGAGAATTTATAGAATTTTAATATTTGATTACATGAAAAAATACTCACTAGTGTTTTTTTTTTTTTTAATCCTACGTTTTTACTCACCCTATTCAACTACTAAAAGTAAATGTGTTAGAAGCGTACAAGCAGCCAGAGAAAGCAAGCAACTCTGCTGGAGCTGCTACAAAACCCAACAGAGAAAACTGGAAATCTCTTGCAGGATCTTCATCTTCCACACCTCAAAATGAACAGGGAAACAGACTAGCACTATGAATGTGTACCTTTTCCTCCTAGAAATTCAGGGACCTGCCATGCAACACTGTTGTGATTCTAATTTTACTTAAGAATTTCTAACAATCCTTGTGCTAGCCTTTCTACCTGCCAGCCTACCTATTTATTTTCACTCCAAATTCACTTACCAAGGATACTGAATATGTCTATCCACTGTCAGGCAAGCCCTTAGGCCTTGGTTCCCAGCTGACTTCATTCCTCTACCCCTTAGCATGAAATCTCATCTTAATCAAATGCCTGAATCTGGCCATCACTCTTCCACTCTGGAATGGAGATTTAAACAAGGTGATACCTGCTAAGAAAATTCTTTTTCTAGAAAATAAAATGTATTCTTAGAATAGAAGAGGCTAGTTCACTCTGTCTCTAGCACCTCAGTCTCATTGATTTCCAACATCGAAGAATCAGAGTTCATCTGAAGAACAGCTGTCCTCACCCTGCTTTCAGATTCCTCATCCGCCTCTTCATCCTGAACACAGAGATGCTACCCTGTGGCCTATATTCAGTCTCAGATTACACTCAAGGATCTCTGGGCTCAAACTCCTACTTGCAGGATGCTGAATCTTAATTTGACTTCCATGCATCACCAGCTTCTTGGACTAAGGACCACACTTAGTTCCACGGGGAACAATGCTGTCATTGCTTCAGGCTTGGATTTTAACTCAATCCACTGATTGTTTTGATTAAAATGCTCAAACCACCTTCTGGAATCTAAACTTCACTGCTGTTTGGTTTAAAGATTATACATACTTGTGGAAATTCCAGATTCTATAAAAACTTATACCAATTTCTCTCCATAATATTTAAACGTATTGAGTTGAATGTTCCAAGTTTCACCCATATCGGTTAAAATGATAAGATAGAATTCTGTTCAGCCTCATCTTCTGATCAAAGCTTGAGGAAAGTGTAAAAAGGAAAATGAAAAACTATAAAAGGGCTTCTTGAGCAGCCTTGATAAATAGACAAATTAATCTATTTAAAATCCCTGTCATATTTTTAGATCATTAGTTTCCTTGACATGTTAAGTGCTCAATGTAAAGATCCAATGTTAATCTGAATACCACAAGACAAATCAAATGAAAAATCAAAACTGGGAGGGAAGGAAGAAAGGTCATAACATTCTTAAGCAGAAGTTTCTAAAAATATTTTAACAAAAACCTGTTTGAATCTTAAGAATGAATAATATTTCAAACTCATTCATGTTTCATGAAAAACTTTCAGTTGGCCCTGAAAATAATTTTCAGGCAAGTATGAATTGTCAACTGATCATTCTATATGGACTACTAAATTCTGATAATAATATTCATAAGAATCTGTTTAAAAGAGGTGTCAAGAATACACAGAAGAACTATACAAAAAAGATCTTAATGACCCAGATAACCACAACGGTATGATCCCTCATCTAGAGCCAGACATCCTGGAGTCTGAAGTCAGGAAGATCATATGAAGCATCACTACGAACATGGCTAGTGGAGGTCATGGAATTCCAGCTGAGCTAATTCAAGTCCTAAAAGATGATGTTGTTAAGTGCTGCACTCAATACTCCAGCAAATTTGGAAAATTCAGCAGTGGCCAAAGTACTGGAAAAGGTCAGTTGTCTTTCCAATCGCAAAGAAAGGAAGTGACAAAGAATGCTCAAACTATTGCACAATCACACTCATCTCACACGTTAGCAAAGTAGTGCTCAAAATTCTCCAAACCAGGCTTCAACAGTACATGAACCAAGAACTTCCAGATGTTCAAGCTGGATTTAGAAAAGGCAGAGAAACCAAGAGATCAAATTGCCAACATCCATTGGATTATAGAAAAAGTAAGAGAATTCCAGAAAAATATCTACTTCTGCTTTATTGACTACACCAAAGCCTTTGACTGTGTGGATCACAACAAACTGTGGAAAATTCTTAAAGGATAGGAAAACCAGACCACCTTTTCTGCTTCCTGAGAAATCTTCATGCAGGTCAATAAGCAGTTAGAACTGGATGTGGAACAACAGATTGGTTCCAAATTGAGAAAGGAGTACATCAAGGCTGTATATTGTCACCCTGCTTATTTAACTTATATGCAGAGTACATCATCCAAAATACTTGACTGGATGAGGCATAGGCTGGAATCAAGATTGCCAGGAGAAATATCAATAACCTCAGAATGCAGATGACACCACCCTTGTGGCAGAAAGCAAAGAGGAACTGAAGAGTCTCTTGATCAAAGTGAAAGAGATGAGTGAAAAAGCTGGATTAAAACTCAACATTGAAAAAACTAAAATCATGGCATCCAGTTCCATCATTTCATGGCAAATAGATGGAGAAACAATGGAAAGAGCGACAGACTTTATTTTTTTGGGCTCCAAAATCACTGCAGATGGTGATTGCAGCCATGAAATTAAAAGACACTTACTCCTTGAAAGGAAAGTTATGACCAACCTAGACAGCATACTAAAAAGCAGAGACATTACTTTGCCAACAAAGGTCTGTCTAGTCAAGGCTATGGTTTTTCCAGTAGTCATCTATGGATGTGAGAGCTGTACTATAAAGAAAGCTGAGCACCGAAGAATTGATGCTTTTGAACTGTGGTGTTGGAGAAGACTCTTGAGCATCTCTTGGACTATAAGGAGATCCAACCAGTCAGTCCTAAAGGGAATCACTCCTGAATATTCATTGGAAGAACTGATGCTGGAGCTGAAGCTCCAATACTTTGGCCACCCAATGCGAAGAGCTGACTCATTTGAAAAGACCCTGATGCTGGGAAAGATTGAGGGCAGGAGGAGAAGGGGACGACAGAGGATGAGATGGTTGGATGGTATCACTGACTCAGTGGACATGAGTTTGAGCAAGCTCTGTGAGTCAGTGATGGATAGGGAAGCCTGGCATGCTGCAATCCATGGGGTCACAAAGAGTCAGAAATGACTGAACAACTGAACTGCACTGAATTGAGTGTGATTATACAAATGATAGATCAGGGCTACCATTAAATTTGTGTTAGTTCTCAAAACTGTGGTATTCTATAGCATGCACAACCTTGAAATCTACTTCCAAGTGTTCTGTGGATGTATTTACAAGCAAAAAATTAGAGCAACTGAGTGAGTACCTAGAAAGCTTACGTATGGTGAGAGGTTAAGGTGTAAGAAACCTTATAACACATTGTCTGTGGAAGCAGAGAGTGAGAGAAGAGAGAAATGAAAAGTCACTAATCATGTTTAATAAAATACCTCAATGTTCATTGTAGCACTATCTACAATAGCCAGGACATAGAAGCAACCCAAATGTCCATCAGTGGAGGAATGGGTAAAGAAGATGTGGTAAATATGAACAATGTTAGAGAGACATTTACATTTTTTATTTCATTTCACCTTTGTGAATCATCTATCCTCCACATATGAAGAAAATGAGCCTTAGAGAGACCCTGTGTTTCACTCATAGAGCTGGAATGAGTCAGGCCAGAGACTTGTAATCTAGCTTTACGTGTAATATCTAGATAACTCATTAGTTAAGCATTTCATTACATACATTTGCATTACTTCATTTACTTGGGGTCTTTGATGCTTGGGAATCTAAGCAGAACAATATTAATAGGTATGTGTACCAGTGCCTATTAGAAACAACAAAAATAATAATAAAATGAGCAAGTGGTGGGATACAAATCAAAGGAAATGTACAAAAGCTAAATCAGAAGAGAAGTATCAGAATTTGCACTCTGATGTATTACATTTAAATATACTAGTTGAGTTTAGTGTAACACTTTCAAAATACCTATTCTAATTCAGGCAAACCTCAGTGACTATGGCTACTAAAAATGTTTTAAAAGTAAAACACTAGACCTTAAAATTCTGATCTCTTGTATTCAACCTTGAATTCTACTTTTGTAGGATTTATTCTGTGATTTTAAATATAGTATAATAACCCAAGTTTTTGTTAGGGGACAAATTTATGGAAAAATACTTTTACAGCAGCACTCTCTGACAGGGCTTTCTGCAATAGTGGAAATGTTCTATATTTGCATTGTTTATATTTGGCCACTGAACACTTGATAGATGGTTAGTAGAATGGAGGGATGGATTTTCTAATCTTATTTAACAAATTTCATTGAAATAACCACATGGGGCAAGTGGATACCATATTGGACATTTATGTCTAGAGCCTTGCTACTCAGTGATCTGAGGACCAGAAGCACCACCATCACCAGGAAGCCTGTTAGAAATGCAGAATCAGGAGGGCGTTGAAATAGAGTATGGAAGAAATGGAAGAACAAGTTCTCCAGCTGATTCTAAGATAATTTTAAAGTGTGAAAATAAGTGATCTGATAGTATTGTCTATGCTGCACAATTTCAAAATTTATTAGAGAAAATATTAGCATAAATCACAATATTCCTTTTAAGGCTAAACAGTCAGTGACTAATAATAAACAAAATATCACTATCAACTTCACAACACTAGTCAATAAATTGATTTCCAAATATCCAGATGTATGGCACTGTTTCCAAAACATAAATCCCCACCCACTCTTCATATGAAAATTTGCCTCCAAATGTCTGGCATCTTGTAGGTGCTAGCTAGTATCTCCTTCAGACTAACTTGCTCACTGTATACTTGCAAATTTCCATGATGATCTGCAAAGAAAAACAAGTGCTGTTTTTCCAAGATGCTTCCTATTAGAAGAGGCGATTAAACTTATTAAGGGAAAGTGCTCACCAAAGTATAGAGTGTTGTGCTTCTCTGCTTTTGCCATTTCCTACACAACAGAAACCTCAACTCCCCAGGGATTAAGTATTAACAGTCTGAAAATGAATAGCAGATTATTTCCATCTAAACCACATCTTTTCCCTCAATGTATTAGTTTGGAGGATTTTAGACACAGAAATCTATAAAGCAGACAATTTGTAAAATATTATCTCCAACAGTCCATTGGCAAACAAATAATACTTCTATACCACTTTCATTAATCTGCTAACATAGATTGTTTATTCAGTCAGTCTATCTGACTTCGGGTGGCAGGGGAAACCAAGTGTGCTTCTAATAAAGGTGGAAGTGAGCGAGGAAGCAGTGAAGTTCGAAGGATGGTAGCTACATGACTGGGAAGTGTGCGTGTACCTTGGAGAATGATGAATCATGGGTGAGATCCGTGAAAGACTCAGCCATAGAGATGAGTTGACTGCACACGTGCAGTCACACACTCAGCTGACCTCCAGAGTTGCCTGTGAGTCTTTCTGTTTCCCTTCTGTCAGCTTTTCCCATTCACCACAGGTAAATTCAGAGTTTTAACTCTCTCAAGCTCCTTTCCCCAGGATCACTGCTATCCTACTCTTTAGAAATCATTAGGTAAAAATTCCTAATTTTCCCACCCTTGTCTGGCTTCTTCCCTCTTCCTTTTCTGCATCTGTTATTCCCATAGTGGCTTCTCATAGGAGCATTTCCTTAATAAATCACTTGCATATTAACCTTCTTCTCAAGGTCAGCTTCTAGGGACCACAGATTAACACAAATGCAGCTAGAGACCTTTGCAAATGGTTACCTCCTCTGCTAGAAAACTCTTCCCCTCAGGTTTTGTCCTTCAGATAATTTCTTAGCTTGCAAGTCTTACTTAACATCACTTTAAATATTAAGGATTTCCCTAACTACCTTATTATCAAACACTCTACTTTTTTTTCAAAATTTTTTATAATTAATATATTTTTTTTAATTTTATGAGAACAGTTAATATATGAAACCACAGCAGATAGTTCAGTACAATAGTGTTGTCATCTCTGGGCCCAATGTTGCCATTAGATCTCTAGAACTTATTCATCCTGAATAACTGAAACTTTATACTCACTGATCAACAACTCCTCACTCACCCCTTCCCCGGCCTCTGGCAGCCACCATTCTACTCTGTTTCAAAGAGTTGGACTATTTTAGATATCTCATATAAATGGAATAAGACACAGTGCTTGTCTTTCTGTGACTGGCTTATTTCATTTAATATAATGAACTCAAGTTTCATCCAAATCGTTGCATATACCAGGATTTTTAAACAATACCTGAGTTCCTCAAAAAGTTCAAAACAGACTACCATTTGATCCAGCAATCCCACTTCTGAATATTTACCAAAAGATCTGAAATTATACCTCAAAATGATATTAGCACCCCTACAATCATTGCAGCCTTTATGATAGCCAAGATGCAGAAATAACCTAAATCTCCATCGGTGGATGACTGAAGAGAAAGTGGTATATGCATACAATGGAATATCATTCAACCTGACTGATTTTTCCATAGGTTGTAATTACTTTTGGTCTATTTACATTTCTTTTAGTGTCAGTCTTTCACATTAGATACAATTTCCATGAGGGTAGGCACTATATTGCTTTATTCATTCCATCTTGCACAAAATAAGCATTCAAATATTTACCGACTGGATAAATTTAAGACTTCAAATTTTACAGGAAAGAAATACAAGCTGAACTCATAATTCCTAAAGAAAATTGCTGCACAAATCATAAAACTTTTTGATGCCAAAGTAGCCCCCAGAATCTGTCTCCCCATTCTCTAGTGGGCATAACCAATACAAGGTACTTACATAAAGGTGACCGTTTCAACATATGCTCACCTAACTCTGCATTTCTGTACAATGAATATGGTATAGTAACGAAGTTTTCTCAATTATTGTCCATGCTAAATTTATCAAGTGACTGATTGGAAAATAAATCTTTTAAAATTTCATATACTTTTTTGATTTTTAAGAGTGGTAATCTGCCTATCTGTTGTGATGGGCCGCTTTTCCCTCAGATTATAATTTCAGGGGAAAAGAGCAATTAATTATTGGCTTTAAATTAAGGGAAAAATATAATTTCTCTTGTAGATTCTTTTAATAAAGGAGAAAAAAAGACTAAGTCAATTTTAAAATTTAGTGTCAGATAATAGCATATGTCATCTTGTGGGTGCCTAATGAAGCACCTTAGCTAGGAAATGTAAGAAGTAAATAATGAAACAGACAACAGAAAATCAAAGGATAATGAAGTATTCCCCACATAAACAATTTTTGGTAGCTTTCTAAGTAATATACAATTTATATTCATATGTATTTCAATAACCTATTTCACCTCTTGTCCCTTACAGAGAAGATGTATTGAATATGTTTCTACTAAACAAGTTATTTTTCATTTCTTGTGAAGTCTAGTCTGTTCTTGTCTTTGCCCTGCCTCTTTTTATTTTTTTCTTTTAAACATTTACTCCAGGCAACTCAAATTTTTAAACCAGTACTTACAACTTCTAAATTTTCCCCCTAATATCATTGCTTATATCTATTTCTAGATCACATTCATGTTGTAGGTAGATTGATTCTAAGTATTAAATATAGCTTTCAGGGCATCCTTCAAAACTATACTTATACAAGAACAAAGACATATTGTACCAAAGACCTTTCAGATTCTCATTGTTTTCTGCAATACAGATGCTTGAAGTGTCTATATTGCAACTTTTATCTTCCCATTAACAAGAAACTTCTGGAAATTGATGTGGAAATTCTACATAAGCATATTACATATATTAAAGCATATATTATATATATTAAACAAATTATATGTATATACACACATACACATATCAAGCTAAAGTTTTTAATAAGGAACCAAATAATAATTGATGGTACAAGTGTCAATTTTTATATCTCAATATAAGAGTTCATTTCCTTTGCTGATGATGATCTAACATAAAACAATATATTAAGTTTTTAATTAGATTAGAAAATATATTCAAAATCACCTCAAAAGGATATACAGTATTAAATTGCATTAAATATGTTGCTTTCCTACATCTTCTAACCATCAATTTTAGAAAATAAAGCTTATTAATAGTTGAATAATTTTTATTATAAAACCTAATATGATATGAATCACCACTCTGGATCAAATACAATGATCCACCTAGCCTAGTAACTTACTCTAATTACTATCACCACATCTGACCTATGTTACATACTCAATTGATATTAACTAAAATGTTCAAATGTTTCATAGGGCACTGGGGAAAAAAACACACAAAACTGTCCTTTATAAGATGTATCATGATTCTTTGGGTTGCAAGTAAACTGAAAAGATTAAAACATGACTGAGATAGGCAGTGATTTATTAGACCACATCACCTAAATCAAGAAGAGCTGGGTTCAATGAAATCATCAGGTCATTGACTCCTTTCATTTTTTGACTCTGACTTCTTCCATGATGTATCATTCTCAAACTTAATGTGGCAGAAAGATGGATAATAACAGCTCTAGGCATATAATATACTAGGTTCAAATCCAGTGAAGGAAGAAAGGAAGGAAGGGAGGAAGGGAGGGAGGGAGGGAAAAAAACATGTCTTTTTTCCAACAGTCAAAACCATTCGCATTCAATCTATTTTATTTTCTACTCTCAGCCACGAAGGAGTACCCCTTCTGTCATAAACTATACAATTGGACAAAACATATGAAATAATTATTTATAGGAGTTTTAATAGAAGGAGTGCAGGATTATGATTTCTTAGAGAAGGGAAATAAGTAGGGGCAGCCCCACAACTGCTCTTGCTTTCCACATTGTGACACTTTCTGGTCCATGGCATGGAGGACAGGGAAACCCAACACATTAGTATCCAGGAGGTGAGAAAACAAAGAGATCAGAGTTTAAGGTTACTGAGGTGGCAGGGTTTTATGACACAGTGTACTTCAAAGAAGGGAGCTCTGGTGAAAAGGAACTCCAGAAATCTGCAAAGTCTGCCCTTAAAACATGGCTAAATACTGTCTGACATTAGGGCAAAATTCCACAAGAACAACCAAAGAATCACTATTGGTGAAAGAAATGCCACTGGATAATGAACAACTTCCATGACATCATGAGGTGAATAACTAATGCATTCACACATGCTTGGAAACATTTAGTTTCAAAGGCCAAAGGAAGAGATCTTCTTATATACTCTAGGACCTGCAGTAGAGACTCTGGAAAAGTCACATCTTAGAAGCAGGATAATTTAGTCCAAAGAGAAATCTAGTCTGGATGAACTATAATAAAAAAAAGAAGAAACCTCAAAATGATCAGGCTAATCTGCAAATAAGTTTACCATATGCTGTAATAACATTCAACACTTCATTAAGGAGGACAACCCAAACAAGTAATAATATAGAATCTATAGTATCCAACATCAAATAAAAATATTAAAAAGATATAGATATAAAAGAATATAGATATAAAAAGAGGAAAATATGACAACTAGGTGGAAAAATCAATTGATGAAAACAAAACTGTAAATGTCAGAGATGACAAAGCTAGAACAAAAGGGTTTTAAAATGTTTGTTATAAATATATACAAAGAGTCAAAATTAAATATTAACATAATAAATGAGAAAATAGCAAATACAAATAGAGAAACATAAAGTATTTACAAAGAATAAAATGGAAATTCTAAAACTTCATAGTAAACTATAATGAAAATGTCACTGGATCAGCTTTACACTAAGTTTGATCACAGAATAAAGAGTGGATACATTTAAATAAAATATAAAGATAACCATCCAAACTTAAGAAGGGATAATAAAGAGGCTTAAAAAATTAGCAATGTAAGCCAGTTTAAAAACTCATGTGACTGAACCATTAGAGGAGATGAAAAAAAGAGTTAAAGAATAAAGCATATTTTAAAAGGTAATGGTTGAAAATTTCTGGATATGATTTAAAAAAAACCCATAAATCCACAAGCCCAAAAGACATAATGAATGCAACAGGGATAGTCATGAAGAATAATGTACCAAAAAAAATTTGAAAATCAATAAAAAGGAAGAAAAATCTTTTATATAATATTCACTAGATTGTTTCTTAGTTAGATTCCACATATAAATGATATCATATAGAACTTGTCTAAAAAATAAAACAAGCTAGTAAATATTAAAAAAAGTATAGCAAATAAACTACTGGTTATCAGTAAGATGACGGAAGGGGGGAGAGGCAATATGAGGGTAGGAAATTAAGCGGTGCAAACTACTATGTATAAATAAGCTACATGTATATATTATACAACACAGAGAATGCGGCCAATATTTTATAATAACTATAAATGGAATATAACTTTTAAATATTGTTAATCATTATGTTGTACATCTGAAATTATATAATATTGTATATTTACTATACATCAATTAAAAAAACACGCAATACAAAAAGGAAGCTGTAAAAGCAGACAATAAATAAAAGACACATAGCTTACAGGGGAACAACAATGAGAAAACCAGAGTTTTCCTCAGAGACATACAAGCTAGACAAAAATAGAATGGCAACTTTAAGGTGCTGAAGGAAAAAATATGACTCTAAATTTGACAAGAAAGAAAACACTTCAAATAAGAACAATTATCTAGACAAACAAAAACTGAAACCATGAGTCCCCAGCAGCTGAATACAATATGATATGCTAAAAATAGGATTTCAAAGAAAGAAAGAATTCTAGACAGAAGTCTGAGACAACTTAAAGAAATGAAAAGAAAAAATAGATGACTAAGCTGAAAGACAATAAATTTTCCCTCTAGTTCCTTAAGTTCTTTCAAAGCTAACTGACTGTTGACAGCAAAAATAACACTACTCTATGATGTTTACAACAAATCAAGAAGGAAAATGTATAATGTGATAGGACAAAGAAGGGAAGGGAGAAACGGTAGAATATTATTAGGAAGGCAAACACATGGACACTTCAAAAAAGAATATTTATATACATGGCCACAAGAAATAGTGCTGAATATCATTAGTCATCAAGGGATATGCAAATTAAAATCACAATGAGTTTTATTATATTTGCACCAGAATGCCTAAAATTAAAGAGTGACACCACACCACATGCTGGTGAGGATTGGGAGCATAAGATAACATCAACTCTTGAAATTTGTATGGCTTTTTTCTTGTAATCATTTTCTTGTAATTTTCTTGTAATCATACACTTGTCCTAGCAATTCCACTATGTGTCTCCCCAACATAAAGGAAAACACACACTCACAAAAATATTGTAAAGGAATCAGTTCAGTTCAGTTGCTCAGTCGTGTCCGACTCTGCGACCCCATGAATCGCAGCACGTCAGGCCTCCCTGTCCATCACCAACTCCCGGAGTTCACTCAAACTCATGTCCATTGAGTCCGTGATGCCATCCAGCCATCTCATCCTCTGTTGTCCCCTTCTCCTCCTGCCCCCAACCCCTCTCAGCATCAGGGTCTTTTCCAATGGGTCAACTCTTCGCATGAGGTGGCCAGTGTATTGGAGTTTCAGCTTCAGCATCAGTCCTTGGAATGACCACCCAGGACTGATATTTAGAATGGACTGGTTGGATCTCCTTGCAGTCCAACGACTCTCAAAACCACAGTTCAAAAGCATCAAGTCTTTGGTGCTCAGCTTTCTTCATAGTCCAACTCTCACATCCATACATGACCACTGGAAAAACCATAGCCTTGACTAGACGGACCTTTGTTGACAAAGTAATGTCTCTGCTTTTCAGTATGCTATCTAGGTTGATCATAACTTTCCTTCCAAGGAGTAAGCATCTTTTAATTTCATGGCTGCAATCACCACCTGCAGTGATTTTGGAGCTCAAAAAAATAAAGTCTGACACTGTTTCCACTGTTTCCCCATCTATTTGCCATGAAGTGATGGGACTAGATGCCATGATCTTCGTTTTCTGAATGTTGAGCTTTAAGCCAACTTTTTCACTCTTCACTTTCGTTTTCATCAAGAGGCTTTTTACTTTCTCTTCACCTTCTGCCATAAGGGTGGTGTCATCTGCATATCTGAGGTTATTGATATTTCTCCCGGCAATCTTGATTCCAGCTTGTGCTTCTTCCAGCCCAGCATTTCTCATGATGTACTTTGCATATGAGTTAAATAAGCAGGGTGACAATATACAGCCTTGATGTACTCCTTTTCCTATTTGGAACCAGTTTGTTGTTCCATGTCCAGTTCTAACTGTTGCTTCCTGACCTGCATATAGGTTTCTCAAGAAGCAGGTCAGGTGGTCTGGTATTCCCGTCTCTGAGAATTTTCCACAGTTTATTGTGATCCACACAGTCAAAGTCTTTGGCATAGGCAATAAAGCAGAAATAGATGTTTTTTGGAACTCTCTTGCTTTATCAATGATACAGTGAATGTTGGCAATTTGATCTCTGGTTCCTCTGCCTTTTCTAAAACCAGCTTGAACATCTGGAAGTTCACAGTTCACGTGCTGCTGAAGCCTGGCTTGGAGCATTTTGAGCATTACTTGACTAGCGTGTGAGATGAGTGCAATTGTGCGGTAGTTTGAGCATTCTTTGGCATTGCCTCTTTGGGGTTGGGATGAAAACTGACCTTTTCCAGTCCTGTGGCCACTGATGAGTTTTCCCAATTTGCTGGCATATTGAGTGCAGCACTTTCACAGCATCATCTTTCAGGATTTGAAATAGCTCAAAGGATTAGTATAGCTGTATTTGATCTCAAAGTATCAAATAGCTGTAAAGGCTTAGAAGTTTATAAAAGCCACAGACAAGAAACGACTTGGATGTCCCTCAAGAGAAATAAGCAAGATTTGATCTATACTCAGCAAAAAAAAAAAAAAAAGAAAAGTTAAGAAAGAAATTGTTAAAACACGCAATACCATAGATGAAACACAAAAATGGTATCATGAGTAAAAGAAGACAGAGAGTAAATAAAGTGTAACTTCATTTATCTGATAAACTAGAATTATATTAACTATTATGTGATGATCTAGATGACTTAGAAACTTGTCAGAATTGTTATTTAGAGAAGACAAAGAACATTAATCCACTGATGAACTGAGAAAAACGGTTGCCTCTTTTGAGGACTTGAATGGATTGACTAGAAAACACAAAAGGCATTTTTCTGGATGATAAAACATTCCATATTTTGATGACAGTATGAAATAAATGGTATATGTAATCTCTCTCTCTACTTTCTCCTCTTCTTCCTCCTTTTATAAAAAGGAAGACCAAATTTGACTCCATTTTGGACCTATTTCTTTTACTTTACCCTTTGTACTTTGTTGCTTTGCTATAAGTTCATCATTAAAGGTAAATTGTTTATAGCTTAAATCATACATAATGGTTCTAATTTCAACTGTATGCTAGGTATTTTTCCTAAGTGCTTTTAGGACTGCCATGTTTCACAGGAAACACTATTCACATTTTATTCTATGTATTTGATATTCTACCTAAATAAAATATTCATTGTGACCTTGGAGTCTTCTAACTCACTGGCCTTGATAGAACTCACTGGCTGTATAGAACTTCTCATTTAATCCTTAGTACAAACTTATGAGTTGGATAGTACTATTGCCTCTCACTGGCTTTCCAGGTGGCGCTAGTGGTGAAGAAACTGCCTGCCAGTACAAGAGGCGCCAGAGATGTGGGCTCTATCCCTGGGTCAGGAAGATCCTCTGGAGGAGGGCATGGCAACCCCCTCCAGTATTCTTGCCATAGGGTCACAAAGAGTCGGACATGACTGAAGTGACTTAGCACAACAGAGCACATCACATTGCCTTTCACTGGAGAAAACAAGTAGAGTAAAAATGTGAACTTGGTAGTCTGATTCTGGAACTCTTAACTTCTAGTCAATACTACCTCCCTCATGAATTATTATGAATAAATAGATGTGTTCACTTTCACTCTGCACATATTCTCCTTATCTACATTTAACCAATCTCATGTTTATTTGCCTCTCAATTCTCCATCTGTGTCATTTCTAACTTTAGGGAGAAGAATATACATGAAAAATAATGTTACTTAATTATTTCAGGAATAGATTTCTTAGCAAGGGCTGAAGTGCAACTTTACAGGTTTTTCAGAATTAATACCAATTTTATTTTCTACTTTTGAAAGTTAGTTTATCCCAACAGAACAACAACATGCCTGGCAGTGTTGCACCTCTTCAAGACTGTGCTTTATCCTTTTAGTACAGAGAAGGTGAGGATCAGGAATCTTATAACAGTCAACCATCTAAATTCCCAGATATTTACCTAAACAAATTTCTTATTAAAAATAAGCCAAGCTGGCCAATTTATTGACAGGGGATGATAGGGGACAGAAAAGTGCACAGTCTTCTTGTCCAAGAAGGACACAGGAAGACAACAGAGCAATTCAATTGTTTGCAAACATATTAAAAAATTGTTATAATAATGCTAGATGTTTCCTACAGAAAGTGTATTAGTACTCTAAAGAAATAGCTGGATTCTACCTTTGCATTGAACTCCATGTCTCATCCTGTGTAATGTTGAGAACGAAACAGGGCATCAGTGAGGGCATAAAAAGATCCAGGAGAGAAGACATACAGCTAACTTCTTCCATAAATTAGACTACTTTATGGTAAATGTCTTGTTACAAATATTAGAGATACCAGATTGGATTGTAGCTGGACCAAGAGAGGTTCCCCGCCCCACACAGGTTTAAATTAAAGATGGGAAGTTAATAACTTCTACCCGTTCCACTCCTCTGCTTTTCATAAACCAAAAAGGGAAGAAGAAATTCTATGATTAATAAAATTAATTAATAATTTTAATAAAATTAAAACCAGCTTTGGTTTCCATTTATTTTTGTAATATCATAATTGGCCCAGGAAGTCCTTGTATATTTGAAATTTTGTGAACACCTACACATGTCCATTTCCTATGGAGAGAGGGCATATATTTGAACAGATTCAAGAAATTTTTATCTCAAACAATTTAGGAAAATCTGTATAAATTAAACAAAACTTTAAAGCAAAACAGGATATATCACCATCTAGGAATATTACTTCCACTATCACACTTGCTTTTCACACAGAGAGAATTAAGTATTTTTTCTACATATTTGATAGCAATTTGTTCATAACTTTATTATAAAAGTTATTATAATTTATTTTTAGTTAGTTCATGGAGTTGCTATCTGCTAGGCTTTCTCATCATATTCAATTCTTGAAGAAAAGGAGGTCTGCATTATTTATTACCTAAATCAGTATCTAGCACAGAGTTGGCCTCCAAATCTGTCAGTTTATTAAAGGTACTTCATTTAAACAGTCAATATTTTTTGATAAACATTTTTATGAGCTATTAAGAGTCACAATACCTTCCTTCCATTTGGATGTCATTATGAGTCTGTAGGGCACTTCCATTTAAAGGAAACAAATTTTATCAACACTGTGGGCCATAAATAGCACTGTTAGCTGACATACATTATAAGAAAGAAATCCATTTCATCAAATCTCTTGCTTTGTGAATTATCAAACCCTACTGAGGGTGGATTGCTTCAGGGAAGCCTTCACTCAGTTTATAGTCTAATTGAAACTCTTTTTGTTTTCCTTTATACTATGCCCTCTGCATACTATCCTAGTATTTCCTGGATCCTAATTTTAGGTCTTGTTTGATAGACTCTTCTCTACTCAGTCCTTCAGGTTTAATCCTAAGCTTCTTTTTACATTCTAGGTAATACTATCTAATTCCTTGACTGTAATTACTATCTACAAGCTGACAACTCTCAAACTTACAGTCTTAACCTTAACCTTTTTCTTCAGTGCTAAGTTTCCACTGCCATTGATTTATAACTTACTCCCAGAACTGCTTCTCCTCCTGTGTCCCTTGACTCAATATTTCCTCCATGACATAGTATCTTATTGAAACCAGACATGGGAGTCATTCTTGAATTCTCCATCACCCTCACCTCCCCCACTCAACAGGTCAAAATTGAATGTTGATCTTCCTCACAATGAGTTTGTTGCTTCTCCTTTCCCACTAGCATGACCTGAATACTTTCCTTCGATTTCTTTAGGAAAACATTAGGAAACAATCTTAAATTATTCTCTTTCTCTCTGATACATAACTAATTTTTACTAAATCCTATCAACATTAGCTTTAGAATTTATTCTGAATTTGTTTAGTTAGTTTCACCTCTGCTAATCCTACCCTAATCAGAACACATCATTTTTCCTCATATAATTCCCCCACAATCTATTCTATGCATATTAATCAAAACTTCTTAAAGAAAAAAAAAATTCTTAAAGAATTGAACACATCCACCTAAAGAAAGAATAAACAGGAAAACATTTTAAGCAGAAGAGAAAGCATACACTAGAATCTAAATTGGCAAAAATGTTCATATTTTTTCAGAACAGAAGATGGGAAAATGTTGTTGGTGTGCAGTAAAAAGTGGAAAAAATGACTGAAGATAAAGCAAGTAATGAGATGAGGGGCCAATTTGCACAGAGAATTGTACAATCACAACCTTATTTATCACCTTAAAATCTCATTCTTGTTACTAGGAAAAATATGGATTATTAATGAGGAAAGAGCAAGAAATTAAGTGGAATTAGTTAACAGGTACTTTGGCCATGTGATGCGAAGAACTCATTGGAAAAGACCCTGATGCTGGGAAACATTGAAGGCAAGAGGAGAAGGGGATGACAGAGGATGAGATGGTTAGATGGAATCACTGATGTAATGGACATGAATTTTAATAAGCTCTGGGAGTTGGTCATGGACAGGAAGTCTGATGTGTTGTAGTCCATAGGGTTCCAAAGAGTTGGACACAACTGAGTGACTGAATTGACCTGAACTGAAGAGATGATGATATCAAAGACAAGGTTATGGATGTTTAAATGAGGAAAAGTGCTGGAATTTAGAAATATTGTGGGGACTGAATAGGGTTGTGTGGTGGATTGAATATAAGCTTTTAGGAACAACAAAGAATGACTATTATAGTCCTGGCTTGAGAGACTGGGAGAATATTAGTGCCATTCTTGGAAGAAGAGATGGAGGAAAAGATTTCAAGTGGGAAAATTACAAATCAATGTTTCAGGGTTGAACACTTTAAAGTTGAGATACTACGAGACATTCAGTTGAAAAGTCATAAAAGTGAAGAGTGAATGAGTTTCCTTCCACTTTCCACAGCACTCTGGTACAATCCTACTACTAGATAAACAGAAGAACTAAAAAATGTTCTGGTTAGGTTCTGAGCATACGCAGAGATGACATACAGAGCTTGGAGGTAATTATCAAGATAACATATAGTTAACAACCAAAATCCAAAGCTCTAATTGCCTTTCTTAGAAAATAAACCTTCCAATTAAGTAATGGAAATTAATGCATGGTGAATGTTTTTAAGTTAACAATCTAGTAAACAAAACTGACACAGTCAACTATAAGGCAAGAAAAAATGATCATTCTAAAAACACAATGCTTCAGTTGGATAATATGGAAGGCCAATAATATGTTCAGGGTATTTCTGATCTACCCAAGATATGGCCTAGCTCCTCTTAGAACATGATAATGTAGATAATAACAAGAGGTTTTCATCAAGATTGAGGATTCTGGGGCCTAGATAAGAACAAATAAGTTATTTATTTTAAGCAACTGAAAATAATACAAGCAGTATTGAACGAGAGGTGAAGTATTACACTTGAGGGAACTTGGAGATCAGAACCAGTTAAATAATAACATATATTACACTTAGGAGAAGAAACAAAATCACAAAGAGAAGAATAAAGTTTGTATCCAGAAAGGAGGAGAAATCATAGCAAATACTCTGTACAGATCACATGAAAGGCAGTAGGATGTTGGCTATCATAGCTTTGACACATACTTTCCCTGCTCCCCAGCAGTCATGGCCATTTGTGGGGCTACAGAAAGCTGGAAAAAATAAAATAAAGTCTGTGCATAGTAATTTGGGAACATCCATTAACTAAATAATACCCATACCCTTCCTCAAGCTCATTTCAAGGGGATATGTTTTGGAACTTCCCTGTTGGTTCAATGGTAAAGACTCTGCTCCCATGCAGAGATCTGATCTCTGGTCAGAAACTAAGATACCCTATGCTGTGCAGTGTGACCTAAATAAGTAACTAGAAGCTCTTTATAAAGAAACCAAAGGGATGTATTTTGATCAGGGTCTATGCTTTATGTGATTAAAGAACTTTTAAAATTATATGCAAGAGAGAAACAAAAGTTCTAATCTAACAGAGCTGCTGCTGCTGCTAAGTCACTTCAGTCGTGTCCGACTCTGTGCGACCCCATAGACAGCAGCCCGTCAGGCTCCCCTGTCCCTGGGATTCTCCAGGCAAGAACACTGGAGTGGGTTGCCATTTCCTTCTCCAATGCATGAAAGTGAAAAGTGAAAGGGAAGTCGCTCAGTCGTGTCCGACTCTTCACGACCCCATGGACTGCAGCCTACCAGGTTCCTCTGTCCATGGGATTTTCCAAGCAAGAGTACTGGAGTGGGGTGCCATTGCTGCAGGAGGATGTCATAAAATAGTGAGATTAATGAGTTTCACTTCTTACAGACTATTAGAATCAATTGGGAGTCTTTTAAAACACATTAGTACTTTGGTTTGATCAAAACAGAATCTGAGTAAATCAGTTTGAGACATCCCACTTTGTTTAAAAACTCCTAAGGGGAAAGTTCATAGCAATACAAGCACACCTCAAGAAACAAGAAAAAAGTCAAATGAATAACCTAACTCTACACCTAAAGCAACTAGAAAAGGAAGAAATGAAGAACCCCAGGGTTAGTAGAAGGAAAGAAATCTTAAAAATTAGAGCAGAAATAAATGCAAAAGAAACAAAAGAGACCATAGCAAAAATCAACAAAACCAAAAGCTGGTTCTTTGAAAGGATAAATAAAATTGACAAACCATTAGCCAGACTCATCAAGAAACAAAGGGAGAAAAATCAAATCAACAAAATTAGAAATGAAAATGGAGAGACCACAACAGACAACACAGAAATACAAAGGATCATAAGAGACTACTATCAACAATTATATGCCAATAAAACGGACAACGTGGAAGAAATGGACAAATTCTTAGAAAAGTACAACTTCCCAAAACTCGACCAGGAAGAAATAGAAAATCTTAACAGACCCATCACAAGCATGGAAATTGAAACTGTAATCAAAAATCTTCCAGCAAACAAAAGCCCAGGTCCAGACGGCTTCACAGCTGAATTCTACCAAAAATTTAGAGAAGAGCTAACCCCTATCCTGCTCAAACTCTTCCAAAAAATTGCAGAGGAAGGTAAACTTCCAAACTCATTCTATGAGGCCACCATCACCCTAATACCAAAACCTGACAAAGATCCCACAAAAAAAAGAAAACTACAGGCCAATATCACTGATGAACATAGATGTAAAAACTCCTGAAATGAATTAATGAAACAAAAGAAGAGTCTATGCAGATTTCTGGACATTTAAGATGTTTTGAAATAATGTAATTCAAACACCTTACAAGAAATGGTGGTGTAAGAATTTTTAAGTGTTCTTTCTTGCCTGCTGTCCTGCTATGCAGTGCTTAGTTGCTCAATCGTGCCTAATTCTTTGCAATCCCATGGACTATAGCCCACAGGCTCCTCTGTCCATGGAGTTCTCCAGGTAAGAATACAGGAGCAGGTTGCCATGCCCTCCTCTGGGGGATCTTCCTTCTTGCCTGCATTATGTACTATTTTTAATTTTGGAGTTAAATATCTACAGTCTTAACACATGTTAACCCCGGTCGTTCAGTTGCTCAGTCATGTCCAACTCTGTGACCCCATGGACTGCAGCATGCCAGGCTTCCCTTTCCATCACTCTCTCCCAGAGTTTGCTCAAATTCATGTCGATTGAGTCAATGATGCCATCTAATCATCTCATCCTCTGTCACCCCCCTTCTCCTACTGCTCTCAATCTTTCCCAGATTCAAGGTCTTTTCCAATGAGTTGGCCCTTCGCATCAGGTTGCCAAAGTATTGGAACTTCAGCTTCAGCAACAGTCCTTCCAATGAATAATCAGGGTTGATTTCCTTTAGGACTTACTGGTTTGATCTCTTTGCTCAAGGGAGTCTCAAGAGTCTTTTCCAACACCACAATTCAAAAGCATCAGTTCTTTGGCTCTCAGACATCTTTATGGTCCAACTCTCACATCTGTATATTACTATAAGAAAACCATAGCTTTGACTATATGGATCTTTGTCAACAAAGTGATGTCTCTGCTTTTTAATACACTGTCTAGGTTTGTCATAGCTTTTCTTTCAAGAAGCAAACATCTTTTAATTTCATGGCTGTAGTCACTGTCCCCATTGATTTTGGAGCCTACCTCAGGAACAGGGGCACTGGCAGCAGCTGTCCTGGGCGGGGCATGTTAGCATAAGTCCTCTTGAAGGTTACCATTAACCCCATCATGGAGTCTGTAAACTCTAGGACTGGGTGGCCTCAGGCCAAACAATTAGCAGAGAGGGAGCACAGCCTCACTCATCAGCAGACAATTGCATTGAAGGTTTACTGAGCATGGCCCTGCCTACCAGAGCAAGATAAAAATTTTCCCCACAACCAGTCCCTCCCATCAGGAAGCTTGCACAAACCTCTTATCCTTATCCATCAGAGGGCAAATAGAATAAGCAAGCAGCACAATCACACAGCCTCCAGAAAGAAAACCACAATCACAGAAATCTAACCAAAATGATCACATGGATCACAGTCTTGTGTAACTCAATGAAGCTACAAGCTATGCCATGCAGTGCTCCCCCCAAGACGGATGGGTCATGGTGGAGAGTTCTGATAAAATGTGGTCTACTGGAGAAGGGAATGGCAAACCACTCCAGTGTTCTTGCCTCAAGACCCCCCTGAACAATATATAAAGGTAAAAAGGCATGACCCCAGAAGATGAGCCCACTAGGTTGTTAGTGTCCAGTATGCTAAGGAAGAGCAGAGAATTAGCTCCAGAAAGAATGAAGAGGCTGGGCCAAAGCAGAAATGAGGCTCAGTTGTGGATGTGTCTGGTTGTGACAGTAAAGTCTGATTCTGTAAATAAAAATATTGGATAGGAATGTTAGGTCCATGAATCAAGGTAAATTAGATGTGGTCAAGCAGGAGATGGCAAGAGTAAATATCAACATTTTAGGAATCAGTGAACTAAAATGAAATGGGAATGGGCAAACCTAATTCATATGACCACTATATCTACTACTGTGGGCAAGGATCCTCAGAAGAAATGGAGTAGCCCTCAGTTAACAAGAGAGTCCAAAGCAGTACTTGGGTGCAATCTCAAAAACAACAGAATGACCTATGTTAATTTCCAAGGCAAACTTCAGTATCACAGTAATCCAAGTCTATATCCCAACCACTAATGCTAAAGAAGCTGAAATCAAATGGTTCTGTGAAGACCTACAAGACCTCCTAGAACTAACACCAAAAAAAAAAAAAAAAAAAGATGTCCTTTTCATCATAGGAGATTGGAATATGAAAATAGGAAGTCAAGAGATACCTAGAGTTACAGGCAAGTTTGGCCTTGGAGTACAAAATGAAGCAGGGCAAAGGCTAATAAGAGTTGAGCCAAGAAAACACACTGGTCATAGCAAACACTCTTCCAACAACACAAGAGATGACTGTACACATGGACATCACCAGATGGTCAATTCTGAAATCAGAAATCAATATATTCTTTGCAGCTGAAGATGGAGAAGCTCTATACAGTCAGCAAAAACAAGACTGGGAGCTGACTGTGGCTCAGATCATGAGCTCCTTATTGCAAAATTTGGGCTTAAAACTGAATAAAGTTAACCCCAGAGGTTTATTTTAGTGTTTCAGCTGCATGATCTGCAGGATACAAGTCAGGTTAAATGGGACTATAAATGAATATACACAGATTCTAAATCCCAGATTTAGGTTGTGAGCAAGGGATGAAGGAAATGAAGTTCTTTTCTTCTACCTATTCTTCTTGTCTCCTTTTCCCAATGTGACATAGACAAGAGGTTGGAAATGTTATAACTTGACCAAGAGGAACAGAAAAGCCTGAGTAGAGTACAAAAAGCACAAATAAAAATTGATTTTATATTGAAGACACTATTAAAAGACTGTCTAACATAAGGGTTCCCAAAAGCAATGTAAAAATTAAAATTATTAGATGTGCACTTAACTTTCCAAAAATGGGTGACTGAAAAAGAAATTTTAAGATTAAATAAAATGAAGTAATATAGAATTAGCAGAATCTTCAGAGACAGATTCTTTTACAAAGAATAAGGCATAATTAAGAGAAAAATTCCAGTTCACTTTGATGATCCAGAGCTTCAGGTAAATTTCTTCTTTTAATGAAAGAGAGGAATAAACCCCCACTGCTTTAGGTATTTGCAGGTCACAAGTGTATGATCATGAGCACAGATGTGCCGAAAGTTAAAAAAAAATAGTTGACAGATTACTTTTTTTTTCCACTTGTCATGTACACACAGAAATGATTAAACAGAATGTCACTAGACATATCCTCTCTATGGCCAAATGCAATATTTTTATTCAAAAAAGAAATTGGGGGAATCTGAATAATACAGACTTAGAGAAAGGTTATGGCACCTATATATTCATTTGAAGAGTTGATACTGTGCCCGGGATTTTGCAGGATTTGGAGGGACTATGCATGCTAAGTCACTTCAGTCATGTCCAGCTGCTTGTGACCCTATGGCCTGTATAACACACCAGACTCCTTTGTCCATGGGATTCTCCAGGCAAGAATACTGGAGTATTAGTGGCCATTTCCTTCTCCAGGTGATCTTCCCAACCCAGGGAGTGAACCTGCATCTCTTGTCTCCTGCAAGAGGGTTATTTACCACTAGCGCCACCAGAAAAGCCCAAAATTACACTGAGCAGAACATAATTAACAGCTAATGTATATGATATAGAGACTACCATAATTTCCACATTTAAGAGAATATGATTGACCAAATATTTAAAGATATGTAATGCTGGAATTTACTATTTTAGCCAGCAGTAAAGTTCCAGGTTAGCATGAACCTGAAGAGAAATACAGTGGACTGCTCATGATACTCTCTGACCATTTGGAGTACACAGCAGACATTTGGTCATGGCAAAAATTCTTTACATTTGGTCCTGTCAAAAACTGCTTGTCACACTGCTATATTTAAAATGAATCACCAACAAGGACCTACTGTATAGCACATGGAACTCTGCTCAATGTTATGCAGCAGCCTGGATTGGAGGGTGGTTTGGTCAGAATGATACATGTATATGTAAGGCTGAGTCCCTTTGCTGTTCACCTGAAACTATCACAGCATTGTTAACGGCTATACCCCAACACAAAGTAAAAAAAGTATAAAAGAAAACAAAACAAAACACTTGTCATGGACCAAATGTGCTCATGGATATTTTGATAGGACTAAATTTCAAGGACTTTTTGGCGTGGACCAAATATCTTATGGATGTTTTGGAAAAGATGAAATGTGCTATGAGACATAATAAAACTAGTGTCCTTGTGTTCTAGCTATCTTGGAATTGATGCTACTTTCTTAAGTGTTCTATTCTGTGCTGTTCACTCATTTCCCCCTACTTTTTCAAGACAAAAGTGTAACCTCTATTCAAAAAAAGTTTCTAATGTGTCATGTGATCAATAGAGAAGTACCTTCGTTTTTAAAATTAGACTAAGGCTATTTTCCTTTTACTGTTGTATAAACAGGGAATTGAAGGGTAAAATAGTTAAAACTTAATGCTATAGTGCTAATGTGGCTTTTAAATCACGTCAGCTGCAATCACTGCATTATAATTAACAATTTATTGAACCAGCAATAAAATGAACATCACATTACTTCTTAAAGCAGCAGAATAAAATGGCTAATAAATAGCATAAGCCAGACAAATTGCAGAGTAATAGAAATTTTCTTAAGATTTATGGTGTGCAGAAAGATGGATGTGCTATTAGTAGGAGCTCCAATACTTGACAAAATTCTTTTACAAAGACATTGTTACCATGCATGTCAGAGTTCACAAGTCTAAGTGGTTTATCCAAATTTTAGCTCTCTGCTATTACACTGGAAAATACTCATTACAAGGTTTTGAAACTGCAAGCAATGTGTACATTTGCCAACATTCAAACTGCTACTGCCAAAAAGATAGTAAAATATTTTATAAACTGTCAAATAACAAGTCTGCTAGCTTAATTTGAGTCTATTTTATACTATACAGACTGTAAAAACTATTACATTGATTCACTTCCTGCAGAACTTTTAAAGAACAGAGAACAGCCCATATACAGGGTAAACAAAATAACTGACTTTTATCTTTTGAAACCCCCTGACAATGTCATACTTCTGTTGGGGAAGCATCTTTGTTTTCCTGAAATACAATCACAAACCCCTTAACAATCAGCCATAATACAGGAATCTATGAAATCAAGTGAGATCATAGAAATAGTCAAATTAGAATCATGTTCCATGTCTCACCAATACAAAGAGATACTGATGAGGAAATAAGATACTTTCATTGTTTCAGGTGATAATATGAAGTATGAAGCTTTGTTTCTTACGTGGAGTCTTAAATTCATAATTTAGAATAAAATGAAATCTTTTATTTTGTGGCAATATCCAGTAACAATTAACAATACCATTTAAGGAATTTCTTTTTTACGTTTTAATTTAAAAATTAGTAGTAGTAGTCAGGGCAGTAGGAAGCAGGTTCAACTACCTACTAAAAATATGGAGAGAGTTGGTTTCCTAGATTCCTGTCACTAATTAGTCTGTTCAATAATGAGGATCAATTTTTCATATATAAAGTGAATATATTTATCAAATATCCCAGATCAAAATCCACATACTTAAAGTGAAATGTATGAGCAATAGACACAGCACATAGCAATATTTGTCCTAACTACTTGCTACAGATGATTGCTGTCAAACTGCATAACAGTTTCTAATAATGTGTTCCTGTTAACAGCAGAGAGAAAACTCTGATTTGCTCATCTTATTACATTATAATACATAGGCAATTGTATGAGTTAAGGTAAGAGGGCTGATACCGATAAAGAGGAAAATATAATACAATGATAAAATTAAACAGAAAAAATCACTCCACATTCAGAAAACGAACTGAACTCAAATGTGATATACCAAAGCTCCCACCAACTTCATATTTTTTCCAGTTAGATTCTTGGAACAAAGGCCTAATTGTTTGCCTTGTAGCTTTTCTTGATCCTGAGATCTATGGCTTATATGAGTCACTCACAAGATACTTCAATGAATGAATATTTATGAGACAATCCTCTTCAGGCTTTCTATACTTTGGCATGTCTTATGAGCAGAGGCACCAAGTATCTTTCCTCCAAACCGTTTTCACAGAGAGCGGCTCCTGTAGCTGTGATGGACTGGCATGCTTAGTATCCAGTATAAAAGATAAAGTTTGCTAAGCTCAAGGTTCTTCTTTTGTATTGCAACTAAGTGCATATTTTACATCTGGGCCTCTTTACATTTTCCTGTGGAAATCTGTAATTAGGAAACATGTACAAGAAAATTCTGATGGTCTCAGTTCAGTTCAGTTCAGTGGCTCAGTCGTGTCCGACTCTTTGCGACCCCATGAATCGCAGCACGCCAGGCCTCTCTGTCCATCAACAACTCCCGGAGTTCACTCAGACTCACGTCCATCGAGTCAGTGATGCCATCCAGCCATCTCATCCTCTGTCGTCCCCTTCTCCTCCTGCCCCCAATCCCTCTCAGCATCAGAGTCTTTTCCAATGAGTCAACTCTTCTCATGAGGTGGCCAAAGTACTGGAGTTTCAGCTTTAGCATCATTCCTTCCAAAGAAATCCCAGGACTGATCTCCTTCAGAATGGACTGGTTGGATCTCCTTGCAGTCCAAGGGACTCTCAAGAGTCTTCTCCAACACCACAGTTCAAAAGCATCAATTCTTCAGCACTCAGCCTTCTTCAGAGTCCAACTTTCACATCCAAACATGACCACTGGAAAAACCATAGCCTTGACTAGACGTACCATTGTTGACAAAGTAATGTCTCTGCTTTTGAATATGCTATCTAGGTTGGTCATAACTTTTCTTCCAAGGAGTAAGCACCTTTTAATTTCATGGCTGCAATCACCATCTGCAGTGATTTTGGAGCCCCCCAAAATTAAGTCTGACACTGTTTCCACTGTTTCCCCATCTATTTGCCACGAAGTGATGGGACTAGATGCCATGATCTTCGTTTTCTGAATGTTGAGCTTTAAGCCAACTTTTTCACTCTCCACTTTCACCTTCATCAAGAGGCTTTTTAGTTCCACTTCACTTTCTGCCATAAGGGTGGTGTCATCTGCAAATCTGAGGTGATTGATATTTCTCCCGGCAATCTTGATTCCAGCTTGTGTTTCTTCCAGTCCAGCGTTTCTCATGATGTATTCTGCGTATAAGTTAAATAAGCAGGGTGACAATATTCAGCCTTGATGTACTCCTTTTCCTATTTGGAACCAGTCTGTTGTCCCATGTCCAGTTCTAACTGTTGCTTCCTGACCTGCATACACATTTCTCAAGAGGCAGGTCAGGTGGTCTGGTATTCCCATCTCTTTCAGAATTTTCCACAGTTTATTGTGATCCACACAGTCAAAGGCTTTGGCATAGTCAATAAAGCAGAAATAGATGTTTTTCTGGAACGACCTTGCTTTTTCCATGATCCAGCGGATGTTGGCAATTTGATCTCTGGTTCCTCTGCCTTTTCTAAAACCAGCTTGAACATCAGGAAGTTCAACTGCTATTTCTTTAAGGAGTTAACTGTCTCCTATCGCTAAATCAGGCACCTCATATCCTTTGCCAGTAACCATGAAACTGTCATAGCCTAAACTGTTAACTTATAATAAGGTAAAAAATCTTAAATCTTTCACAATTGTTGACAATTTCAAAGAGCAGACAAATTAAAATATTTTAGTGCAAATCAGTCCTTACTTAAGGTCCCTACCTTAAGGTCCTTAACTTGCTTACAATTGTAGGTTAGAAGAGTAAACTGTACAAATGGAAATAATACAAAGAGAAAAACACACCCCAGGTGACCTACAAATGCTGCAAGATTGTCAGAAGAGGAAAATATCATATATAGAGCAGTCAGAGGAGCTCCAGAAAAGGGATGTTAAGTTCAAACTCAAAAGATGTGCAGGATTTTGAAAGATGGCTATAAAGGAGGGGGGGATAAAATGCCATTCCCTCTAAGCACATGCATGTGAGAAAATTTCCGATAGGAGAATCTGAAAATGTTGGCAATGGCAGGATGTCTCACTGGCTGAAGAGTAGTTAGAAAGAGCAGGTTAAGAGGTTTGGAAATACAGGTAAGGTGGTATATGTAAACAGTAAGAAGAGTTTAAACTGTTTTCAGCAAATTTTGGAAATAATAAGTTTCAAATATGACATGTATCATTACTTTTTTTAATATAAGATTAGAGAAATATGTCATTTAGGTACTACAGTGCTAGGAAATCAAGATTAAACTCATGTCTTGTATGTGAAGGTCTACTAATCTATACCAGAAATCTTTAATTTAATTTAATTTAATTTTTTCTTTTCTAACCACACAACTCAGTTCTAAATAAAATATTAGTAATTAACATAGTAAAAGCTAGTGCTTCTCTGATAGAAATAGGAAAGTATGACAGACTCACACACAGTCTTTTCTCTCCACCTTCCACATGACTTTTTGACATCTGAGGTACTTATAAAGAACCTTAGGGTTTTCAGTATACAATTTTAAAATCACTAAGGATACATACTAGGATTTGTCCTAGGATGTGGTTTTGGCCTAAAACATCATGGCAGTAAGTTCAGCACATAACATTCATACCAAAACACGTATTTTAACCCTTCTCCATGGACCTACCTGCCCAGCACAGCTACGTAAAACAAGGAAAGGCACAACTACATGCAAACACATACATCCGGCCGTTCCGTGGCGGTCCACCGGCTAAGATTCTGCACTCCCAAGGCTGGGCCCTAGATTTGACTCTGGATCAGGGAACTGGATCCCACATGTCACACCTAAACATCCCGCATGCTGCAATTAAGACCCAGTGCAGCCAAATAAATTAAATGCTAAAAAAAAAGGAAACAGGCTTAATTTGACTTTACACCAACTCTCTAAAATAATGAGTAAATAAATGCATACATCCATGCTAGACTATAACCCTTTTTCTGCTCACTTAAATGTACTAAATAGCCATAACTAAAAGGATTTCAAAGAATCTGAGAACTATTGGGATATTCTAAAGTAAATTGATAATGCCCACATATACTTCCCTACATTCTAGATCTATTTTTATTTAGTGTGTAATAATCAATTTTTCAGCAACTTGGAAGTTATATATTGATTCATTGATATCAGTTAAACTCAATACACTAAATACTAGAGAATTTAACTTCCTAAATTATTCACTTCAACTATTTTGAAAAATAAAATGGCTATTGCATCTTTTGCTCAATATTTAAAGGGAATTTTCATTTTGTTTTTTCACTCTTTATTTTGAGATCCAAGCACTACTACTTACTGTTTTCTATCAGACAACATTTGGTAGAGATTTTCTTTGCTAATTAGATTTATCACTTAAATTTCTGATAAAATTTCAAAGCCAGGATATATAAGAGAAACCTACAAAATACAAAAAGGTAAAGTCAACTATGAGATGGTTATTATGATTCTTCTTTTATATTGAAAAACAATTTTAATTACACAAAATGGAGGAATGCAATCATAATCAAATCCCCAAATCTAAGATTTACAATATAACGAGTATAATAATAACGATTCCTACACTTCTAATAAAATCGACAATAGACCTAAGAAACATATTAGTATATTAATACATATCAGATGTTCATCTTAAATTATTAAACTCCAAATCAAACTCAGTCATATACTCCCTCAGGGAGTCAGCTACATTGATTTTGCAAATATTAGCTGCTGTTTACCAAAAAGAAAAGGTTTCCTATTTAGGTTGCCTAGCAAAAGACCTTGAAAAATGGGGGAAAAAAAACTCCCCCTATACATAAACACACACACACACACACACACCCTTTCTAATAGTTGGGACAGTTTAGGACAGAGTTTCTCCCCCAGGTTCTTTCACTGATATTTTATGACCCTGATGTTGCTAGGCTTTTCAAAGCTTCACATATTCCAAAACTTCTAATAACATCATTCCCCATTCCCCAGAATAGGGCTATGGTTTACCTGAGAGGGACCAACCCTCCTTATTTGTCTGGGAACAAGGTCATTCCTGGAACAGGGATCTTCAGTACTAACAGCAGGAAAGTCCTGAATAAACTAGAACTACTTGGTAGCATTACTTTTAGACAGAACCCAAAAGCAGCCTCTGGGATACTTAATAAGGCCTAGAGATACATCCATCATGCCAGGAATAACTTTCGTAAATCACCATTTCTATTAAATATTCTGAAAAACTTTCATCTGTTTTCTGCATCTGTTAATATGTTTCTTGTTCAAAAAGTCGCTGATCTTCCTTTTTCACGGATCCTCCTACTTCCAGCTTTCATTTTGCCCAAGTTAGTCCTTTTACGTATTTGTTTCCAGCTTCTAGGAGCTTTCTTGTCATTTGCAAAAATTGTATATTTAGGAAAGCATCTAACAGACTCATTTATAATAAGATTTGTCTGCTCACACATAATCTAATATCTTTCCTAGGAAACACTGAATTTTAAGAGGGAAACCTGATCCCTGGATAAACATGGAAACTCCAATTATACAATTTCACATATAAGAAAACCAAGTATGTTACACTCTTTATTTCCCTGTCCTGACTTTATCAAGTATTCCCATATCGAGGCCCCTTGATTTTCCCTATTTCCCCAAGATACCCCAATCATCAGGCCAACCTAGGCCTTGTTGCTACTATTTAAAGAGAAATCAAAGTCCATTCCTTTGTTTAATCCCCAATGTAGCAAGGCTTATTGCTTTGTTCTCCTCATTCAGCTGACCCTACTGTGATGCCCCATTGCAGACTTTTGCTGTCCCACATAGTGCTCTAAATGACAATTGACAAATCACACTCATTTGCCTTTTTGGAATTCTCATGAGGAACTGTCTGTGCCCATGTGCTGAAACCCAGTTCACAGGACTGTTACCTAAGGCATATTCATGTTCTCATAACTGATATATTCTTTTCAAAGAGCACATGTCTGCTCATCTTAGTATTCTTTGATATGAATTCTTACCCTAAATACCAGGGCCAATTTTCAAACTTGGGTTTTGTGGACAGATTAAAGAAAATGTTGAATATCAGGTGCTCTTAAGTACCACAAACTTGTATTACCAAATCATGTTTAAGAAACCTCTTATATTACTTTGAACGATTTGGACCAACCAATTGTCAGAGTTGTAAAAAAAATCCTTGAGTTTTATAAGCCAAACTTAAGGTGTTCCAATGATGAGTTAAACTCCCATCAGTCAGATGTGGATCCTTTCAACTATCTAACTCTAGAAGTATATCTGTTACAAGGATGAAGGACACATTACATGATCTATGTCAATAACTCACGTTTCTGTGCCCATGCAGACTTCATTAATCAATCACAGGACACTAAACTGTTGGGTTTAGATAAGGTCTTAGAGTCGTTTTGTCCATGACTCTCCAGGCAGCCACTATAAATCAAGTAAACTTGGCAGCTAAGACAAAACCTATCTGCCATTCTCAATCTAGTGGCATGCTTCACCTTTCTAATGACCTGCCCTACTGTGAATAAATTATTATACCAGGCTAGTGGCTTTAATGGCTCCCTCAATGATGTATCTAAGGATGGGGATATTTCTCCAAAAGTTGCATGCCTACCCTTTTATGAATCCAAAATATTTTCTAAACTCTCTCTTCTACCTTTCACTTTTAATCATCCGACTTACCCAGTGTCACACTTCTGACCAGTTAGGCTTTACCCAAACAGCCTTTATGCCAATTCTATCAGAAGGAGAAATCACCCAGATGGTTTATCTGGATATAAATGTAACTTTTCCTCAAGCCCACCTCCTGGATTTGTCCTTTAGCTTCTTACTCTATAGAACAGAGGGAAGTTAACAGCTTTCCATCAAGTTTGACACACTCCAGGGGAAAAAAACACCAGACTGGTTGTTAATGATGATGAGGAAGAGAGATCAGATGAATGCCAGAATAGGCCAAAGTGGCACTATTCAGGTAACCATATTCACATACTAATAGGGCTGTTGAGCTATTTCAAATCCTGGAAGATGATGCTGTGAAAGTGCTGCACTCAATATGTCAGCAAATTTGGAAAACTCAGCAGTGGCCACAGGACTGGAAAAGGTCAGTTTTTTTTCCAATCCCAAAGAAAGACAATGCCAAGGAATGCTCAAACTACTGCATGATTGCACTCATCTCACACACTAGTAAAGTAATGCTCAAAATTCTCCAAGCCAGGCTTCAGCAATACGTGAACCGTGAACTTCCAGACGTTCAATCTGGTTTTAGAAAAGGCAGAGGAACCAGAGATCAAATTGCCAACATCTGCTGGATCATCAAAAAAGCAAGAGAGTTCCAGGCAAACATCTATTTCTGCTTTATTGACTATGCCAAAGACTTTGACTGTGTGGATCACAATAAACTGTGGAAAAATCTGAAAGAGATGGGAATACCACGCCACCTGACCTGCCTCCTAAGGAATCTGTATACAGATCAGGAAGCAACAGTTAGAACTGGACATGGAACAACAGACTAGTTCCAAATAGGAAAAGGAGGACGTCAAGGCTGTATATTGTCACCCTGTTTATTTAACTTATATGCAGAGTACATCATGAGAAATGCTGGGGTGGAAGAAGCACAAGCTGGAATCAAGATTGCCAGGAGAAATATCAATAACCTCAGATATGCAGATGACACCACCCTTATGGCAGAAAGTGAAGAGGAACTAAAAAGCTTCTTGAGGAAAGTGAAAGAGGAGAGTGAAAAAGTTGGCTTAAAGTTCAACATTCAGAAAACTAAGATCATGACATCTGGTTCCATCACTTGGGGCTCCAAAATCACTGCAATGGTGATTGTAGCCATGAAAGTTATGACCAACCTAGATAGCATATTGAAAAGCAGAGACATTACTTTGTCAAAAAGGTCCATCTAGTCAAGGCTATGGTTTTTCCAGTGGTCATATATGGATGTGAGAGTTGGACTGTGAAGAAAGCTGAGTGCCAGAGAATTGATGCTTTTTAACTGTGTTGTTGGAGAAGACTCTTGAGTGTCCTTGGACTGCAAGGAGATCCAACCAGTCCATCCTAAAGGATACCCGTCCTGGGTGTTCATTGGAAGGACTGATGCTGAGGCTGAAACTCCAGTACTTTGGCCACCTCATGCGAAGAGTTGACTCATTGGAAAACGCTCTGATGCTGAGAGGGATTGGGGGCAGGAGGAGAAGGGGACACCAGAGGATGAGATGGCTGGATGGCATCACTGACTCGATGGACGTGAATCTCAGTGAACTCTGGGAGTTGGTGATGGACAGGGAGGCCTGGCGTGCTGCGGTTCATGGGGTCGCAAAGAGTTGGACATGACTGAGCAACTGAACTGAACTGAACTGAAGGCTAATATTGATGCCTCTCATTAAAAGTCTTAATTTACAAAGCTTCTTAGATCATGTGGGGTGTGTGTGTGTGTGTATATATATGTATCCACACATGTACACATGGCCATTTATATTACAAAAATATGTACTCTAGAACTCCTTGCACTAAAATCACAATTCTATTTATATATCATTCTAAATTCATAATTTTAAAAATATATACACTACATAAAGTAAAATACCAATGACATGTCAAGATAATTACACATGTTTTGAACCAGGTATCCCCCTTCTATGTCTCTGTAGTTGAAAAGAATGATGTGAGGTCATTGTCCAAAAGGAGTTTCAATCAAGAGTTTTAATTTTATATTTAAGCTAACAAGCCTCCTGGTGTTTTTTATTTTAAAACATTTCCTGTTGTATATTTGAATTCTGTGATCCAGGTTGATCTGTCTCCTGAGACCTTCATAATACACTTCATATGTGTGATTCTACTAACCAATTCATCTTCCATTAATAGCTCCTTTCACAAGTCTAGTCCAACTAACATCACTTTTTACTGGCTATATTCCAAAACTCAATAGATAATATTTCTTTCCTCCATTGTGTTAAATAATAAATATGATTCATAAGTGATTTTGATGAACCTTCTAGACATATCTTTGGGGAAATTGCAAGTTTAATATCCATTCATAAGGTGGCTGGTGTGACTGGCCAGTAGACTTTCTTTTTCTCTTATGTTTAATAAATAATTTGTTATGCATTCTGCCTGATGACCACCTCACACATGTAGATGTACAAAAAGAGAGGTCTTTGTAATTTGCTTTCCTCTTTTTGTGCTAAGCTGTATATCATCAAATGGTGTGAGGCTTACATTAAAAAACAAACAAAACTCAGCAAGTTTATGATTCTGTATGAATGCTGAGAAAACCTGCATAAGCAGAAATTGTTTGCTTGTGAGTGAGCAAGCAACTTCAGTATTCTTCAGACTTATCTCAGGTCAATAGAATCCAAGTACATCAGGAAGCCAGATGTGCTTAGATGATCAAGAAGATGAGGAAATGAGGAGTGTCCCATGTAGCCTTCAAACAATGGAGCCCTATAACCTCCTGAATCCAGAATCTAAGAAGTGGCCCAGAGAAAGCTAATCCAGATGAAAATGACATATTTACTTTGTAATCTTTACATTTTACTACTTTTAGATGACATATTAGAAAATAAGGTAAGAACACAGGGAAGCAGTTATTTTTCAGTTTGGGATTCCTTCTGGAATGCTCCTGAATTTTAAGCAAAAATCCCCAAGGAAAACATGATAAATTTACCAGATTAACACATTTTCTAAAACTGTAAGCATAATTAGTTGTTCAAAATCATTTGTCTAACTGATAGGCAACATGACATGGCTGAAAGTAAACTGAGAATTGAAGCAGTGCTTGCTTCTGTTCAGTAGACTAATTGTTCTAGGTCAGGCTGACCGGAATTTGACTATCGAATTTGCTTTTATTTTTTCTTCTTTTCTTCTTTTCCTTAACTGTGTAAACATAACATAGCCAACATTTTATTTTTATCTATAAATATCAGAAGTAAATGTGATGATGTAAGTTAAGCATCTAGTTCTCTACCTGATATATTTCAGGTTCACTACAAATGTTAGTTTCCTTTCTTTCTCTTATGTCTCCTTTTCTATAAACCACTTCATCTCTCTGAACCTATTTATTTACCAAAAAAAAAAAAAAAACAGTAAAGATTTAACTTAGATGACCTCATTATTCCTATATTTGAAATTCAGTAATTCTATGATGTAGAACTTTGAAGCAATGTGATTCATTTAAGCAGTGGTTGTACCACACAAATAAAACCAGTGTGTTGTGAGAGACGAGAAATGATGAACTAAAGAACGCATAGATTGGCCTACAAACAGTAAAACTTTTAAAACTTTGACATGGTGTATCTAGCAAACAGAACTTACTCTTGGCTCAAGTATATTTTTTGGATCAAAATTTCCAATATCAAATCTAAAGCTATTAAATATTGATCTCAGTTATCTTATCAGTATCTCAGGTTTTTGACAGGACTGATAGAGAATGGGTCAATCATAAAATTAGGTCAAACTAATTAGTTACTGTCTGTGTTAGAATTTTTCGTGGAAATCAGTGGAAAAATATAGTTTTGAAATTACCCAAATCAGCCCAGAGAAAGACAGGAGAGCTGAGAAGACCAGATCAGAACAGAACCAATCAGTGTTTCTAGCTACACTGTGTTTCAGCTGTGAAGAAATGACCTCTCAGCATTCCTCTGAGAATCATGCCTTTATGGTGGACTGGTTTAGTTTTGTTTCCCGCCTCTCTGCCATGAATATGTCTGAGAAACTGCAGAAAAAGAATGCAAAATAACACCTATATTTAGACACACTCCCACACAGACTCTAAGGCTTAATATTTCACTGAACACTACATAGAAAGACTGAATTAATATCCGTAACTCTTCCACATCACTCATACTTCAAAGTTCTGTTGTTATAGATTTCTTTGGCCTATAAAGTTGCAAAATTAGCTAATGACAGTAATCTTTCTTTAACACTCAATTGTACTTCTTAAGAAAAAAAATTCATTAGATTTATTTCTCTTTTGACTCTCTATATTCACAGAATTTTCATTGATGTTGCAATAAATGCCAAATTTCTATCCAATAAAAACAAA
Organism: Bos indicus; assembly: GCF_029378745.1. NCBI lineage: Eukaryota > Metazoa > Chordata > Mammalia > Artiodactyla > Bovidae > Bos > Bos indicus. The sequence goes on along the minus strand of NC_091761.1, from coordinate 49,807,450 downwards.
ATGTGAGCAATTTTTAGAACAATTATTTATAATCCAATTCTAAGTATCATAAGATAATCATAAGATCAAAATCACTTATGATCTAGTCTATTTTCAACTCTGTAACTAACCAGTTAGGTCATATTGCACAAATAATTTAACTTCTCTGACTCTCATTTAGTCTTTGTAAAATGTGGGGTTGGTAGAAGTGACTTTGAAGCTTATTGAGTTCTTATATTTTGTGATTCTTAAAGAAATATATCCCCAAATTGATCATTGGCAGAGCCCCCAAATTTTACAGACAGCAACTAGACAAAACTAAGGAAGGTTAAGACATTGATGAGCATGAGAAAGTGTTAGTCCCTCAGTCATGTTCGAGAACTTGACCCTTCATAGATTTGCATCTTCACACTATGCAGATATTATAATATTTATTTTCATTTTTTTAAATGGAAGTCAGAAATATTAAAATATAACTTAAATTGGAAAAAGTATATTTCTAGAATAATATAGTTTAAGTGTTATCAGAGATTATTAGTGGGTGAAGGTACAGAATTGGTTTTTTGCCCTTGATCTTTAAATATCAATTTAAAAATTATACAGGAAGCTTGGGGTTGGTGCACTGGGATGATCCAGAGGGATGGTATGGGGAGGGAGGTAGGAGGGGGGTTCAGGATGGGGAACATGTGTACACCCGTGGCGGATGCATGTTGATGTATGGCAAAACCAATACAATATTGTAAAATTAAAAAAAAATTAATAATAATGAAAATAAAATAAAATGAAAAAAAAATTATTTAGCCTTGACTACCAAAATAAGTCTCAAGACTAAGGAACATTTAGAAAAATATCATTAATAATAAGGCCTACACTATAATACAAATAGAATGAAATATAAATTCTTACAAATTAAGTCATTTCTTAAGACCATTTTATTATTCTGTATTTTTAAGCTAATGTGAAACAGTAGTAATAACAAACAACGTTGAACAATCTGTTTTCTCTATTATCCTGAGGTCAAATTTCTAAAAAGGGATGAAACAGACTCTAAAATTCTAGCACTTCTAAGGAATAATCTAGAACTGCTTAGCAAACCTCTATGTGGAATTTTATGTTTTTTAGTAATTAAAGCATTGTTTTAAATATACATATCAATTTTTGAACATCAGTGTTTTCTTACTGAATCAGACCTTGTTTTAGATATGTAAACAAAACTCTTAAGTGTAATTTCAAGGAACATATTCATGAATTCATTGATTCATTTAACAAGCCTTTACTGAGCACTGGAGGAGGGCAGGGCAACCCATTCCAGTATTCTTGCCTAGAGAATTCCATGGACAGAAGAGCCTGGTGGGTTAGTCAATAGGGTTGCAAAGAGTCAGATATGACTGAAGGCATTTGGCACATGTTACCCTTCACAGCATTAGGTGTGATAACATCCTTGATTTTTCTTAAATTATTGCCCATGAGATTTATAATGTTTTACAAGGAGAGTGCCCTGACAGTGCCCAAAGAGCAATTCATTCTTTCTAAAGAATGATGTTTAAATGACCCTCCCTTTGCCACAGCTCAGATGAGAATTCTAATAAACTGGCAGAGAGAATGGAGCAGCAAACAGTGATGTATCCTAGGATAAAAGGAGACAGCCAAAACAGTTCTCAATTGTCTCTCATTTGTAATGGAGGAAGTCACAATTTTGCACAGAATATTAAAAGAAGGCAAACATGGCATAGAAATCAATCCATTAAAGACCTAGTAATAAAAGATTGTTCTTTAGCAAGTGAATAAGCAAAGCCTAGCCTATTTTCTGAGATTAGTAATAAGGTTCTTAATGCAAGAAGCAGGTATTGCAGCCCAAATGCCATAGAATGACATAAAGATCATTTAGATTATACCCTGGCATATTCTTTTTCTTAGATGATCTTTAGTAATGACAAAGTGGGAATTTATAAGAGAATAAAAATGAATGAATACATGTATATATAAATATGAACTGAAGAAGAGTTTAGGGTCTGTTTTTCTCAAATTATAATTATGTCAACCTCATAAAATTCCATATTATAGCAATTCTCATGACCTTATAGGCTCATCTGCAAGCCATTTTTAAATTATTATACTCAATATTTTGGTGCCATGAATGAGTAAGTCAAAGGTATAGTACTTCCTACTGAATCCTACAAGTTGGGAAGGAACATTTTCTGGTAACATTAAGGTAACATTTTATGGCATTTGGATGGATGAAGCCAAGAAGTCTAAATCCTATTCTTCCAATCAATCCTCCTAAATGGAAGTTGCTTCCAGGCCTATACACTTGAAAAAACCATAGAAAATTGATAGAGGTATTTTTTATTTTATTATTAGCCTGGCCAAGGCCTGATGATTATTACTCATCTACTGTCCCAAAACCCAAACAAGAGGCCTTCTCTCAACTTAATGAACTGCATAAAGCAAGAGAAAGAAGGAAGAAGGCCTTTGAAATAAATTGATAATACCTGCTAGTTATTATAGTCTACTTGATATCTTACAATATCATTCTCCTCTGATGATGGGACAAAGGAGTTGAATTCTTTTTTTTTTTCCTTACTAAAGAGATATATTTATATAGTGATATATTTTAACTAGTATTCAGCTAGATAGCAAAATCATACAAAATAATACATTGTGATATCCTGCTCACACTCTAGTAAATTTTGAAAATTTAGTTACATTATTATTAATCTACTTTATTAAATCCCTTATATATCTTATAATGGGCTTCCCTCGTGGCTCAGATGGTAAAGAATATGCCTGCTATGCATGAGACCCAGGTTTGATCCCTGGGTTGGGAAGATCCCCTGGAGATCTTTCTCCCCTGGGAAAGGGAATGGCTACCCACTCCAGTATTCTTGCTTGGAGAATCCCAAGGAGAGAGGAATTATAATTAAAATAGATAGAGCAGGGGATGCAAGCTGAAATGACCAGACAAGTAATAGAGAATGAGAAGTCTGGGAAAAGCTTGCCAATTTCTTGCCATATTCAAAGAGGACACACCATTACTCAGCTTCAGCCAATTGCTCTCATGTGAAAATATATGCCGAATATTTTCATAACCTTTCACTTTTAGCAGAATCTATAAATCAGTGCATTTTATGTAAGAATCCTATGTTTACAAATATGAACCTAAACACTGTACATGTGAAACAGAACTATAAACAATATATTTAATTTTTTGTTATCAGGCTCCAAGATAAATAAATCTGATGGTATAACTGGAAGTTTTGTTTTATTTTGTTTTGTACAAATTTCTCATGTGAGTCCAATGAGACCATAATTAGGATTCATAGTTTTAAGGACTTTAGAAGAAATGCAAGGCATCTGCCCTGAACTCATACTTGATACTCCATAGAAAATATGAAGTGAATGGATATCAAAATGTTAGGACACATGCAACCTGTAGTATCACATTATATCACTATGTTTAGCATAGACAAATCTTAGGAATTCAGAGTGAGAAATAATCAGGAATGTCTGCTTGGACTACAGGAAGTTGGGTAGATTTTGTAGGGCTATTTGCATGTGGATATGTGAGATGCAAGCGAAAGAAACTGTCATGTTAAAAAAAAACAATATGGCTGAGAGTCTTTGAGCATAACTAGATAATAATATATTTTTAAAAGTAATAAGAAAATCAATCCAGGTGAAGAAAATCTTGTTTGATAGTTTAGAGACCTTGAAACTCAGACAATGGTTTAATTATATTAAAAAAGAAAGAAAGGAAACACAGGCCAAAAAAGGAAAAACAGGCCAAAATGGAGTCACTTGCGCTAAGCTCAACATCAGCAAGCCGAGGCTTAATACATGACCTAATTGCCAACAATTTCAATCTGAAAATATCTGGGAAGCACTACTGAGGTAATCTGTCTGACAGACCCCCACCCTTCCTCAAAGAAGGTGACCTTGCCTGAAACAATCCTCTGTTTGCTAAAATAACTTTCTTGATTTGCCTCCTTCTGTCTAAATCTTCCATTTTGTACAGCTCCCTGGAGTTCCTTTCCATATGCCAGACAGGATACTGCCCCATTCATGAATCACTAAATAAAGTAAATTAGATCTTCAAACTTAGTGAATTTTTTTTCTGTTAACAATTATATGGTATAAGGTAGACTTTAAGGACAAATTCCCACAATGATATGTTTGAAAATTATTCTAGTTTGCAGTCTAGTCAGACAATATAGACATCAATAATGATAATGAAAGTATCAGAGGAAACCCAAACCTGAACACACTTCTGATTATGGGGGCTTCTGCAAATTATCTAATCTCTGTAAATCTTAAAGTTCTATCTGTAAAATAGAACTATCTAATTCAAAGTTCTTATTGTATGCATTAGATGTACATTGCATTAGAACCATCACTGTGCCAATGCTGCTGCTTCTTGCTAAGTCATGTCCGACTCTTTGCAACCCTATGGACTGTAGCCCACCACACTCCTCTGTCCATGGGATTCCCCAGGCAAGAATTACTGGAGTAGGTTGCCATTTCCTTTTCCAGGGGATCTTTCCAACCCAGGGATCAAACCCACGTATCCTGCTTGGGCAGGTAGATTCTTTACCACTGAGCCACTGGGAAGCCCATAACCATGTCAGCAAAAGCTCACTAAGGGCACCTATTATTCTAGACATATTATGTTAAGTGATACATGCTGCATCAATGTCTGAGAGTGTCAACAATTTCTTATTGAAAAAACAACCTAGTTCAACTGCCTAGATGGCAAAAAATGAAAGAACAAAAAAGACACTGAGTCATTAATAGTGTCTTAATGTAGGAGATTCTAGCTTTGAAGCATTTTTTCATCTTAAGAGAAAACTAAATTAGCCTATGTTGGAGCTTCTAGATATATTTCACAAAATTTCTTCATAAATAATGTCTTAGATCTCTTTTGGAAGAATTTACATTATATTAATTACCTTGAGTTTAAATATAAAGACATTCCATTTACTGTTGATTTTTTTCAATGCTTTGGTCAATTATGTCTGGTTTGCTATTTTCTTACAAGTTATAGAAATATGCTGAACTCCTTCCAAAGAAATCCAAGGGCTGATCTCCTTCAGAATGGACTGGTTGGATCTCCTTGCAGTCCAAGGGACTCTCAAGAGTCTTCTCTAACAGCACAGTTCAAAAGCATCAATTCTTCAGCGCTCAGCCTTCTTCACAGTCCAACTCTCACATCCATACATGACCACAGGAAAAACCATAGCCTTGACTAGATGGACCTTTGTTGGCAAAGTAATGTCTCTGCTTTTGAATATGCTGTCTAGGTTGGTCATAACTTTCCTTCCAAGGAGTAAGCGTCTTTTCATTTCATGGCTGCAGTCACCATCTGTAGTGATTTTGGAGCCCAGAAAAATAAAGTCTGACACTGTTTCCACTGTTTCCCCATCTATTTCCCATGAAGTGGTGGGACTGGATGCCATGATCTTCATTTTCTGAATGTTGAGCTTTAAGCCAACTTTTCCACTCTCCACTTTCACTTTCATCAAGAAGCTTTTGAGTTGCTCTTCACTTTCTGCCGTAAGGGTAGTGTCATCTGCATATCTGAGGTTATTGATATTTCTCCCGGCAATCTTGATTCCAGCTTGTGTTTCTTCCAGTCCAGCGTTTCTCATGATGTACTCTGCATATAAGTTAAATAAACAGGGTGACAATATACAGCCTTGACGAACTCCTTTTCCTATTTGGAACCAGTCTGTTGTTCCATGTCCAGTTCTAACTGTTGCTTCCTGACCTGCATACAAATTTCTCAAGAGGCAGATCAGGTGGTCTGGTATTCCCATCTCTTTCAGAATTTTCCACAGTTTATTGTGAATGATGCTAAAGCTGAAACTCCAGTACTTTGGCCACCTCATGAGAAGAGCTGACTCACTGGAAAAGACTCTGATGCTGGGAGGGATTGGGTGCAGGAGGAGAAGAGGACGACAGAGGATGAGATGGCTGGATGGCATCACTGACTCGATGGACATGAGTCTCAGTGAACTCCAGGAATTGGTGATGGACAGGGAGGCCTGGTGTGCTGCGATTCATGGGGTCGCAAAGAGTCGGACAGACTGAGCGACTGATCTGATCTGATCTGTAATTGTAGGTCATACTAAAGTGGTATGCAACTGATTACTATTAATATCTCTGTTTTTCACATACACAGAATTTATTTCCATCTGTGAAATCTACTCTTCCCCTTCAGTTTCAGTTCAGTTCAGTTCAGTCACTCAGTCATATCTGATTCTTTGCAACCCCATGAATCGCAGCACACAAGGCCTCCCTGTCCATCACCAACTACTGGAGTTCACCCAAACTCATGTGCATCGAGTCGGTGATGCCATCCAGCCATCTCATCCTCTGTCTTCCCCTTCTCCTCCTGTCCCCGATCCCTCCCAGCATCAGAATGTTTTCCAATAAGTCAACTCTTCTTATGAGGTGGCCAAAATCCTGAAGTTTCAGCCTCAGCCTCAGTCCTTCCAATGAACACCTAGGACTGGTCTCATTTAGGATGGACTGGTTGGATCTCCTTGCAGTCGAAGGGACTCTCAAGAGTCTTCTCCAGCACCACAGTTCAAAAGCATAAATTCTTCGGCGCTCAGCTTTCCTCGCAGTCCAACTCTCACATCCATACATGACCATTGGAAAAACCATAGCCTTGACTAGACAGACCTTTGTTGGCAAAGTAATACCTCTGCTTTCTAATAAGCTATCTAGGTTGGTCATAACTTTCCTTCCAAGGAATAAGAGCCTCTTTATTTCATGGCTGCAATCACCATCTGCAGTGATTTTGGACCCCCCAAAAATAAAGTCTGACAGTTTCCACTGTTTCCCCATCTATTTCCCATGAAGTGATGGGACCAGATGTCATGATCTTAGTTTTCTGCTTACTGTATCAGAAAAATTATCCCCAAACTTGAAAATAGGCAACACATATATATGGACACATATACCCCATGTGTTTTTCTGGCATCATAATCTTGATTTTTTATTTTATTTATTTTTCATAAGGTGCAGGTAGCAAAGATGGAAGTTTTTCCTGATATCTGTAATATTTTCTTTATAAGTTGAGTTGAAAACCCTTATATATCCATAGCCCAGATATATCCATAGGACACTCCCTTACTTCATGAGGGTTTCTCCTCAACGTGGAGATTTCTTGAACCACCCTGTATTTGTTAAGCAGCCCCGCCACAGCATTTCTTACCTCCTTACTTTGTTCTATTTTTATAAATTCATCTTTTAAAAACAATTCTTCCTTTCCAAGTCCTTTAGTTTTTTATCATCTCTTATTTGGTAGGATTTCATTTTCAAGTCACATTTTTCCAAGAAGAAGGGGTATTGTCTCCCTCGAGTTTTCTATTATTGAAAACATCTGAGGATTGCTTTCCATTTGAACAACATCTGGCTAGCACAACATATAGGGAAGCATAACACATTCTAGGATTTTTGGGTTTTGGTCTCTTGTGTCTCTTATATCTATTTTTTTCCCCCAACCAGTATCCAGTTTAATTTTTCGTTTTTGTCATTTTTGTTTTTTAAATACCAGTGACTCTCAAACTCTAATATACATATGAATCTTACAAAGTATGGATTTGGTAGGTCTGAGGTGCAGTCTGAGATCTGCATTACTAATGAGCTCCTAAGTCATTTTACTTTTTGAAAATTCAATTTAACAACAGCAGCAAAAAAGCAGTTCACCCATTTCTCCCAGCCTCCACCCCTCCCCTATGGCAACTACCAATCTGTTCTCTGTATCTATGAGCTCAGTTTACGTAGATGTAGATACAGGTATAGACACAGATTCCATACATAAGAGAGATCATGCAGTGTTTTATTTTCCGACATTTCACTTAGCGTAATGCCCTTGAGGTCCTTCCATGTTGTTGCAATGGCAGCGTGTCACTCTTTTTGTGGTTAAATAATATTCCATTAATATATTCCAACCCAATTATACATAATTATATGTTTCAGTTATATATAATTTTGGTGTTTATATATATATAAACCCCACAATTTTCTTTTCCATTCATCAACTGATGACACCTAGATTGTTTCCCTATTTTGGCTATTGTAAATAATGCTGCAATTAACAGGGAGGTGCATATATTTTTTGAATTAATATTTTTGTTTCCTTTGGATAAACACCTAGAACTGGTATTGCAGGATCATCAGTAGTTCTAGTTTTCAAGTTTTCAGGAATTGTTTTCCATAGTGGCTGTGTCAATTTACATATGCTCAACAGTACAAGAGAATCCCCCTTCATCTACACCTTTGCCAACACTTATACCTAGACATTTTAATACTAGTCATTCTAACAGGTTTGAGGTAGTATCTTAAATGTTTTGATTTGCACTTAAAGCTCAACATTCAGAAAACGAAGATCATGGCATCCGGTCCCATCACTTCATGGCAAATAGATGGGGAAACAGTGGAAACAGTGTCAGACTTTATCTTTTTGGGCTCCAAAATCACTGCAGATGCTGACTGCAGCCATGAAATTAAGACGCTTACTCCTTGGAAGAAAAGTTATGACCAACCTAGATAGCATACTGAAAAGCAGAGACATTACTTTGCCAACAAAGGTCCATCTAGTCAAGGCTATGGTTTTTCCAGTGGTCATGTATGGATGCGAGAGTTGGACCGTGAAGAAAGCTGAGTGCCGAAGAATTGATGCTTTTGAACTGTGGTGCTAGAGAAGACTCTTGAGAGTCCCTTGGACTACTAGGAGATCCAACCAGTCCATTCTGAAGGAGATCAGCCCTGGGTGTTCTTTGGAAGGAATGATGCTAAAGCTGAAACTCCAGTACTTTGGCCACCTCATGCGAAGAGTTGACTCATTGGAAAACATTCTGATGCTGCGAGGGATTGGGGGCAGGAGGAAAAGGGGATGACAGAGGATGAGATGGCTGGATGGCATCACTGACTCGATGGACGTGAGTCTGAATGAACTCCAGGAGATGATGATGGACAGGGAGGCCTGGCATGCTGTGATTCATGGGGTCGCAAGGAGTCGGGCATGGCTGAGTGACTGAATTGAACTGAAGTGATGAATAGTATAGACCATTTTTTCATGTACCTGTATGTCTTCTTTGGAAAAATATCTATTCAGATCTGGTCATTTTATACTAGGTCTTTTCTTTTTTGTATTAAGTTCTATAAGTTCTTTATGTATTTTAGGTATTCGTCTATTATCAGCCATATAATTTGCAAAGATTTTCTCCCATTCAATATACTTCATTTTCATTTTCTTGATAGTCTTTTTAATTTCAGATCTTATATTCAAGCCTTTAATCCATTTTGAGTTAATTGTGTATGGTGTAAGATAATATTCTAGTTGCATTCTTTTTCATGTGACTGTCCAGTGTACCCAAACACTATTTATAGAACACTTTCATTGTGTCATTATATAGTATTGGTTCCTTTGTAGTAAATTAAATGACCATCTATGTATGGATTTATTTTTGAGTTCTCTTTTCTGTTCCATTGATCTTTGTGTCTGCATTTATGTCAATACCATGCTCTTTTAATTACTATTACTTTGTATTATATTTTAAAGTGAGGGAGCATGATGCCTCCAGCTTTGTTCTTTTCAAGATTTCCTTGGCTATTTAAGGGCTCTTATTCCATAAAAATTTTAATACTTTTCTTCTGTGAAAAATGTCCCATTGGAATTTTGATAGAGATTGCACTGAATTTGTAGATCGGTCTGGGTACCACAGACATTTTAACAATGTTAATTCTTCTAATCCAGGAATGTTGAATATTTTCCCATTTATTTGTGTTTTCTTCAGTTTCTTTCATTCATGTCATTTATTTTCCAATTTACAGGTTCTTTGCCTTCTACAGGTTAAATTTTTTCTTAGTATTATATTCTTTTTGATGCAACTGTAAATCAGATTATTTGACTTTGTATTGACTGCCTATTTTATGATTCTTTATGGGCAGAAGTCAACTTGTGTATTGTTATCTAATTCATGCCTGGTGGAACAGGAAACCCCAAAGTTATAATTCCCTGGAAGACATTAGCCAGTTTCATATATAATCTGCAAATGTATTATAGCATTACTTTATATCTGACTGCTCAAATAGTTCTTGAACTAGTTTCAACAGTTTACTGGTTCCTTCATTAATTACGAGTTGAATAAAATCTTTGCCACATACTGTTTCTATATTTGCACAGGTCAAGTCATGGTTTTTGGCCTTTTGAAAATCTGCCTTTAACACTTGTACATCTTCATTACGATGACACTGAAGTCAAGATCTGCAGTTCTCTGCTCTTTTTCAATATCACAGAAAAAAATTTGTCATTGTAACTCCTCTTGAAGCTCAGAGAATTAAGGTTGTGAGGAATTCAAGCAGTCAAATAAATAATAAATATAGTATAAGGCTGCAAAGATACTCTAGCCGGAAAAATCTCATCAACTTGTTTTTCTCAAACAAGAGTTATATAAAAGCACAGATTCTGTTATCCAGTTGGCTACCTCCATTCCCATTTTTTTCCCTCTCCAGTGCTATGGACTCTAAATACTAAAAGTCTAGAAGTCATCTTTCTTAATTATCAATTATATCTCAGTGTACAGCTGTTCAAATGTATCTAATTATTTTCAACTAAAAAAGCTATGTTTTCTCAAACTTCTAGATTAATTAAGAGCATCCCCAAATCATTCAATCTAGAAAATATCTCAGCCACATTTGTTCATGAAGAAAATATTTATAGAGTACAAATATGTACAGTGCGATATCTTGTGTTCTATAGATATATTGGCATTAAAAATAGAAATAGATATCCAAAAAATGCTACATATATTCTTGCTATCTACTAATTATTAAAATAAGCATTTTGAGGAAAATACTCAAGACACTAAAATAAAATAGCAATAATTCATGATAGGAAAATAATTTAGGTAAGATAAATCACTCTCTGAGGAGAGAACATATGAATGGAAAACTAAAGTATAAGAAGAAACTTGGGAAGAACATTTTCTCAGTTCTGGGAAAACTGGAGTTTGACTGAAAACTGTATAATACTTGACATGATGGGAGATGGGTGGATTAAAGCAAAATATTGCTAGGTGGGTAAAGAAGTCTATTAGGTGTGTGTATTGATGCCATACGACTTTAAAAAGCAGTTTATCAGAAAACAACTTTATGAAAATCACCAGTGTCTATGACATGGTTCAGGGTGACAGGGATATGAATAATGAATTCAAAATATATATGATATATTTTATTTCAGATCTCATGCTATGTATAGTCTACTCTAAATAAAACATATCAAAATTCTAGATGTTCAATGATCAAAGCCAAGCAAATAGGAAATGACAAAATTTAGGCAAACAACAAAATTAGCAGGTAAGTATTTATCTCCATTTTACCAATAATGAATAATGTTAAATACAGTTCTTAAGATTGCACACCTAATGAGTGGCGGAGCTGAAGTCAGAATCCAGATGAATCTGATTCCAAATCAGTCCTATGTGCTATGCCATGTTCTTTCCCTAGATCTCACACTTCTTTATGAAATGGATTTATCCATACCAAAGAAAACAACTGAAGCTATTGAAATTCTTAAAAGATAAAATTATGGTATCTCCTACACATTTTTGTGGAATCAAAGGAAGTTTGTAGTTAGACAATGTGAATGATTGCAGATGGCCCCACGCCTGCAGAATTACTACTCTCATATGTGGTCAGTGCTAGGCATCTAAGTTCATGAAAAGTAAGAATGACTACAGTTGGCACCTCAGGTTTCCAGGATCATGGCCATGATTTTGTTCTATAATTTTGCTCATCTTTTGCTCTAAAAACTTATTTTAACTCAGAGCAGAAAGTATCAGGATTAAAGAAAGTGAAGACTATTGATACAGGAACGGTGGTCTATAGATAGTGAAAGGAAGCTTCTTTAAAATTCAGAGTCCAGATCTTCTGAATTAGAATCTGCATTTTTAGAACTCTTCAGATAATTAGTATGTATGTTCAAGTTTGTCAAAGATGAATTTAGAGATCAGGAAATGGCCTAGTTGCATTCAATATACAAGCTGCCTTCCCCCTGCCCCTGCCCCCCACAAGTCTTCTCTCTGAGATATCACTTACTAACCTCATTTGTAAGGCTAACCTTGATTATAACATTCCTTTGAGAGAGACAGTACACTAATTATTCAAACTGTAAAAATAAAATACAGAATTTAAGGAATACTTCATTTTCATAAGAGAAATACATGAAGCAAACAGGAAAAAAAATCAATTCTGTGGTTTATCAAATAGTATATTGCCTAGCTGTAAATTTTTCCTACTTTGCACATTTATTTTCCCTAAAATTCACCTTTATATTAAAATTAACCTAAGCATAGGTTAAAATAGAGAGTTTCCTCATTTGGGCCAGCAAAAAAATTTAAAAAAGCAAGAATTTCCCTTTGATCACTGGTGTATCAATTCAAATCTATAACTAAAAATTAGCTAAGAGATCATAAAAGATTATTATTTTATTTCAACATTTTCTACGTCATTGTATTTTCAGAGTAGAATGGAATGTAAATACAACCTCATTTAATTTTGTCATTCAAACCATATTTTTCCCTCAAGACCATGAAAAAAAAATCAACTTTCCACATAATTATCTGTAAATCGATATGCTCATTTAAAAGGACATATAAAGTGTGTGACTTTTTGGCAGAGATTGCCTAAGTGCCTAAATAATGAGATGGGGAGAATAAAATTTCCTATTTGCTCCCCACAATATTGACTTCATACAAGCTGTTTTCAAATGTAGTGTTTCCTGGGAATCAACCAGCAAAATGTATAGAATTATGTATTTGTTCTTTAGCTCTTTAATTTATGTAAATAAAGCATCCTGCTGCTTTTAGCTTTACACAACTTAGCCGACTTTTGTTCATCTTAGAGGTGCATATAAATGTAGGAGACATCACAATTTTACTCAATTCATGGCAGGCTATGATTGCTGGGGGAAAATACTTCGTTAAACCGAATTGGTTGTTTAAAGTAATCAAACCAACTAAATTCCTAGAATATTCCATGAGAGTAAAATTGTTTTCTCATCTGCACTGTGAACCTATTCAGTAAGGCCATTTTTTTATCAAACTATAAATTTGGGAATACAATATTGTATTTTAACATGGTACTATGAGCATTTTAATTCTGTTAGGAGCAAAATAATGATAAACATGGATAATAGTAATAATAATAATCCCTTTCCCTAAAGAGTCCTAGAAGTCCTAATTTACTGACTGGTAGCTACTTCCACTAAGTAGAAATACAGTAATTTAATAATCTTACCATAGCAGTTTTCACTAAAGAAAATTAACTAATTCATTATTGCTTATAATTTGCTGAGGCATAGCTGCCATATTTGTAAAATCAGCAGGTTCTAAAAAAAATACAAGTTTTTAAATGAATGTTCAATTTTCCCCAAACACATAAATGATACAATTACTTAGCTCCCTCTAGTGCCAATTTCTAATATAAACTTAATTGTAATAACAGTATTCACCATGCAATTTGGGAACAAATTAAAATTTTAGTAGGCAATAATTAACAAACTTTCAAACGTTTAGTAGATTGATATCAGAAATGAGCAAGATTTGGCTGATGATATCGTCATAGGTAGGCTCATGGCTGGTGTTAAAATGATAGTATTTCTTTGCATAATTTACTTTATATGTTTCAATCAAAAACAAATACACAGAGAGTAGTAAAGGAATGTTGATAAGATAAAATGCTGCTTACAATGGGATATCTTTGTACACCTCAATTCAGCTGTAATAATCTCATTTAGTTTGTGCGTTGTAATCATCATTTTAAAAAACTAAAAAATACAAGAAGAAAGACACCTCAATGTTTCTATGAAGGTATATAGGAATAAGACAATTTGCAATTATACATGGAAACAGAGTAGGTATATGATATGAATTTTTAAAAATTCTAATAATCGAAATATCAGATTTAATTAAATGACTTACACAAATATTTCCTTAAGGATTTTTCTTAGACTGAAGCATATAAATGAAAATTTTTATTTCTAGGGAAAAGAACATATATGCCTTTTAATAGGTAAATCACATTGTAATGAGTACATTTGAAGACAATGACACAATTTAGAGGAAGAAAACAAATAGTCATAAATAGAATTTCATTCAATAATAATTTCCAATAAAACTAATGAGTTTTACATGGAAACCACAATTTTCACCACAGCTTATGTATTTATATGTTTATCTTTTACTATAGCATAAGGGCTATGATGGACAAGAGCAAGGATTCTGGAATCAAATGATATGTGTTTGATAAACAGAATTCCTAACTGTAAGTATGTGTAAAATGCAGATATTGCTTCCAATTACTAGAGTTGTTACAAAAATTATAACGGATACTTTATATGTGAAACATGCAACTGAACAATGGCCACTAATAATTTTTTTTCAACAGTTGTAAGAAAACATGTTCACAGAATAAAAATAATTTATAATTGAGCTATAGTTGTGGTCACTAAGAACATAAACTTCTCTCTTAATTGCTTAGAACTTTCTAAGAATTAGCATTTTAAAAACTCTCTGATTTTTATTTAAACAAATATTCTTTGTCCTAATAAAAACAGGAAATTTTTGTTAGAATATTTTTTGATATTTTAACACTAAAATAGGTAAATAAAAATGACAAGATGTCTTTTTTCTAAGTTGAGTGTAGTAGAGTTGCTGCAGAAAAGATTTTGAAAAATGTTTTTAATTACCTGCAGTTTCCTTTGAGTTTGCAAACTCAATGAAGAACATTTTAGATATATTTTTAAATATTTCAGAAATTAGAATAAATAAGTAAACCTATGGTATTATGCCTACAGCTTTCTAAAACATTTTTATTTCTAAATCTTAACAGATAAAGCCTAGTAACTATCTATTCCGATGTAATTATATGAATAATATTTTAGAATCTCATGTTTCCTCCACATCCTTGACTCAGTGAAAAAGATGCAAGTTTCCAGAAAGGTGAGGTTTTTCTTCTTGCTTGCTGGAAAACTAGAGAGTAACTTTCTCTGTGTATTTTCAAAGAGGTAGTTATTTTCTTATTTGCTGTTTAGTTGCTAAGTCATGTGCAACTCTTTTATGACCCCATGGACTGTAGACTACCACACTTCTCTGTCCATGGGATCTTCTAGGCAATGATACTCAAGTGGGCTTCCATTTCCTTCTCCAGAGGATCTTTCTGACCTAGGGATCGAACCCATGTCTCCTGCATTGCAGGAAGATTCTTTACTGCTGAGCCACTAGGGAAGCTCATTATTTTCTTACTTATTTGTAGCTATAATCCCTTGACCCATGTCCACTGTTCCTGTTCCTCCCTCCCTTTGTTTTTATACAATAGGATATGGGGAGTGCCTATCAAGAGTGAAACTAAATCTACATTCCCTTGTTTAGAACTGGAAACACAAGTTAGGTTTATTTTCCAGTGGAAAGCTGAAATGTGATCTATAAAAGCTGATATATACACATACACACTCTTGGAAAATTTAACTCCGAGAAGAACCACCAACTCTCTTCAGACTCAAGTACATTGAATATTGAATGTACAAACTCCTAGCAGAAAAAAAATTGATTCATGAGTAAAAACAAAACAAAACATATTTAACATAAGAACAATCTCTTACATTATTTTTGATTTTTAGTCTTAAGAAATTTCAGATCACTTAATGTTGAAAATGAATCATTTAATGTTGAAACTGAAGAAAATACAAAGACCCACAGTGAAAAAACAAGGTCATGTCTTTGGTCAGAGGACTTTAGGAGAATTAACTAGTGGGAAGATAAATCCATGAGTATCTACAGTAAACAAGATTACTGAACTCTCTATCTCAGCAGAAAGTCAGGTAGGGATAGACCAGACATCAATAGCTAATGAAGTGACTGCATTTATTCAGAATCAACCCTTAACCAAGTTTCACTTTTCTTAGTCCACCCACCTTGTATATATAGTTGGGTGCTGCTGCTGCTGCTGCAAAGTCGCTTCGGTAGTATCCAACTCTGTGCGACCCCATAGACAGCAGCCCACCAGGCTCCCCCATCCCTGGGATTCTCCAGGCAAGAACACTGGAGTGGGTTGCCATTTCCTTCTCCACTGCATGAAGTAAAAAGTGAAAGTGAAGTCGCTCAGTCGTGTCCGACTCTTAGTGACCCCATGGACTGCAGCCCACCAGGCTCCTCCGCCAATGGGATTTTCCAGGCAAGAGTGCTGGAGTGGGGTGCCATTGCCTTCACCAATATATAGTATGGTTTTGACTATAATCAGAACCTTTCCAAAAAAAAAAAAAGTACATTTCACTTTCATTTACAAATATGAGCCACAAGTTTAGAGTTATCCTTATTATACAGTAAGTTATTGCCCAGGAAACAAACCTACTCACTGAATGTTTAGAGGGAAAATTATATATTTTCTGGAATAGTAAAGATAAATTTCATTTCACATTTCCATTTTTCTTTTGAGGCCTCTATTATTGAAAAGATAGTTAAGTGTTCTGTATATAAATAAGAATTATGTTTTAAAAACATATTTGGGGAGCCCATTTTCACAGTTTTACTTTTGTCTCTGGCTCAAGCTTACATCACAAGAAGTTGAATGAAACAGAATATGGTTACTCATTTATAGCTGGATTATAAACTAATAATAACAACAGCAATAATGAAAGCAGTAAAAACAGCTTTTCTGCTCATGTTCTCAGAGTTTTCCTTGTATTAATTTATTTAGTCTTCCCAATTAGGAGAAGGCAATGGCAGCCCACTCCAGTACTCTTGCCTGGAGAATCCCATGGATGGAGAAGCCTGGTGGGATGCAGTCCATGGGGTCGCTAAGAGTCGGACTCAACTGAGCGACTTCACTTTCACTTTTCACTTTAATGCGTTGGAGAAGGAAAGGGCAATCCAGTCCAGTGTTCTTGCCTGGAGAATCCCAGGGATGGAGGAGCCTGGTGGGCTGCTGTCTATGGGGTCACACAGAGTCAGACATGACTGAAGCGACTTAACAGCAGCAGCAGTCTTCCCAATTACTAAGGATTTAGGCATTATTATCATCATCTATTTTACAAATAGGGAAAATGAGTCATTCAATCAAGTCTGCAGTCAATAAGCAGAAGAGGAAAGTTGTCAAGAACTTAAGCAATATGATTTCAGAAATAGAGCCTTAATAAAAAAAAAAAAAAAAAGAAATGGAGCCTTAAGCTGAGTGAGCAATGTTCTAACCATGACATAAAGGGCCTGATTAACAACAGAACAATAATACAAATTGACATTTCTTTGACAATTAACAGTTTCAGAGAGATATCAATCTTTTTATCTCATTGATTCTCCCACATAACTATTAGACAAATACATGTCATATCACTTCTCTTAAAAATGAAGAAACAAGAGGTCCTGTAACTTTCATAAATCACACTCTTAAAAGTTCTGAGTAGGATAAACAACAAAGGTGTTTCTACTCTTAATCATTAATAGTTCACCCTTGCAATCATAAAATTGTGTTTTTTGAAATCTACTTTTAAACAAAACTTCAAATCAAATGTTTAACATTTAAATCCCAGTCAAACCCCACAAACCAAATGTTTTCAACATATAATACTTATGTCTGTCCATAATAGTACCCTTTCTAAAGTTACCCCAAAGCAAGATACAGTAAAGAAATTTCCTTCTGAGTCTATGATGTCATGTAATTTTTTCGCATCACAAGCACAACATCCAAAACACATCTTTCTCTAAAATGCTTTCTGAGTAGTATAAAACTTGACCTAGATAACAAAACAATGATCTTACTATCAACTAACTGTATTTCCTGTGCTTCCAATGAGCTTACCTAATGAATTGGTAGAAATTGGAACTTAGCTGTTTTATGGCCAAATTATACCTATAATTTCCAAAACATGTACTTTTTTTTTTTTCAATACAGCAACAACACTTGCTGCTATGTACAAATGATTAGCTACAAACCAACCTACTATAGAATATCAAAATGTATTTGCCCAACAAAGAACTAATGGGAATTATGCAGATTATGTTTCTTTCTCCAATGAAATCAACCAAGCTTCACATCAATAGTAAAGTGAAATATAACTGATATATGAAACAATATATACACAGAGACATAACCAAATGTATTTCTGGTTATTTTTAGACATTTTTTAATGTAATTATTTGGTAATGAACTGAAATAGCATTTGGTGGGTACCTGAACAGGCTGAAATATTAGTCAACTAAGAATATTATTGTGATATTTCATATCAAAACACATATTTATAATTATAATGTAGATTGTACATGTTAACAGAAACCAATTTTTAATAATACTTTTCATAATTAGACTTTTATTCTGTAACTTTCTTCTAAGTGTTATTCTGCTGATAACAAAGAACTCAGAAAAGTAAGAAAGCAATGCACTTGTTTGATCAACTTAGGGAAGCAAAGTGAATTAACTAAATTTTCTCATTCTGTAATACTAACCACTAAATAAAAATCTACTTTAAAATTACTTCTTTAGAAATTGTGTGATTGAACAATTCATTATAAAGATAACTGATAGTAAATGTCTCTCCTCTGTAGACAACTTTATTCAAAAAAGGAATGAAGAGATTAGACATTCCTTTTCTCCCAACCATCATCTTTTTGGAACATCATATGGATCATATGTAATAAAGTATCTGTTTTCACTCTAAGCAACTGCAAAGGAAAGAAAAAGCATCATTTGAGACTGAAGATCTTCAGCATACATTTACATTTAGATTAGATAACTAAAGTAGATATGTGTTTCTATTGTTAAAGCTTTAGGATATATTTGCAGATATCAAAACAAACACCTAATCATTTTGCTGGAAAAAAACAACAAAACAACAATAGCTAGACATTGCCCAAATCATAAAGTCCCTTGCACAAACTCTGAGAACTGTCTTGTCAAGATAATCTGTCCTTATGCAACAGCAGGGAAAAACAGATGGGCAGTACCATGTTTTTAAATGCCTATAGGTTTGGATTATGTTTGAAAATGAAATTGTTTCTAGAAAAAAGTGACAGGATAATTTCATTGAATGTCTTTATGACCATTTATTTAATAGCAGAAAGAAAATTAACCATTCCCCATCAAGTAAACAAAAAGGGTTATAAGATCAAAACAGCAGAGACTACTACTCTTTTCCTATTACAAAATCATGAAAATAAATGGGTATAGTGCAAAGGGTTGCTTTTTACAATTAGAAAGACAGAGGACACAAAAGATAACAGAGCAGTGCCTTCTGAAAATATAACAAATAATTTTATTTATTGGCAAATAGTTGTTTATTGTAATTTCCTTCTCTGAACTATATTGAGTAATTTTTTGCTTGTGTATTGATACTGAATTCTCCACATTACCTGTACAAATTTGCCTAACTAATATTACATTTAAAAGAATTTGGAAATCTAAGAATTAACTAATTATAAATCACCAACCTGGAAGTTTACAGTTGATTAGTAAGCTTGCGAGTGCACTATGAGGTTCTATTACATCTCACTAATCACCAAAATAATTCATTTGATTGTGAACGATTCACTCCAGCAACAGGAAGTCTTATACTTGTTGTGCAGGACAACTTAGATCGTTTAAATACATTCTTAATAATAAAGGCTGACTTCTGACTAGTTTCTACAAACCAATTTATTGAGTAGCAATTGCTACATCAGTGTATTGGCTCTTCAATTTAAACTCTTTAAGCAAAAGGTATTCTTTGGTTTAAGCCAACCCACAGAGGGACAAATCGGCCAGATGGCCATGGTGCCGATTCGGCAAATACTAAACTGCTTACTGGAATGAGTCAACTGCAGAACTGATTAATTGATCTAGTCACATATTCAAAACTTTTGCTTCTTATCCCATTAAAAGTAGCACTAATGAGCCGTGGCTATGACCTTCCAGTGAGAAGCCACAAGTTCCACAACCCCTCAATATTTACCACCCAAATTTAATCTTTTTAATGGACACCTTAAAAGGGATCTGATAGAAAATACTAAGAGCTACTCAGATACTAAAACACTTAGGGAGGCTTTGATTAATGTTGCATGATTAATCAATTGATTAATATAGTTTTCAATACAGATGTTAGGACATTGTCTACTTTAATCAACCATTCTGAAAATAGTGAAGATAAATGCCATACTTTTGTGTCTGCTTAAAAAAAAATCCTTTCTTTAAAGGTTGTTAATTATGACATAAGCCTTATTTACCACAGTCAAATTTTATCTAATGTTGACATTTTTATACATAGGAACCATTAATGAGATAAGTGGGATCCTTTTGGCAAAGTCATATTTTAATCTCTTTAAAAATAATTTACTTAGCCAATTTATGGACATTTTCCTTAATGAGAACTTATTTTAGAATGACACCGCAAAATGCATTAAAATCTTAAAGTTTTATTATTATTTTCCAAGACTGTTTGTAATTTGTGATGATGCTTTCCACCATACTAAAACTGAAATCTTTATTCCAGTCAAAAATAATCACCCTGTAATTACTGTGACAAACTGCCCAAGCTGTATCATCGTGGCCATTTCAACTAATGATATTGTATTAGAATGCCTAGCAATAGACTTCAAATGGAAAATATAATTATGTGCATTAGTTTGTCTAAGCATTTATAAGATCACATATCCATCAGTTTTCAGGTCTCATAAAGAAAACCATACATCACTGTCACTGTGAGTTTTGTTATTGAAAGCACAGGCCTTTTCAAACTGAGCTGAAGATGTGTATCTTAAATTCCACTTGTTTTGTGGATCACTAAAGTCCCTGTAAGTTAAACCAGCATAATTGAGAAGAGCTTTTCCTCTGGTGATGGAGGAACTCTGTAGCATAGACTCCTTCACACTCTGGCCAAATGGAAGTTTAGCCAACCCAAGACAGCTTAATCTAGCTTTTCTACACCTCTTAAATCTGTGGGAGTCAGATTTGGCATAAAAACCCGTGGAAAGGCTTTTGGGAAAAGTATCAAATTAAGGTTTTATACTGTTAGCTCTACTGACCTAAAAGAAATTAGGAGGGGGAAAAAATCATACAAAAAGAGATGTAAGTGTGAGTTTGGTGGTGAAGAGAAACAATTTCAATGAATAATGTGCAATAAACTTAAATGTCTTTATAATGAATGATAGTATTAAAATATTGTTAATTAATTTATTGGACTGGAAATATGGCCCTAACTCTGCATACAACAAAGTTAGCAATTTGGGAAAGTTGCTCAGACTCTTTATCTCATAGTTTTCTCTTTTGTAAAATGAAAAGATAGGTGGTTCCCTTGATCCTCTCTTGTTTCAGGTTACTAAATGATATGAGTCAAGGCTCAATTTAGAAAATATTTTTTCTGTTAGCTCAAATGAAAATATGCATCCTGATTGCATAAAATAATCTATCAACAGGTATATGACATTCGTCTTCTACCAGGAATAGTTAAATTATAAAATATTATACCTCCATATGTTCAAATTAGAATGGCTTAACTTCTTATGCTGAGTGTTCATCATCTGTAGTAAGTGTTAATTTGCATGTGATTGCTGCTGCAGAAAAGGCAATAGCACCCCACTCCAGTACTCTTGCCTGGAAAATCCCATGGATAGAGGAGCCTAGTAGGCTGCAGTCCATGGGGTCACTAAGAGTCAGACACGACTGAGCGACTTCACATTCACTTTTCACTTTCATGCATTGGAGAAGGAAATGGCAACCCACTCCAGTGTTCTTGCCTCGAGAATCCCAGGGACGGGGGAGCCTGGTGGGCTGCCGTCTATGGGATCGCAACAGAGTCAGACACGACTGAAGCAACTTAGCAGCAGCAGCAGCTGCCTTGATAGCTCACCAGGTAAAGAATCCACCTGCAATGTGGGAGACCTGGATTTGATCCCTGGGTTGGGAAGATCCCCTGGAGAAAGGAAAATCTACCCACTCCAGTATTTAGGCCTGGAGAATTCCATGAACTGTATAGTCCATGGGGTCACAAACAGTGGAACATGACTGAAAAAATTTCACTTCACACTTCCTCTTGAAATGTGTTACCTGTGCATGGTGCTGAAAATGTGCTCAAATATATTCCAGTATCTTTAAATCAGACTTCTACTAGATCTAAAATGAGAAAACTCACCACTGTATCATATAAATCTAGTAGAAATGAGTTTCTTAGTACTACCAGTATTTAGCTAACCTCAGATATGCAGATGACACCACCCTTATGGCAGAAAGTGAAGAAGAACTAAAGAGCCTCTTGATGAAAGTGAAAGAGGAGAGTAAAAAGTTGGCTTAAGCTCAACATTCAGAAAACTAAGATCATGGCATCTGGTCCCATCACTTCATGGCAAATACATGGGGAAACAGTGAAAACAGTGGCTGACTTTATTTTGGGGGGCTCCAAAATCACTGTAGATGGTGACTGTAGCCATGAAATTAAAAGATGCTCACTTCTTGGAAGGAAAGTTATGACCAACCAAGACAGCATATTAAAAAGCAGAGACATTACTTTGTCAACAAAGGTCCATCTAGTCAAGGTTATGGTTTTTCCAGTAGTCATGTATGAATGTGAGAGTTGGACTATAAAGAAAGCTGAGCGCCAAAGAATTGATGCTTTTGAACTGTGGTGTTAGAGAAGACTCTTTAGAGTCCCTTGGACTGCAAGGAGATCCAACCAGTATATCTCTAAAGGAGATCAGTCCTGGGTGTTCATTGGAAGGACTATGTTGAAGCTGAAACTCCAACACTTTGGCCACCTGATTTGAAGGGCTGACTCATTTGAAAAGACCCTGATGCTGGGAAAGATTGAGGGCAGGAGGAGAAGGGGATGACAGAGGATAAGATGGTTGGATGGCATCACCGACTCATTGGACATGAGTTTGGGTAAACTCTGGGATTTGGTGATGGACAGGGAAGTCTGGCATGCTGCAGTTCATGAGGTTGCAAAGAGTCGGACACGACTGAGCAACTGAACTGAGACTGACTTAATTTACTGCAGGTACTGTCCTTGGTATTGTTGAAAGTTTACAGCATCCTTAGTCTATATCCACTAGATCCTGGTAGCACCCCTGATTACCCACAGTCATGAAAATCAAAAATGTCTCCAGACTTTGCCAAATGTTCCTGAAGGGAAAAATCTCCCCTGATTAAGAACCACTCTCCTGTTTGATAAACAACTAGACGAAAGCAAAGCAAAATGACCTTAAGCCATAAATACATGGATTCTGACATAATTCTAGGGTCATTTATTTTATTTCACCACTTTATACAAAAGCATATGAAAAGGTTTAAGTAATACAATTATTTTGTGGCAGAAACTTTTTTTTTTTTTCCCTAATTGCTGGTTCTTGGGATATTCTTTAAATCTTGTCTCTAAGAAAAATTTTAAGTAGGAGTAATTACACAATTTAAATCTAACTGGGAAGAAAAGGTCAGTGTCAAAGAAGACCAAAGATTATTAAATAAGTTAAGATCTGTTCTATCCATGAGAAGGCAGAATTCCTTTTTTTTTTTTTTAAGCCAATTGACTTTCATGATTACTCAGCTCAGTTAATTAAGGTCCTTATGACCTCATGTACATTTGTGACAGTTGCCAGTTGTTATAAACATATATACATATATGCTTACACTTCACATGCTTTACATCAACACATCATCATTAGAAGTTAGATAATACCCTTCATATTCTATAGATTAGAAAACTTAGGCTTAGAAAGATCAATACTGCTATTAAACAGTGAAACTAATATTAAAATCTAGGTTTTCTAACTCAGTAACCTGGGATCTTAATCTTATTGTTCTCCTCTAGTTTATTTTTTTAAATGCTGCTGTGATTTTCTACAAATATTAATTATACCTATTCAGTAAGTGAAAATATGAGTCAACTTGGTTTACTTCAGCTGTTTTCATGGCAAGAGCCAAGAAATAAATGGTTTTACAATCTTCTTTTTAGGTATCATGATCTGCCTTAATTCATGAGTAGAAAATAATAAAGAAAAATTAGATTGTTTTTACTCTTGAGGCCATCCACCAGTTCAGAGTCTATAAAAATGATGCTAAACTCTGTGAAATATTGTAGCATTGAAGCTATTATTATTAAATTCCCAGATGCCAAGATTTCATTTGGCATTTCCCTGAGGTATTTACCCAAAGCTTTATTTTTGACTTCATGAGATCTGGCAGAGTTGTGGGCCACACAGAACATGACTATCCTCTTAAAACTCCGTGTCAAAGAATTGTGTCTACCATTGTGGAAGGATATTTCTTTAATAGGAAATGTCACTATTCCTTTGACAATCTCATGCTATATAAACATTAAGTAACACTTACCAAAATCCAGTATGTACTGTACTATTTCCATGTTCTGCACTGTATACATTTGTCTATGATTTCAACTCAAAAGTTGAGCGATATTGCTTGCTGTAGATTGGTGCCAGCATAGATTTAAGCCATCCAAACAAGACTGTGTATTTGAACTGACAGAGAGTAAATGATTTGCATCTGGCATAACTGATGGTGGTGTCAAAACCTTGGAAGATAATTTATTGGTAAACATATTCCTCTGGATACCTAGCCACACATGCCCTATTTCCTATCAAAGGATGGAGCCAGATCATTGCCAGAACAATGTAGAATATTTTATAGAGATAATTCAAGAGATTATTTTGCTGTTACAGAAAACAGGAATGGAGAAACATGGTAGTTTCCCTCATTGATAAAACAAGATAATTTTTCATCCTTCATTGCAGAAATTAAACTTCATGTGAAAATGCCTTTCTGACAACTGTGGGGTTGATGATCTAGTAAGAAAAACCACAAACAGCATGCTTAAAAAGTCTAATCTACAATTCCAATATGTAATTTGTGGAAAAAAAAATACTTGAATCAAATCAGGACTAAAAAATGACAATGAAAGAATAGAGCTTTAAGGCCTTAAAACATATGCTTGAAATACACACACCTCTTGAAAGAAATAGCTGTAACTCCTGGTACTGTGCTCAATTCATGATAAGCTTCCAAATCTACCAATAGTATTTTGTTAGTAGCCCTTTGGGATATACAAGCTCAATGGAACCATATATTTTAATCTTTCTATTTCAGTTCTTAAGGAATTAACATGTTCTCAATCTGATATTTGCAAATGGTATTTTCTTTAAATGATCATAGAACCAAATTGAATTAAGCATTCCATTAAAGAATGAGTATATGACCTATATATAGGGAATCAATTTCAAAACAATTCAAATTAAATATATCATTCTTACTTTTAAAATACATGCATCATAATTTAATGTTTCTTTGATCATATAGTTGACCTTACAGGATCTTGTGGTTTAATTAAAAAAAAAAAAAAAAGCAATTAAGCACCTCTTCTGGTTTAGACTCTGTGCTAAGTAATAGACATGACTTAAAGATGATAAAGATATGCTTTCTTTCTCTATCTAGCTCATGGTCCAAACAGAACATATTAGAAATTTACTTTAAAGAGAATTATGATAGTTTAACATAATATTCAAATGGATAAGGGCAGAGATTCAGCCTGGGTCATTTCAAAGAATGCTTCACTGTTAAGGTGAAGATCAAGATGATCATGATGGACTGAGCATTTGTATCCTTCCAAAATGTATATGTTGAACTTGAACATATGAAGATAGTCTATAATGTGACATTATTTTCAAGGATCACATGTGTACGGCTGGAATCAATTGGTTATTATGATGAAATTGTAAACAATGATGAGGTAACCTTCTAATGTGGTTATAATTAGAGATGGCATCTATAAGGACATAATTAAGGTTAAGTGGGGCTTCCCTGGTAGCTCAGATGGTAAAGAATCCGACTGCAATGAGGGAGACCTGGGTTCAATCCCTGAGTTGGGAAGATCCCCTGGAGGAGGGCACAGCCATTCACTCCAGTATTCTTGCCTAGAGAATCCCCACGGACAGAGGAGCCTGGCAGGCTACAGTCCATGGGGTCACAAAGAGTAGGGAACAACTGAGCATACAAGGTTAAATGAGATCACAAGGCTGGGGCCCTGATTCTATAGGATTAGTGCCCTTTTAGGAAAAAAACACCAGAAATCTTGTCTGTCTGTTTTTTTCCTTTCTCTCTTTGGCACACAAAGCAGAGATCCTACAAGGACATAATGAGATGGTGGCTGCCTACAAGTCAAGAGAAGAGGCCTCATATGAAACCAACCTTGCTGACACTTTCATCCTGACTTCTCAGCCTCCAGAAATATGGAAAAACTGATTTTCTTTGTTTACACCAACTAACCTGTGGGATTTTGTTACAGCAACCAGAGTGGACTAAAGTAATATGTCACATGCAATTTGAAGGATGAGTCAAAATTTATCTCCACAGAGAGAATACCAAATGGAATTAGAAACCAGCAGATGGGGAGAAGAACCATATGGAGAATGGAGATAAGATAAAGAATGAACTAAGGACCAGGAGCAAGCTGAGCAGAAGAGCCCTAGGAAACAACGCAGGGCCACATACACATACTTAGAGGTAGAAAGTGCGGAACATCACATGTAGTTTTTTTTTTTTTTTTCTGAGTTAAGGCAGGCAGGGTTAAATAGATGAAGAAAATTATAAAGGTTTGGCATATTTGCCATGAAGAAAGAAAACGTAAACTGAACACAAATCAATGACAGTTAAATGGCATTATTAAGATAGGCTGAGGTCACAAACAGGCTAATAAGGACCAAGTAGATTCTGGTAGTGGCAGTGGTAGTGGTGGTATTTTTCATGTGGAACAAAAGTACGGAAAGCAGAAGATTGGACTGGCCAGGTATGGAAGACAGGGCAGGGCGGCTGTGGCAGAACCAGGAAGTGGGGTTGCTGACACAGCAGAAAGAGGACTGCTGTCTAACACAGTAACTTGGGGAGAAGAAAACTGAAGTAAAGAAAGGGAAAGTTTAGAGAGAGGTTGGAAAAAAATATGAAAGCAGAAATTTGGATAAAGGGGAGAATGAGAGATATCATTTTATAGAACTGAGAGCCACAGAGAAATTATGAATAAGAATTTAACTTGATTATGGCAGAGACTAGTGAGCTCTTCATCACACCAGTTGCTTTTTCCTTTTGAATGTAACAGGGAAGAGCAAAACCCAACTCCATGTTGGATCTGTTCCTTTCACCCTTACTTTTCACGGTTTCTATTATTGTAATCCCTGAAAGGATGCTATCTATATCTGTAAGCGAATATAATGGCCTGTCTTGAGGAACCTGTCGCTCTGTCTGAATGTTAAAGTTCCTTTGTTCAGCTCACAGGGAGACATTCTGACCCTGCCCACCTGTGAATAGCTTCAGAAAAGAAGAAATTACCACATCCCCTCCCCAAACCTGGCCAAGCAAGAGATATTTTGCAAGACTAATTGCCTTTTTATTTTACTTCCTCATCTCCTCCCCGTCCCTGTCCTATAAAAGAAACTGGCATCCAGACCCCATAAGATGGTACCCGAGGGCCCTAGCCCGCCTACCATCTTCTCAGACTCCTGGCTTTCCAATTAAAATTGCCATTTCTTGCCTCAGTATCTCATTTCCTGATTATTGGCCTATTGTGTGGCAGGCAGACCAAGCTTGGATTCAGTAACGTGATTATGGTACACATGTTAATTCTCATCTGACCAGTGTAGTATGGTACAGAATGATATAAGCAACATCCAAGAATGGCACACCCCTATAATGTGATTCTCGCATTCTTTGCCTTGCCATGGTGACCTTGGAAACCATGTGTTGAAGACACAGCAGCACACACTGGAAGGAGCTGCAGAGCCACTTGAAGACTGGAAAACTTCTTTTGATCAATGTTTCTGTAATTAATACAGGAAGAAATACATATTTGATATAGTCAATGGATTTCACTTGCAAATATCATAAGAATACTTTTCAATTTCTACAATAGAAATACTATAAGTTGATTTCTCATGTACTCTAGTGATGCCATGACTAAACACAGCTCATCTGGGGATTGCTACCTATATGATGCTTTCTTATAGAAGATCTTTGGGAGGTTTGAAAGAGGGTAACTCTAGGATGACTGTGAACTGTTTAACCAGGTGTAATGACAAATACTTATAGATTTTTACTCAGAATGCACACACATCTTCCTAAAACAGTCTCCACCTTCCAGGCATCCCTCCAAACCAGGATGGGAGCTAAATTGTGAGTATAGAAGTAGGGACTGAATGAGAAAGAAGTTCTGAGGAGAGATTTATTTATTCAGCTCCACTACTAGCTGCTTCCAGGTAGAATTTCTCCCCTTTCTGTTCTCAGCAGGCCTTTGAGTGACATCAACAAAGCCACTGTGTTAAAAACAAACAAACAAAAACTGCAAGAGTCTCACAACCATTCTTCCTTTCAGCCTCTTAAATGGTTTTCTAAGGGTATTTTACAGCTTGTTCTTCCAGATAAACGGGTAGAACTTTTTTTTAAAGCAGCCTCTAAAGCTCCATCCTTTCTCTTTTACACTTAGGAGACAAAGAATGTTTGTCAATGCTAATGGAGTGTCTTTGCATAAACAGAGGAAGAAGTAGTAAAAGGCCTTGTTTATTAACTTCAGAAGTGGTCAAAGTAAGTTTTTACCTCTGCCTCTTCTCATCTTGCTAAACTCTATATTACGCTCTTCCCAACTTTCCACATTCTCCTAAGGAAATGAGAGGGGTTGACCTTCAGCCAGAAGATTATTTGTGAACTTTGGGAGGAAGACAAATTCTGCTGACTAGGGGCCAACAGGCCAGAGCTGAAGATGACAGTGTGCTTTGAAAACAACTGTGCTTTAGAGCCCCTCGGATCCAAGTTATTCACCTAGATCTACTGTTTAAGAGCTGCTGCCTTAGACAAGCTAGTGTTCTTCCCTGAATTAACATTTGTCCTCTCTAAATTGTGCAAAAATAATACCCCTTTCACTTATTTACTGTAAGAATTAAAGTTCAAAAACATAAACAGTGTGCAGAGCCTAATAAGGAAATTACTGAAAAGAGAACAACTTTATTAGCTAACCAACACAGATATTTAAGCACCCTAGTCTAGGTGACATCAGTTTCTTTAAGTTAGCAGGAAAGTGTTAAGGAAACAGAGTGATGGCATATGGACATTCTCTGTACTATCTTCATGACTTTTCAGTACATCTAAATATGTTCATTCCCCTGTCCAGTGGCTCAATGGTAAAGAATCCAACTGTCAATGCAGGAGGCATGGGTTCGTCCTTGGTCCAGGATATCCCACATGCCATGGTGCAACTAAGCCCATGCACCACAACTATGGAGCCTGTGCTCTAAAGCCTGGGAACCTCAACTACTGAAGGGCTCATGTTCTAGAGCCTGTGCTCTGCAACGAGACGCCATTGCAATAAGAAGTCTGCATACCACACTAAAAGTAGTCCCCTGCTCAGAACAAGAGAAAAGTCCATGCAGCAACAAGGACCCAGCACAGCCAAAATATAAATAAATAAAATTAAATATATACCCTCCAATGCATAATAATATATTTGTTGTCCATGCAGTTTGCCAAAATAACTTACTGCTAAATGTGGAAACTGAAGTTAAAATTTTGCTAAGACTTAAGCACAATGCCTCACAGTCAGGCCCAGACAAGCTGGAAACAACCTGTTTGGGTGATGGTAGGGGGAGGTATAGGGGGAAATCTCTAGAATTTACTACCAATCCAACATTCTTTTATCTGAAACTTTTCTGACCGGAGGACCAGATGTGTTTTCAATCTCAGAGTTTTTCAAATTTTAGAATGGAATTGCAAAGCATTCTCTATACAGTCTGGAGCAGCACCTTGCAATTGACCATATTCTTGATTCTGCAGTGAAATTATGAATATTCAGGTAAATGAGTTAAAGAAAATAAATAGCCTCACTTTAGATCAAGTCAGTATCTACTATCCAATGGGCATTTATTTCAGTTTTCAGAGCTTTCAGGACTTGGGTTTCTCAGATAACAAATAATGGGTATATTTACTAAGAAAAATCCCTAATTTACCACTAACCAACCTTTGCTTCTTTCCTTACCCAGTGCCCCACATACAATTTATCAGGCAAGTGACTTTCACCTTGGCAGCAGCAAAGAAATGTACTCTATTTACGAATTTTTATAAAGGAAAACATGAAACATTGAAACAAAACTGGTTCTTTGTGCCATTATGACACTTTTGTGCCTTCTGTCTTTCTAGGATTAATTACCCATCTCCCTCCCTTGCATCTACTTTCTAGATGTGTCACAGATGTAGTCAAGCTTCTCTTGCTATAATGAAGAGGAAAAACAAACATACAAAAAAAGGTCACTATATTTTTCTGAAATTAGACTTTCATTGGAGATCATTTTATTTCCCTAACCATTAAAAAATAATGCTTTCTATTCTCAATTTTTTCTTTCTTTGATTTTTGATCTCTCAGTTAAAATTGGTGAGCCAAATGAATATTTCAATTTGAATAATTTTAAAATGTTTGATTCCTGCCTTCTTTATAGATAAAATTAATTTTGAAATAGCATTATTGAAACCAGGCATTCTTTCTAAACTAAGAATTCCAGATGTTTTTAGTTGCTGCCTATGACATTTCCACAATCAGAATAAATTGTGTTTCCAGAGTAATGTAATAGATAGAAGTGCTGAATAAATCTCGTGCAGTTGAGATGACAAAATTAACATGCTGATGACATTTTAATGTTTCAATATAATCAAGGGGGCATGGATCATGCCTCCACCAGTTCTAATATAATTCTATTCTTTAATCTTTTTCCAAGACAAAATAAAATATAGATAGATTTCAGAAAGTATATAAGCAGAGTGTGCTTCAGTCTTCAGGCAAGCTGTTTAGGATGCATCCGAAATGCTATTTAGATTCAGCTTTGCCAGTAGATATTTTACCAAAGCAATTGAGTTATATATAAAAATCCTGGATTGAGAACAAATATTTTGTTGTTCTCTTTCTGAAGGTTGCTGTTGATGCTTCTGCTACAATTGCTGTTTTATAATTTGGCAGAAAATTTGCTGATTTAAACAGCAAAATCAATATATTGTGTTATTGGATACAACAAAAAACTGCTATGCACCTAATCTCACAAAAATATGTAAACAAATAAACAAATTCATACATAAACTTCTTAGATTCAAAATAAGAAAAAAAGAGAACTGGTAATTATAAAAATATGAAAAACACTTTTTTTCTAACAGTGTAATGCAAAAACTGATGGTCATGTTCAACTCTTTGTATCCTCATGAAGTGCCAGGCTCCTCTGTCCATGTAATTCTCTAATATAGTAGCAAGAATACTGGAGTGGGTAGCCATTCCCGTCTCCAGGGGATCTTCCTGACCCAGGGAGCGAATGCAGGTCTCCTGCATTGCAGGCAGATTTTTTACCATCTGAACCACCAGGGAACTTAACTCTTAAAGTTCAGTTTATACCTGGAGGAAACAATAACCTGACTATGTAAGTGGGTTGAAGATCTGTGTTGAAAGTTGAAAACTTGGATAGTCCTTGCCCAGTGGCAATGAAGAGGAGAAGACAAGACAAGGAGATGAAATGATGGTGGTACTTCTTTTAGTACTTCTTTCCGCATCCTCTCCTGAAAAGGGTGGTGATGACAGGCTAAATGAAAACAACAACCAATGATGACCTTGCCCAGAATCAGGTGTAGATGGAAATGGATGACACAAGGTAAGGTTACTTGGACACTCATTGTGTTCTACCATAAAACAAAGAATGAAGATTTATTGCTAAATAGTAGTTTTCAATCTAATACTTGATTGCAAACCTCTTTATTTTTCAGGCAAAATCTCATTCAGAGACATATATTAAACTGATAAGAGAAGAACTGCCTGAGTGGAGCAGGGGCATAACGGTTGTCCCCGATGTGTTTTCCTGCTGCTGCTGCTGCTAAGTCGCTTCAGTCGTGTCCGACTCTGTGCAACCCCATAGACGGCAGCCCACCAGGCTACCCCGTCCCTGGGGTTCTCCAGGCAAGAACACTGGAGTGGGTTGCCATTTCCTTCTCCAATGCATGAAAGTGAAGAGTCAAAGTGAAGTTGCTCAGTCGTGTCCGACTCTTAGCGACCCCATGGACTGCAGCCCACCAGGCTCCTCTGTCCATGGGATTTTTCAGGCAAGAGTACTGGAGTGGGGTGCCATTGCCTTCTCCTGTGTTTTCCTAGAGAACAATATGACACTTGCCACTACAGATTCACCTACAAGCATGGAGGAGGCATATTTTCCCCAAGATTGTATTTCCAATGTATTTTTCTATTTCAGTCACTGCAACAAACTGATCTCTCTGAGATATTTATTGAAGTACATACAATTTTTTTTAGTACTTCCACTTTTCTTGCTTCTACCTCAATTCAGAGGATGACCAAAAAGTCACTTATGCCAGGCCTGTGATCAACCTGTTTTCCATGTGTTTTCTGTGTCAGAGTGGATTATTTCAGCTGCAACTAAAATAAATCCTACTCAGAGTGGTTTTAGTAATAAGCATATTGATTATTCCTGCCCTCACATTAGAGCATGTCCAAGCAGGACAGGTAGAATTATTTATAGATGTCATCAGTAGACTTAATTATCCCATCTCTCTGGCTTATTATCCCATGACTACTTTTCCTTAGTGGTCCTAGAATGGCTGACAAAAGTAATTGGGGCTTCTCTAGTTCAATTAAAAACATTGTAATTGGGGCTTTTCTTCCTTTAGCAAGGAAGAAAAAAAGAAAGAGAAAGGAGGACAGGACAAAGGAGGAGGAGACACAAGGGAGGGAGAGAGAGTGGAGAAAGAGAAAAAGGAGGAGTAAGAAGAAGAAAAGAAGAGATGAAGGAGGAAAAGAAGGCAGGAAGAGAGGGAGGGAGGGAGGGAGAGAACCAGTCTCCAATGATGGGATATAAATCTTACTTAGTCTCATTACCCCAATCTTAGAACAATTAACAACTGGCAAGAGAAGACCAGAGACAATTGGCTGAGGGAGAGGAAACGGGCATTTTGTGAGAATATCTGTGATTCTACCCTCTCTGAAGTCTGTCCCAACTGAAGTCTGTTCCACAACCTAAATCTAATAGATAATAGACTATCTATTATCTAATAGATAATCCATGGTCTAATAGAATAATCCATGCTCAACTACCAAGATAAGAACTCAGACAGGCTGAACACTAAAACTGAACAACAGCTCTGACAGCAGAGACCGGGTTAACATGGCTTTTCTTTTTTTTCTGTTTCAGGGGGCTTCATGAAAGTTTATTAATCATCATTCAAAACAGTGTGCTTTAAATGTCACATACAAGGAATCCTAGTATGCAATGTACAACTGTGTTCATTTCTCTCACTCTTTCTCTCTCTCTCTGTGTCTCTTTCCCCTGAGATACCTTGAACAAATGAGTGCATTCATACTTTGAACTTCACAGTAAAGAGCTGAAAAATTTCCAGAATGTATTGTTTTACACTAATAACTTAGCACCTATCCCAGGCAGCTACAAAAGAACTCCAAGCTGCTGGCTGCTTTAGAAGATTGATGGCTCTAAAAACTTGCCATAAGCTAAGATCTGAGGTCCTTTGGTGGTCAAGTGATGTCTCCCTTCCAATCTTGCTTATTGAATTTGAAAACTCCATAGCTTTATCTGTTAGGGAAGCTGCCAAATAAGAGAACTGTTACAGAAATGAGTTAGAAGAAAATAATGAAAAAAATTAAAATAAAGATACATGTAAGCTAATTTTCAGTTCAGTTCAGTTCAGTCACTCAGTCATGTCCGACTCTTTGTGACCCCATGAATTGCAGCATGCCAGGCCTCCCTGTCCATCACCATCTCCCAGAGTTCACATTTTCAGTTCAACACATTGACAAAAACTACATATATTTTTACTAAAAAATGGGCTAGGGTCTGTTTTATAAAATTTTTAACCTCAGAATACTTCAAACCACTGTTGCAATCTACTTTAATTTCACTAAGAAAAAAGAAGTAATTCAAAGCAATTTGAGATTATTTCAATAATAACGGTACAACTGTTCACCTTTTTTTTTTTTTTTTTCCCATTAAAAAGTGAGTTATTAGTGCATTTCTGCTCTTAGGGTAAACTCGAGTAGAATTTGTGGTAGGGACAGAATTTCTTATGGTTACTGCAGTTCTATAGGGCACTTTCAAATATACTCCCAAACTGTTTAACACTCCCACTGCATAAAACCGTATAGGTCTCTGGTATTTCTCAAGCTTCTGTGTCATATAAAATCAATTTATGTGTGTATGCTTTCTACTACCTGATAGTTTAGGGATTAATTATAAACAATTTTAAAATAATAATTTATAAAACTGGTAACATAAGGCCAAGGTAATACATGGCTCTTCTGATAAAATATAAGGCCTAATCAAAACAAAATGCAGAAATTCCTGGATGGCTGCCCCACAATAATATTTTACAGTAGACCTTTTAGAGATATGTTGGTAGGAGAGTGAAAAAATATTTCAATAGACACATTCCTTAAATTATGCCACTTAAGCACTTGTCTATAGTGTCTACATATTAGTCTAGTTTACAAAATAAGATTTCAAGATTATTGCCTTCAATTCATTTTTAGATCTCTTATCCAGAAAGCATTTCAAATACTGGAGGGAGTATTCGATTGAGGGGGTCTCTTTAGTCTCATACTGGATGCAAGAT
This sequence comes from Bos indicus, assembly GCF_029378745.1. Classification (NCBI taxonomy): domain Eukaryota; kingdom Metazoa; phylum Chordata; class Mammalia; order Artiodactyla; family Bovidae; genus Bos; species Bos indicus. The sequence continues at coordinate 49,772,797 of NC_091761.1, read as the reverse complement.
TTTGGCCAAAGTACTTGAAAATTTTAAGCTGTTTCCTTGTAAATGGAATTAATGATCCCAGGAAGGTCTTACTGTGTGAATTAAGCAAGACAATAAGTAGAAAATTCAAATAGAAACATGCCTAAAGAGACAAAGAGGTAAGAGCATGTAGAGAAATTTGAGTTGTGGTTTCAGTCAGGAAAGAGATATTAGACACATACTGGGATATTTAGAGAAGGGTTTAGGTGGTACCCAGCCACAAGGATCTTTGCCTCACAGTATTCTTGGGCTTGTGTAGTTAGCTCTCATACTGAGCAGATATATTGTTCATTGAATCTAACATGAGACTGTAGAAATGGCAGTGTAACTTCTGAGACTAGGTCATGGGACACTGTGCCTTCCATCTTGCTTCTCTTGGATTATCGCCTCTGGGGAAACCAGCTGCCATGGTGGGAGGATACTCAGGCCACCTTATGGAGAGTTCCATGTGGCAAGGATCTGAGATCTCTTGACAACAACCAGGATAAACTTGCCAGCCATTTGAGTGAGTCATTTTGTAAACAGATCTTCCAGATCTAGTCAGGCCTTCAGATGACTACAGTCCCTGCAAATATCATGATTGAAAGCTCACAAGAGACCCCGAACAAGGACTACTGGTCAAGAATTGTGGAGAGTCTAAGATTTTACCCTAATTGCCAATTAACATATCAGTCTGCCTCATTTTCATGGATATTTGCAGTTGAAGAAGACTCAAGATTCCTGAGTCAGAAACAGAGCATTATTATAAAGAGCAGGAACAATAATCACAATATTAACATTTTCTTTACTGGTTTGAATTTTAATTCCCATAAAGCAGTGGGAACAAGGCCAGGTGGAACCTGCATATAAGAGGACTGCATTATCTGGCAGGAATCTGAATTTAGGAAAAGACTATTTTATTATGGGCAGTAAGGATGTCTATTCTTTGCTTAAGTGATGAAGAATATTTGTCTTCCAAGGCAGGTCACTCTACAAATGTACTTGAAAAGAGAGCTCACAGTAAAGGCAATCGTGACTTTCTCTCAATAAAACAGAAATATGAGGGAACCACAGAAAACTGTCTTTCAAATCTACCCAGCTAAACTACTCTTGAAACTAACTATAGAAACTGTGAAATAAAAACTTGTTTATTACTGTCCTAAGCTTAGAAATTTTGAGGTAATTTGTTACATGTTAAGAGATAACAAATATAATTGGTTTACAGAAGAGGTAAAACAATTGAATATCAGTAATTATCAAGTAATAACTAAAACTGCTAAGTGCAAGCTGGAATCAAGATAACACTTATGGCAGAAAGCAAAGAAAAACTAAAGGGCCTCTTGATGAAAGTGAAAGAGGAGAGTGAAATAGCTGGCTTAAAATTCAACATTCAGAAAACTAAGATCATGGTATCTGGTCCCATCAGTTCATGGCAAATAGATGGGGAAACAATGGGAACAGTGACAGACTTTATTTTGGGAGGATCCAAAATCACTTCAGATGGTAACTGCAGCCATGAAATTTAAAAATGCTTGTTCCTTGGAAGAAAAGTTATGACCAACCTAGACAGCATATTAAAAAGCAGAGACATTGCCAACAAAGGTCCGTCTAGGCAAAGCAATGGTTTTTCCAGTAGTCATGTATGGATGTGAGAGTTGGACTATAAAGAAAGCTGAGCATTGAAGAATTTATGCTTTTGAACTGTGGTGTTGGAGAAGACCCCTGAGAGTCCCTTGGACTGCAAGGAGATTCAACCAGTCCATCCTAAAGGAAATTGGTCCTGAATATTCATTGGAAGGACTGATGCTGAAGCTGAAACTCCAAAACTTTGACCACCTGATGCAAAGAACTGACTCATTTGAAAAGAGCCTGATGCTGGGAAATATTGAAGGAAGGAGGAGAAGGGGACGACAGAGGATGAGATAGTCGGATGGCATCACCGATGGACAGGATTTTGAGTAAGCTCTGGGAGCTGGTGATGGACAGGGAAGCCTGGCGTGCTGCAATCCATGGAGTCACAAAGAGTCCGAGACGACTGAGCGACTGACTTGAACTGAACTGAAGGAATATTAAGGGACTCTAGGAGTAGCAGCGGTAGCACTTTTACCACACCAAAAACTAAAGAGATGATGGAGGAAAAGCTCGCTGGAGTAAGTAGAAAGCAAGAATTACATAGATAAGGCCATCGTTCATTGAGCGAAAACTTAGCTAAGGCAGGGGACTTCCTATGCAGTTCATCCAGAAATAAACACCCTAACCTGTCTGTTTATTTCTCATTCTCCCACTGACTAAAAACAAATAGAAATAAGAATGGAAGCCCTGTTGATGTCATTCATACAGGTGGACTCCCCAGACAGAGAAGAGTGGACAGTGAACCTGGGGAGCAAACAGAAAATATCTGGTATAATTTGGCAAACAAGAGAGCTCACACATGCCTCTTCTAACAGGGAAAGTTTCTACTCAGTAATAAACAGCTGTTACATGGTTATTCTGTTAGAAATGCAGGAATCTGAGAAGATTCATTGAAGGAAGGAGGTGGAGGGAGGGACCTGAACCACAAGAAAAATGGGTAAGCAACTGCATGGAGACACTGTCTAGATGAGCAGGTGAAAGCCTTCCTGCTTAAACTCATGGTAGTCAAGCTCACACTTGCCCACCTTGGGTTTTCCTGGGGGTCAGAGCTAAATATGGAGATAGATTCTCTGAACCCAAATTTTTTACTAAGTTTCAAATCTTCTCCCTAGCCACAACTTGTAGATAATTAATACTCTTTTGCATGTTGTAACTGGATGCCAGCACCTGATATTAACTTGTGGTATAAGTAAAGTGCTTTGTATGTTATCACTCAGACCATAAAATAAAGTGAAACACTGTGAATCCTATTTACAAAAAGACCATCAGTCAACTATAAAAGTCATTGTAAGCAATCAATGACTTTGCATGACTTCTAGGAATTCAACCACACTGAATTTTTAACTTGTGTTTAAATTTAATCTAGACTTACTTGTATCTACAATTCATATTCAGGTTCAATGGGGATGATAGATTCATTAAATCTACCAAAATTTACTAAATTTTTATAAGATATACTAAGACTTATTTACAAAATAGAAGCCATATAATTCTCTATGAAACAAACAAATGGTTTTATAATTCTGGCCAGCAATTTAGAAAATATATAACTCCATACATAAAAAGGAGATAATACTTTTCATGTAAAATAGGCTTCAATAAAAAGACTCTTAGATTAAGATAATAATAAGTAAACAAAAGGACATTTTAACTAATATTAGCAATTCATAGAACAAACCAAAACAATAAGTACAAAAAATGGTCAATACACTCAAAGTCTGCTGCTGAGTCACTTCAGTCGTGTCCAGCTCTGTGCGACACCATAGATGGCAGCCCACCAGGCTCCCCCTGGGATTCTCCAGGCAAGAACACTGGAGTGGGTTGCCATTTCCTTCTCCAATGCATGAAAGTAAAAAGTGAAAGTGAAGTCACTCAGTCGTGTCCGACCCTCAGCAACCCCATAGACTGCAGCCTGCCAGGCTCCTCCATCCATGGGATTTTCCAGGCAAGAGTACTGGAGTGGGGTGCCATTGCCTTCTCTGACACTTAAAGTCAAATACATACAAAAAAGAAAAGACAAAAACTTCAATTAAATAAACTCTTGGTTGGACTCTATAGTGATACAAACTTTCTAGAAGGCTCTTTGGTGCTGTGCACTAAGAATTTCTTAAAAGATTATTTAATTTGAAGTAAAACTCCATTGACAGAAATTTATTTTAAGGAAATAATCAGAGATCTGAGAAAAGATTTATACCGAAAGATGCATGTCTAAGAATTATTTTATATTAGCAAAAATTTTTGGAAACATATCAAAGACCAGTTAAAAATGATATATCATATTCTCATACACCCATAATTCTGAATAACATTTACCCATTAAAATGAGATATTCAAACAGATTTTTATAATTTGGAGATGTCCTTACAACATAATAATGAAATCAAAATAGAGACAAAATTGTATGCAATATGATTGCAAGTAGATTAATTATTTATATATATATGACTGAAAGGAAATATGCCAAAATATAAATATTAATTAGAAGAGGATATCAATGTTGAGAAGAATTATAAGTGATATTATTTTGCTCTTTGTACTTACTTTATTTCCCAGTCTTTCCAGTAATTATGAATATTAACTTTTAAAATGCCCTTTTTCCTTATTTAAAAGTCCACATGAGCAAATATTGGCCAAGTAAATAACATAAATACACAGTCTAATACCTTCTGCATACTGTCAAAATAATATTCTCCTACCCTACTATTAATAAATGGTTTTTATAACAAAAATTATTATGTACTTTTTAATGACTATTTCTAAAAGTCATCAATCATATCTGTGACTTTTCACCATACAAAAGAATATATACATTGAATTCAGGCCAAGTGATTACTAAGTTGTGTTTTAGAGTAATAGTTTATGCCAGGTAACTGACGTTTTAGAATGAAAATTCAGGGAATTCAAATTGATAGCTTTCACTATAATTGTACCTTGGCATTTTCTTCCCTGTGAGTATATTGGCCCTTCAGGTCCAGCTTAAACAACAGCTGAAGAATGTATAATTATCAAAGGGAAGGGCCTGTAGGCAGCACCCTGGGAGAGAGAAGGAAATAAACACGTTTGTCTTAGACAATTTCTCCGTACATCTTTGTTGCTTTGATGAAATGATAGAAAGATATTTTTATTTTATATAACAAATGCAATAAAATATGAAGATTGCAGAAACCTTGACTTTCTGTTTAATAATCTTGTTGCTGTTTTTCAGTTGCTAAGTTGTGTCCAACTCTTTATGACCCCATGAACTGCAGTGTGCCAGACTTCCCGGTCCTTCTCTAACTCCTGGAGTTTGCTCAAACTCATGTCCATTGAGTCAGTGATGCCATCCAACTGCCTCATCCTGTCGCTTTCTTCTGCTGTTAGTCATCTTAGCTTTATATAAATCTCTAAACACTAGTCATGGTAAACTTTTCATAATACTCAACAAAAAACTACTTGAAAGCGTTCATATCAATTATTTGAGGAATATTTCCTATTTTGTATATTTGATCTACTCATAACACAAAACATAGTTTGATCAACTCTTACCTGAATTGTTTCAATAGATTCTTAACTGATGTCTCATTCCTTGCTTTGTTTCATTTCTTTTCTACATTGACTTCAAGATTACTTGCTGAAAAATAAAAGCAAAAATAAAACAAACATGAATTATGTTTTCCTTACCCTTAAAATTCCTGAATTTTGACATTCAAATTTCCTCTTCAGCTGAGCTCTTTCCCATTTTCTGTACATGCCATGAATATTCCTACCTCCACAAGTTTCTATCTGCTCTCCATTCATATCCCCCCTGGAATTGGCAGGGCTCTGGCTATACTTTCAATGTCAGTCACACTTGGCTCATTTTTCCATATTTTCCACTCCTCATTCTGTTTTGCCCTTTAGATTGCAGGTAGTTAAGATACTTTTTATTCAGTTCTTTATATTGCAGGATTTTCCATAGTGTTTTTTATTAATTGCTGAATGTACAAAAGGCCAGTTGTTATCAAATTCAAACATCTAAAACTATTTCAAATATGTGTGTTTATCACTACCTGTATGATGCTCCATGTGTCTTGATTCCAGACCATCCCTTTCCCCTGTATCACTGGTACCAAAGTGGTATTTATGATGCTACTGTCTTTTCCCATAAGCTTATGATTCTAGCACCTTCTAAGTATGATGCTAGATACTCTAAATATGACTTTATGAAACTATATTAACTGATGGACATTTAAAAAATAATTTCTATGCACCAATTCTTTCAAAGTTGGACTAAAGGAATTGAAAGATAATCATTCTTCATAAATCTCTCTTTTATTTTTTTGTAACAAATAATTACTGTGCAACACCTACGTTCCAGGCATTGTGCTAGGCACCCAGGACATAGTGATCGACAAGGCAGATGCAGTCTTGTGATGGGCCTCTCAGCCATGAGAGAAAGATTTACAGAAAGACTTTACTTCTCATTCATTGCAACTGTGCTAACTTCTAGGAAGAAGCAGATTCTCTTATGGTTGGTTTACCTGAAAAATCTACCAAATTGGGGTAGTTAAGAAAGGCCTTCAAAGAAAGCTCACGTTTAAGCTGAGATTTACAGGATGAACAATAATCAATGCAATAAAAGTCAAGCAGGAACTATTCCAGCTAGAAGGAACAAAAGCCCCAAGGCCTTTGTAGCAGAATGTGCAAAGGCCTGAAGGTTGGAAAAGACACCAAGAAACAAAAAAATGGCTGATATGGTTAGACTACAAAGAGGGAAAAGGATTTATCCAAGAAAAATACCTCCCTGGGAGTTACTCTATTACTGCTTTTACTGAAGAATAATGGATGCAGTAAAAACCAAGAGGTGTAGCCTAGTGACTAATTTCAGCTGACTTCCACTTCCTTAGCATGATGAATGAGAACTGAGACTTCAGATAGGACATCTCCACATTTCCATATGCTTGACTAATTCTGTGCCAAGTTACTAGACAAGAAGTGGGTGGGGATAGCTTTCAGATATAAGTCTTCCATCTTGATTAAAAGACCTTGTTAATAGATACTTAACAAAGCACCCATAGCAATGGACTTAGAATCCTTCATTTGAAATTTCAAATTATTTTCATTAAAAATGGAAGCAGTAGAAAGAAAAAAACTGGAAAGTCAGAGAATTATAAGAGAACGTTAAAAGAGAAGAAGCACTGCAAAATTTAAAATCCAAGCAAGTATTAGCCACCATGGAAATAAGAATGTAACTAAGGCAAACTAAATTTGATTAAAGGATATCTTTTTTTCCTCTTTTTTCCTTACTTGCTTCCTAGTAATCATTTATTTCTGTCACTTTTTAAAAATAAATTCCAGAGTTGTTCATCTTTAAAAGTTTATAAGTATACTAAAATTGGTTTTGCAAAATACATGATGGGAAAGGCTTCAAAGATATATAGAAAAATGTGAGTCATTAAAAGAGCTCACCAATATAGAATGTCCTGTTGAAAAGTGAAAGTAGAAGTCATTCAGTTGTGTCCGATTCTTTGTGACCCCAAGGACTATACCGTCCATGGAATTCTCCAGGCCAGAATACTGGAGTGGGTAGCCTTTCCCTTCTCCAGGGGATCTTCCCAATCCAGGGATCAAACCCAGGTCTCCCACAATACTGGCGGATTTTTTACCAGCTGAGCCACAAGGGAAGCCCAAGAATACTGGTGTGAGTAGCCTATCCCTTCTCCAGATGATCTTCCCAAACCAGGAATTGAACCGGGGTCTCCTTCAATGCAGGTGGATTCTTTACCAATTGAGTTATCATAAAACTCATAATAGTTTACATATTTTTACATATAGTTTACATGTGTTTACATATAGAAACAATACAATGTAAACAATAGTTTACATATAGAAAGGATGCTTTTTCAAACATATAATTGCTTTTCCATTGAAGTTCCCTTTGATAAATAATTATCCACTTAGCTATCTTTAAAGCACAAACAAAAATCTTAAAGCCCAAACAAAAATCTTAAAGCCATAAATTTTCCTGTATTACATATACATTAACATGTTTGAGGACTCGTTCTTTAATTCATTATTTTGATCCTTTCCAGATCAGATCAGTCGCTCAGTCGTGTCCAAGTCTTTGCGACCCCACGAACTGCAGCACGCCAGGCCTCCGTGTCCATCACCAACTCCCGGAGTTCACTCAAACTCACGTCCATCGCGTCAGTGATGCCATCCAGCCATCTCATCCTCTGTTGTCCCCTTCTCCTCCTGCCCCCAATCCCTCCCAGCATCAGTCTTTTCCAATTAGTCAACTCTTCACATGAGGTGGCCAAAGTACTGGAGTTTCAGCTTTAGCATCATTCCTTCCAAAGAAATCCCAGGGCTGATCTCCTTCAGAATGGACTGGTTGGATCTCCTTGCAGTCCAAGGGACTCTCAAGAGTCTTGTCCAACACCACAGTTCAAAAGCATCAATTCTTCGGCGCTCAGCCTTCTTCACAGTCCAACTCTCACATCCATACATGACCACAGGAAAAACCATAGCCTTGACTAGATGGACCTTTGTTGGCAAAGTAATGTCTCTGCTTTTGAATATGCTATTCCAGATAGAATATCCTTTTTAAGAGAGAAAATATAGTCAAGACTAATAATACTCGCTCTCTATTTTTAAAATGTTAATCTTGCAAATAGTTACTGCAACAACATTGACTTTACATAATTTATAGCAATATTATACATGTATATTTGTTGGGTTATATAAAAGTTGCAGATCAGTGAACACCCAAATTGATAACAAGTATCCTTCTGTGTGAACAGGACTGAGAGAGGATGGAGACACTGTGCTCTAGAAAAAACTCTCCTGTGATATCCTTAAGCTTGCCTGAAACTCCAAGCATATTTGGATAAATCAGGGTCCAGTCATCCAGAGGGTTACCCAGGTTATACCTAACTGGAACACCTCATTAATAACTATGAACTGAGCAACTAGCAATACACTTATTTGATTTTTGTTCACCTCTCTTTCTGTAAGACTTTGTTAGTGTTCCTACACATATAAAACTTGAAATACACAGGTAAGGCCAGGGAAATTCACATATGATGAAAAGTGAGGAGGAAGGGGAAAGCCAAAGCAAAAAAGGGAGGAATGGAAGAAGCAATGGGATGAATAAATTATGGCTAGAAAGACAATGATAAAATATAGCCATGAGGAAGATAAGGAAATGAAGACAGGAAAGTGTGGGAAAATGAAATATAGCTGTTGAATCAGAAGTTCAATTAAGTGTATTTCAATGAATAGTCTTCCATTGTCTTCTAGCTCCAAATCAGTCAAATTCACAATAATTTAACTAAAAAAGGGAGATTTTATGGGGCTTAATAAAGTTTTACATATTTTGACCATACTATAACTTTCCAAGGCAGCATCTAAGCAAGTGATATTACATTTATAATACTCAGAAATAATATTGATACAATTCAAATTCACATATATCATTTAAAATGCACTATAGTTTTTTTGGAAAAAATGATGGCTGTAATAGAAATATTCAAGATAATTCATATTTCCACACTTCAGTCTTCTTTCTCAGAGTCTTTCTCCCTATGCTAAATTATAATATATTGAACCTTTTTATAACATTGGTATCTAGAGATCTATTTGTCCCTTCAAGTTACATTTTTTTAAAAAAGTTCAAGAGTAGATTATATCACAAGTTTTAAGATTAGAGTCTAGGTTTTAACTAAAGTAATAATTCCAGAGTTCTTTGATATGAATGAAATTCTTTCCCACCTAAATTGAAATGGGTCGGTATTTAGACAAAGCAAAACAAAAACAGGATCAAACTAAAAATGCAGACTTCAGCTTCTCACAATATTTTCCGACTACACTCTGAGGGATGTGTCTCTAGCACTACTATGTAAATTTAAAAGACAATGTGGGATATATTTTATTTTTGGTGCAAGAACTCCTAAGAAAATCAGAAACAAGTTACTACTTACTACATGGTGATAAGTATGTGAGTCAAGTTCAGCATCCTCTTAGCTTCCAGCCACCCTCATCAACCTCAGATGCAAGTACCACTGCCAAAGTCCCTTCATGGCTGCTATTATGTGTTCCCTATAATTTAATATCTTTTGTACACTGGTTAGACACTGCTTAACACAAATATCTATACATAGTCTAGGGAAGGGACCACAGAATTCAGGGTCAAGCTGCTAATACTACTAAGTACTGCTAATCACTCTGAATATAAAGGTCTGAATTCTGGATTCTAAACCATTGCCAGAATAAATTTATTCTGGGAACAAGTCTCAGAGATATTCTAATATCACCACACTGTGGTTATATGAATAGTTCTGAAGTCGACAGTGGTCACATACTTCTGATTTCCTTTTCAAAATTATGTATAAAATTCAATATATATTGTTCATATATGTGCATATACATTTATGAATATTTATAACAGTATATATTTAAAATCACTTCTGAAAGCGAGATGACCTTGTTGTTGCAGGATACAGCTTTCCTGCAATTTATATATATTAAATCATTATAAATGACTTCTATTCTAGGATAAGGTACACTTTGTTTTGTAACATTTATTGCTAATTTCATTCTTCATATCCCACTCATTAAATATCATTTGTAGCATAAAACACTAGGTGTTTTAGGGAATATAAAGCAACCTCTTTTTATCTTCAAATTCAGCATAAAGTAATTGGGTAAATAAGACTTATGTGAGCTATTTCAGCTATTGTATATATTCATTCATCCAATAACATTTATTCAGTTATAACTCTCCTTTGTATGTGATTTGATGCTAAGGACAAATATAGAGAAAGGTAATATTTACTAAATCTTACTGTGAATGTGTTTTATATGAATTCATTTACCTACTCCTTACAACCATGCTATGAGACTGGTACAATTTTATATTCTGTCATTTTTTTTTGTAGATCAGAAAATAAGGCATACAATGGTGAAATGCCTAGGCCTGAATCCCTTAGGCAGTAAATAGTGAAGCTGGGTTTCAAACTCAGGAAGTCTTTTCTAAAATCTATACCTTTAGTGACTATTCTTCCCCCTCACCCCCAAATACAAGTTAAGAGGGGACAATAACAGGCCTTCAAAGTTGTGACCTAGTTGGAATTCTGTATCTGCAAATCTAAATAAAGCTACACCTACTTAAGGTAGGAAGTAAACAGTTTCAGAACAGTATAAACACAACTGAATTAGAGAGTGATGTATAGCAGGGGTCCCCAGCCTCTAGGATCTAATGTCTGATGATCTGAAGTGCAGCTGATGGAGTCATAATAGAAATAAAGTGCACAATAAATGTGATGTGCTTGTATGTGTGCTTGCACAGTTGTGTCCGACTCTTTGAGACCCCCATAGACTGTAGACTGCCAAGCTCCTCTGTCTATGGAACTTTCCAGGCAAGAATATTGGAGTGCATTTCCATTTCCTCCCCCAGGGTCTCTTCCCAACCCAGGGATTGAACCTGCTTCTCGTGTCTCCTGCATTGGCAGGTGGATTCTTTACCAACTGTCCCACCTGGGAAACTTGTAATGCACTTGAATCATCCCCAAACCCTCCCCTCATTGAGCCCAGTCCGTATAAAAATTGTCTTCCATGAAACTGGTCCCTGGTGCCAAAAATGTTGGGAACCACTGAAGCATAGTATAGATGGCCCGTGGATTTCTTCAGAACTTGAAAAAAAACTATTTCTGGGATTAAAACTTGAATTTAGAAGGAAACACCTAAATGTCTAATCCGAGAGGGCAAAACTGTCCCAAAAGTCAAATAAAGGGACACTGTGGCCTAGAAGCCATCCGCACACCCAACAGAACCAGCTGGACTTGTATCCTACCGGTAGGGCAAAATTCCTGGGCTGAAAATGAATACTTATGCCCACCAAATTAACTGAACCCACTATTCCTTGCTCACTAGCCTTCTGAGCTGTTGTTTTTACTGGCAAAGTTTGTCACAATTCAAGGACGTATACACTAATCATTAGAGAGCTATAAGTGGATAAATCATGAAAGACTTAGAGAGTAACATTCTAAACTTTGTGTCTTCAGCAAAGCATTTAATTTTGATTTACTAATAGAGTCATTGCATGTTAATTAGGTATATACAGATATGAGTTAAGTATATGTCACTTAAAATACTTACATTGAGGACACACATTAATGGTTTCACTATTGGCTTATAGCAGGTGTTATTAATGCATCCTGAGACCAAGGCCATTTGCAGATATAACTGTTTGTGTAAAGTTCCAGTGCAGAAAAGGAGTTATGATCTGATCTGAGATCATTTAATGTTCCCCTTTCCTCAATAAGTCAAGGGTTCAGTCTTATGTTGGTGAAACTTCCCTCTTTCTCTAGCCTCTTATAATTCTTATATAGTGTAACTTTATTTTATAATTAAGTGTTTCATGTACTTTGAGAAATTTTCATCTACTACCTTTAACACGGAAAAACAAATACTAGATCTTAAGAATTCACTCATTTATGACTTGGAAAAGGAAGTTCTAGATTTCTGGTATAGCCAGGAAGAAGCCAGTCTCTGGTAGGGTAGCTAAGCAGTTGAATTTTCCTTTTAAACCCAGGACTCAAACTGAAATTCTCCCCAATTACAGTTTATTATAATTTACAGCTATTAAAAATCATATTGCAAAGTAATATTTAACAAAAAGTAGGCTTTATATAGGGCTTTCCTGGTTGCTTAGAGGTTAAAGCATCTGCCTGGAATGAGGAAGACCTGGGTTCGATCCCTGGGTCGGGAAGATCCCCTAGAGAAGGAAATGGCAACCCAGTCCAGTACTCTTGCCTGGAGAAAACCATGGAGGGAGGAGCCTGGTAGGCTACAGTCCATGGGGTTGCAAGCTTTATATATATATAATTTTACTAAGGATCTATATACATATATATGAAAAAATTACCTAAAACTTTTATGCCACATATTAACAATTATATTTTCATATCACAATTACTAGTGACTTTTATCCCAGCTTGGTCCTTTGGTATTTTAAAAGATTTTGTTTTGAGTAGGAAGTATACTTTTATTTCACTGAAATATTATTCTCAAAGACCTATTAACTTGTTCTCATTTATCTGTATTATTTGTTATGTATTGTACATAGAATTACTGACTTGCAATCTCTGACTTATTTATTCCTTCAGATCATCCTCCACCAGTCTGAAGGGATAAATAAGCTAGTATCAAGGTGCTCTTAGCAGAGTTTTTTCTAATTACAGACTTGAATCCATCAGTTTAGTGGTCATAACTATATTAAAATAGTCAAAATTGATCAGAAAAAAAGAAATTAGTATGTATTCTGTATTAAGAAAGTATTTTTGTGAAACTTTTTCCTATTTTACATGTAAAATATGTTGGTATGGGTGGTAAGATGTATTTCTTACCATGGGACCAGATAAGGAAAGTTTGAAAACTACTGTGCTAAACCTATGAAAACAGAAACAGAAGTACAGAAGGATGAAAACAAATTGCTGTAGAGTTCACCTAGGCGCAAAGTGGCAGTATCATGTGTTACTGTCCAGCGGTCACCTTGCTCATGCTGCCATAGGGTCACTGTATAAAGCAAAGAACAGCAGCTAGCTACAGTAGATGTACCCCGTATTTCAGAACTTTTATCCTTATCACTCAACAGAATTCCCTAATGTGGCAAATATGGAGTGCTTTAGAGGAAAAATAAGGAAAATATAATGATTTTCATAATTAACTTGATTATTTTAATAAACATTTTTCTAGTCTCTATAAAAAACCATGATACCAAAAACCTACACTTTGCCTCCATTAGTATCAATTAGTAATATAGTCTTTTCTCAATTATTTCATTGCCTACCACGCATGTATCTAAAATTAAAATCCAGTATGCTGTGCCATTCTCATTAAATGCCGTACATCTAATCTGCTGCACTTGAGCTAGTGAAGGATATTGTTTTGGAAAGGTAATTAGCAATATTATTTCCTACAACATTCTATCTGCTACAGTAGAGAGTTTTAGAAGAAACCAGCAAATATTCTAATTGAACTATTTATTTGACATAAGCATTTGCACTGATACCGTTAATTACTGTCGACTTTAACTGGTCAATTAAAACTGTAAAAACGATGGCCAGTGTGAAAGCAGTGTTTTTAAAATGTTGTCTCCTCATCATTTAACTCCAATAACTTAATAGTATCACTTTCACCAAGTGAATCAAATGCTTCCAAATGCACGTATCTTTCTTAAAATATATTAAAAAAAAGTAATAGTCTGTGTCATATGGTGACAAGTACAGTTCAAAGTGCTATTATCACTGTTCTCATGGTGATAATTAATCCTTTAGTCATTATCATAATGAGAACCCATGTTCAGAAAATGCTGATTGAAAAATTCAGATATCAAATACAAGTCATTCATTGCCTATCAGCCAAATTGATTCTTACACTTATGGCAGATTAGCACAGAGCCTTCTAAATAATTTATCTAGCCTACTCCAAACTTTTCTAGCCTTCTTATGTTTCACTTCATGATTTTTTAAAAGGCCTGTTCTAACATGAAGTACCAGCGTTACAACTTTTATTTCTTAATCTGTGATAGAACTTTCATCCTAATCAGAATCATTTCCTGATTTTGTTTTTAATATGGTCTGTACTTCATTTCTTAACTGAAATAATTGGAATAAGTTTGCAACTATCTATGGTAAATTAAGTCTAAAAACTTTCAATTGTTTAAGTATAACTTTGTCAACTTCAAAAGAACTAGTAGTCATTTTCACATTGCCCAATGAAAACCACAAGCAAAGTCAATATTTCAAAGGAATCTAACCTCGACTTCATCTAGAAGGATACAGGTACAGAATAAGACGCTGTTTTATTCCAATGTGCAAAACCTCTAAGCATCAAACATTATTAAGTGTGAAATAGTTTTAAATGAATGCTTTCTGATTTTTAGGGCCTGCTGGACATTTCCACAAGGATGTTGTATACTAGCCTGAGGATACACTCAAGTGCCCCAGTTATATCCTAACCCTGTTTGCCTTCGTATTTAATTTCCCCCAAAATTCAATTTCAAAACCTGAGTGTTATATTGAAATTCATTTTTGCCTTTGGCAATCATACCAAATTGGCATGCACGAGAGCATGCACACACACGCACATACACACACACACACACACGCACATACACACACACACACAGTAATCAGGTTACACTATGGCATCCCTTGACCCTTGTTCCTAAGATTCCACTGTGTCATGGGCAGAATAAGAGTAAGAAACAGAGAAAGAGTATGGATTCAGAGTGCAGCACTAATAAGACTAAAATATGGGTGGCTTAGGGCAAGGGGAGGTCATGTTCACAAAAAATTTTCAAACTTTTTCAAAGGAAATTTTATATAACTTTAACCATACAAGTAGTAGTATACCAATAGGACCATTCTAAAAAGAAAAGAAAAAGGAAAAGAAAAAACAAGGTGAAAAAATAAAATTTTTGATCCAGTTATACTTCCAGAGCCAAAGAGAAAGAAAAATTCTGTGGTGTGGTTGACCGATGACTCCAGCATTAGAAATTGTGTGTGCGTGCCAAGTTGCTTAGTTGTGTCCAGCTGTTTGCAATGATATGGACTGTAACCCACCAACCTCCTCTGTCCCTGATATTCTCCAGGCAAGAATACTGGAGTGGATTGCCATGCCCTTCTCCAGGGGCTCTTCCCAATCCAAGGACTGAACCCATGTCTCTTAGATCTCCTACATTGGCAGACGGGTTCTTTACCACTAGTGCCATGTGGGAAGCATCATAAATCATTGTTGGAAGATTTCATGTTCTTAAGTTTACAATCCTATAAAGATCTCCCTGTATTAACTAAAATTATAATTATACTATGCCAAAATAACAGCAATATCACCAGTTCAGATAAAGCATCATTCACAGGAATTAAGGACTGAGATCATTGCTTCTCTCTGGGCCATTTCCTTAGGGATATCTTTACAAATCAAAGACTTGTTCAATACGCCTGTTTATTATCACAATCTAATAGTGTTCTGTGTCAGCTTGTGGATTAAGACTGTTATAAATTGCATTTATTATCTTTAATCAAGTTGCCTATGTTATTGATTACTTAATGGTAAAACCTATTTCCTGACTTACATGGGATATTTAAAATCAAGGTTGAAAAAAGTTATTGCTTTCTCAAATATGCTTACTCAACAATGCTGACCTAATTTCTGACCATCCATAACATTAGAATTTTGAATGTGTGGAAATAAGAATTTGAGAGGGATTCTCTACAAGTTAATAGCAACTTTTCATATTCTAAAGATTCCTTAGTTCTCTATTCTAGCTGTCTTTTGCACATACTCATACATTAATATGGGACAATTTTGACAGTCCTTTGGCGAGGCAATTGGGAACTGGCCATTCTATCCCTTGGGTCAATAAATTGTGCCCAAAACATCCTGTCTAATTCAGCTAATGGATACTTAAAATATGTAGAGCTGAGAAGACTGTCAAATTGGACAGCTGGGGAATCATTATGTACTACTATCATAACTAATCAAAAGTCTGGAAGTGGGGCTCAAATTATTGTGTGCTATTATTTAGATGACTATCTTCCTCTGCTACTATAAAAAAATGCAGACCACATTTCTGCTCTTTATCCAAATAATGTCTTACTCACCTCTGGACATTTTCATAGGCTACTCCCTAAACTGACAATATCTAATGTTCTTTTTTTACTTTACTTGCTCCTTTTCCTTCCAGTGACTTCCCTTGAGCTATTTGACTTGATTTTCTCTTAAAACATTATACCCTATATTTCTGAAGGGCATGGACATACTTAGCATACTCTTACAGGGAGTCAGTGAAATTCTCCTAATACCTCTTAGTGCAAAAAATAATGAACAATGTGTAGGATGACCATAATTAGCACAAAGAAATAGATGAGTTGGTGAATGTATAGTGCTTTTACTCGTTTTCTCTCTTTTTATTCTGCCCTCTTTCTTTCCATTTCTCTCTTAGTCTTTCTTCTAAATTAGTTAGCCCTAAAGCCTCTTCGGAGAAGGTGATGGCACCCCACTCCAGTACTCTTGCCTGGAAAATCCCATGGACGGAGGAGCCTGGTAGGCTGCAGTCCATGGGGTCGTGAAGAATAGGACACGACTGAGCGACTTCCTTTTCACTTTTCACTTTCATGCATTGGAGAAGGAAATGGCAACCTACTCCAGTGTTCTTGCCTGGAGAATCCCAGGGACGGGGGAGCCTAGTGGGCTGCTGTCTATGGGGTCACACAGAGTCGGACACGACTGAAGTGACTTAGCAATAGCAAAGCCTCTTAGTGCAGCATAACAACTTACTAGTGAGTGAATGGAGAAGAGATGTGTCAGTTGTGATCCAGAAGAGGTTGTGGCTGCCTAAGTAGAGTAAGGAAAGCATCCACATGGAGGGACAGTCTAATTGAGTGGCTAGATATCAAGGAAGGTAGACTTATAGAACATAAGCTCATCATTGAATACTGAAGCTCAAGCTGAGTCAACAGAGTTTCCATGGCAGGCAGTGAGTGCAATGCAGACAGTAGTTTGTGTACCTACAGTGGTTTAATCAAATAAGTATTTTGAGGATAATAGGAGGCAGGTTTCTCATTGTAGAAGTGATTTACAAATATGGAATTACAAATGTGCAAACAGTGTTTACAAATATGTAAATAGTGACTTACAAATATGGAAAAGTAAAACAGTTAGAGAAAACCCTGTGGTAATAGACTGGAACTGAAGTCATTGGTGGGAATACACATATACACATGCATGTCTGTATGTGCACACACACATATATATATGCCATATAGATAGACAGATAGGTATTTGTAGACAATATAGATGCAAATCTAAGAGATATATCTTGAGTATATATATATAATAGGAATCAACATAGTGTATATGAAACTCATACACATTCTCTAGCTTCCTCCACTGAAGGGCCTGAGAACACTGATACCCCAAAAGCAACAAGGAATTACAGAGTAACCAAATCTTGGCTTTTAAATATTACTCACTATTGGAAAAAGCCAGAGCTCCTTGGAAAAAAATGGCTGTTTCCAATACTGGATCAGGGAAAGTATGAGATAAGACAAGAAATCTTAGTCTGAAAAAAAAAAAAAAAAAAAACAGACAAACAAAAAAGAAGTGCTCAAATAATGATGGGACACAGAAACTAGTTTGAAGAGCTCCCACTAGATAAGCCAAGATAAGTGATAGTGGATAATTAGAAGCCATTGAATCAAACAGTAAATAATGAGTCCAAACAGATACTAATAAAGGAACAAACAAATAAATAAGGAGCATACACATACTTTGAAAATACTTCTTCACAAAACAAGTGTTTTCACTCCCAAAGATAAAAATGGTAAAGAGGACTTGCAAGATTTGTAAAGACTCCTCTGAATGATTGTATAAAATCATTGGTGAAATGCATGATGTACACTTACAGTAGCAATTCTGGCAACACTACTTTGGTCAAGTAATAAAGTGAATAGCATAAGCAATGGGACAAACAGGAAAAAAGGTGATCGAGTTGATAGAAAGTAGTGATAAAACATAGCCTTGATACTTTGAAATTTCTTTCGGTGATACATAATCTGGTATACTCACGAAAGCCAATACAAGTTGAAAACATTTAGCAAAACAAATAGTTTATCATCTTCAAAAGGTCAAGGTCAAAGGTTGATGAACTGCTTTAGGCTGTAGGCAACCAAGGAAATATAATAACTATGTTTCTTGATTCTAAACTGGATCCTCTGAGAAGTAGCAGTGATATACCAGTGTTAAATTCCTGATTTTGATTGGCCATGTAGGAAACAAATACTAAAATATTTAGGGGTGAAGAGACATCAGGGCATCAATGTACACTCAGTTGCCACAGAAACAACCAAAATGTTACATGTGTCATACTTACAACTTTTCTATAAGCTTGTGATTAAATAATTATATTGAAAAAATTAAATAACTAAACATTCTGTTAGGGAGTTGAGGATAATCAAACAATGATTATATCAGTTTCCTAGCACTATTCAGTCTTATAATGTATGCCACTGCCAACCTGTGTGCTATATTGCACTGAAAAACTAGTTTGCCAATACAAGTTGTATTTGCCAATACAATACAAGTAATAGTTCTCCTGCTACCTATCTACTCTGTGATACATATTCATGGCTCTACTGCTTAAAAGAGTTGATAGCTATAGTTGAGTAGGTCATGGTTTGTTCATAGTTGGATTATAACTAACCTACCTTGGTTTGTCTTTTTTTCCGTGAAAGAGAAAAGTTTCGACAAAGAGGTTTCTTCTAAAAAGAAGATTCAGAAACTTTGGAACAACTCTCAGTGCACAAACACAAAACATGCAATTCACCAATGCACAGAGGAAGCGCACTGATTTTTTTAGAATTCAGAGAATTCTTTCCAAATCTAGGAAGTTCTCTGTGATATTTTCTAGAAAATATCTGCATAGGTCATTTAAAATTATTTCTTACAAAGAAATCAAACACAATAAACAAATCCTCCAAGCTTATAAAATATGCTGAAAATGTTCTAAGAAGCTTGTTTCAGTTGTAGCATATAGATCAGGTAATGTTTCCACTCTATTCTCTCTACTAATCCTAACTTTACTGTTTACAATTCTTTCTCTTATTTATCTTGTTCAAAACTCTGATTCAACCAAGGTTCAAACTGACTAGAATTTACATACACAGGAAAAATAATATTAATTTCCTTTTGGGACATCACATAATCTCATGGTATAACTAAAAGACAAAATCTTAATAGCTAACTGCATTATGTGTCTTTCCTCAAATAAAAATACAGCCAAATTTAAACATATATATATATATATGTCATGTATTATCCTACTCCAATGCGTGAAAGTGAAGTCGCTCAGTCGTGTCCGGCTCTTAGCGACCCCATGGACTGCAGCCTACCAGGCTCCTCCGCCCATGGGATTTTCCAGACAAGAGTACTGGAGTGGGGTGCCATTGCCTTCTCCCATTATATAAATACTATACATGAAATGCCAAAACCTGCTGAGACTAGGATAGCCTTCTCTGCTATGCATTACATTTCT
This sequence comes from Bos indicus, assembly GCF_029378745.1. NCBI lineage: Eukaryota > Metazoa > Chordata > Mammalia > Artiodactyla > Bovidae > Bos > Bos indicus. The sequence goes on along the minus strand of NC_091761.1, from coordinate 49,753,110 downwards.
CACCTTGAAACTAGTCAGATAACATCGTTTGATAGGTTCAAGAATGGAACAAAGTTTTCTGTCTGTTAGGCCTGTTGCTTATTTTAAGTTAAACATCTTTAGTATTCTAATTTTTTCACTGCAATTGCTATGGGTTGAGGAAGGATTTACAAGCTTAAAACTATTTCTCAGGGCTAATTTAGAGTCAGTTTCAGTTGTTTCCTCACCCCCACCCCCACCCCCTGCATTATCTCTTCTCATTTCCATGGGCTATTTTTTCTAAGATACTGTGTAATATTAAATTACAATAATAGCAATCAAAGTCATGGGGAGCAAAAGGATTTTCGATTGCAGTCCATGCTTGGCTCTCAGTAGCATGGCAGAAAGAGAGCCTGAAAAGCACAACAATTCAGAGAACCTGCCAGCAGACCCCACTGTCCTTTCAGCTTCTAATGACAATGAAGTACTCCCATGATTAAAATTTAAAGGCTTCCCAGTAACCAAGTAATTTGCCCAAAACTCCTTATCTAGCACTCACCAAGAAGACTCTGATTTTAATATACTATTAATCAAGCTCCAGCCAAGTTTACCACTGATACTTTCAATTACAGAGAGACTAGCTTCGTCATTCTCAGTATGTATAGATGTGGGGAAGTTTTTTGTTTTTTGGTTTTTTTTTCTGATTAGTCAGTTATCCCGCAATGAAATAAACTGCAAACTTTATTTAGACACACATTACTAAGACATTAGTTGTAGATTTGCTAACAACAAACCGAAGCATTATAAACTATTTTTAAACTATTAATCATTTATAAGAATGATTACAAGTCTGAGTTCCTTGCTGTTCACTGCTAACAATGAGTTATTAGTATTTTAAAACCTGTGCTCATTAAAAAACATGCTGAAATAGGCTTTACAGTAGAAAATTCAACTAAGGGATTTATTTCAAGAAAATCATAATGGGTAAATGCAAATATGTCCGTTTCAGTGTTGCTCATAACACCAAACTTTTAGAGCAATATAAATATTTAAAATAGAAAATTGATTACATAAATTATGAATCATCCTTCCAAATAACTGAATAATATAAAAGTATATTTAGAAAACTTTTCTAATATGAGAAATATTTTTATTATAGTGAATGGAAAAAAAAGACAGTTTGTTTTGTTAAAACATATGTAAGTACAAAAAGAAAAAAAAAACAAAACTAAGTATACATCACTCAGTGACTGACAATAAATAATCACCTATATATGACCAGCCCTTATTTTTGATGATTATGAATCACACTTATTTCCTTATTTCTGCATTCTTAACAACAAATACACATTGTTTCATAGCTAGGTAAATGATATTAATTAATCTCATTTTACAGTTAAGAATGTACCAACATAGCCAAGGAAAAATGGAAATATGTTGTTCTATCTTTTATCATAACGAACATTACACCAAGTCACATAAGTGTTCACAAAAATAAGATCTGAACAGGTATTGTGTAACAGCTGATGTTTGTGACAATAATGTAGATTATGCACACATGCAGCTTAGTGAATTGTGAAGATGATCATTATGTTGGTAAATTCTGTAAAAAAATTATAATTTTGTTGATTTATTTTTTCCATTCAATTTTTGATGTTCTGTATGAGATAATTATTTTTTAATAACATTAATGCCAAGGAATTTTACTATAGATCGTACATAAAATACAGGATAACTCTGTACAGTAACTACATGGCAGTAGCATTTGCTAGTGAAAATATGATGAAATTAAAAATTGGTTGAAGCAGCATAGCTTGATTTAGAAAAGTTCATAATTGCATATTACCTTATATTATGTTAGTGTAAACTAAATTTTGATTATTTCCATTGACAGTGATCCATACAGTAATATGAGAGAAAAATTTTCCATAAAGAGTTTTAGCCAAAGAAATGAACATATAATTCTGGAAGCATACAATCTTATTATTACTTTTATGCTAATTTGGAAAAACTAATGTTTTTACAAAACCAGTATTTTTTAGGTAGAAGTTATTTATTTGTATGTTACTAATAATAGCTTAAATTTTGCATAAGATTTTACAAAGCTCTTTTAAGCAAATTATCGCAACTGAATCTCAAAATAAACACTGAACTTCATATTAATAACTATTTTATAAATGAGAAAATTGTTCATCAGCTAGTATGTGAGAAAATGTTCAACTTTAACAATGAGAGGTTAGCAAATAAGAGGGACTTCCCAGGTGGCTCAGTGCTCAAGAATCCGCCTGCCAATGCATGAAACATGGGTTTGATCCCTGGATCAGGAAGATTCCCTGGAGAAGGAAATGGCAACCCGCTCTAGTATGCTTGCCTGAAAAAATCCCATGGACAGAGGAATCAGGGAGAGAGGGCTGGGGGTGGGCTACATTTCATGGGGAGTTGGACAAGACTTAGCGACTAAACAAAAACAAGCAAATAAGAACACATCGCTTTTAATTTTAACCCATAATATTAAAGATTTTGTTATTGTTTTGATGCTAATACTTAATACTGTTAGAGATGTGGTAATATAAGTTTTTGTTCATATCTAGGGAAAAGTACAATTGTTTTGGAAAATAATGAACCCTGTAAAATTTCAATATATTCACACCAAAATAATCCCACTTTTGAAAACCAGGCCTAAAGAATTCAACAGAAATAAAGGAAGGGTTGATGAGTAAAGATGTCCACTGCTTTATTATTTATAATTAAAAGAAAAGAATACAACTTATTATGTATGAGCATTAAAACCATAAATGTATTAAAATTATATCAGCAACAATTTTAATAATAGCAAGCCCACTTTTCATGTTATAGAATATTTTGCTATTTATAACATGGTGCTATTTTAAAAAAATATGTAGAACAAAGGTGAAATAAGAGGAATAATATTAACTGCAGTTATTCTGTAAAAGTGATAGGGAACGTGATTTTTACAATATTTCTACTTTGTTGTAGCTTTTAGATTTTCAACTGTAAGAAGAGACTTGTTTAAAACTGTGGGTTTTTTTCTGATTGTGTTTTAAAACTGTAAATCATCTAAATATTCACTGAACTTATTTCTACATGGAGTTGATTTGTTACTATTTATTCACTCCAAAATAATTTACTATCAAGATGACTGAGACCAAAAAAAAAAGGGGTTAAAATAAGATTTTCTATAAAGAATTTAAAATATTTAAAATATTTGATTTAAATTTTTAATTTTTTTCATAATTGTTAGATTTATAGAAATCATATTTGGAAAAATTGAAAGTTCATTATGGAGCAAAAAACTGACAAATAACCATTTTGAAGTTTTAGACATTAATGATGATTTTAATTTGTGTGTACAATGTGCGTAAGTTGTGCATACAATGGTTTATTACCCATTAGTTGCCACTAACTGGGATTTTAGAAATATTCTGCAGTAGATGATTCATTAGTCCTACTGCAAGTAGACTCACTTCTAAGATCTATTTAGGCTGAAACAGGCAGCTAAATGAATTTTATTTCCTTTTCAAAGTTATAGTCTGAGATAAATAATTTTCTTTCATAAATAATAAGTAGGAAATACAATGACCCATTTTAAACAAATATACTTTTCATGTAAGCATTTACACATGTATTTAAAACATGTAAATGTATAGCTGTCAAATTCCTTAACATTAAGGAAACACCATGAAAGATTTCTTGGACCCTTTCTAACTATTCCTATAGAAAGTAAAGAAATTCTTATTTTTCTGTGAGCTTTTGTTTGAAATTATAGCAATACACAAACACCTGTATGTAACTGTAGGTGAAAATTCCCGTAGTTTCAGTGATTAAAAATGTCAAAAATAAAAGATTAGAATGAAATGGAAAACTTAAAATTAAATATACTTTGGGCCACTTCCAAGGAAATGAATTGCAAATTTTACAAGTATTATTTTTATTTTTATTCCTTTAAGAAAGTGGTAACTTCACCTAAACAACAACAAAAAATAGATCTCTGTCATTTCTTAGGTAATTTAATTGTGTATCTTACACTTAAAGTCTGTTTAATCCAGTTATTTCTTGAAAATTTAATAACTAGGTATTTAAATATTTAAAAATATTCTTCATCTCTAACTTCTCAGGTTAGTAGATTATTAGAAAGCACCAAAAGAGGCTATAAATATGTTTTCTATCTACCTTATATAATAAACAATTACACAAACATGAACCCAAACAATAAGTAAGTAGAAATGAGGAACTGTGACCTGAGAAACATTAAAATTTAGTTCTTTATTTTCTATTTCATAATGAAAACTCCTTTCTGATTTTGCATATAGACTCGATTAAGACATATTCAATTTGGATATTTCACAAAAATTTGAATCCCCATATGAACTGAACCTTTGCTAGTATACAGGTTTATTCTTTGTGAAGAAGAATTTTCAAGTTTGTTTTAGAGTGCTAAGTAAATCTTACAATAGAATATTTAAGCAATTGTCTACAGTCTAAAATAACACTGAGCTTCACTCTGCATTACCTTCCCACAAAATGCTCAGCATTAACCAATTCTTTTCTGTCAACTAGCAATTTTTGGCAGATCCCTTTTGCATGATTCATGAAGGACCAGTAAAAGGCTAATTGTTCAAATTAATTTGCGTAAATGACTAAGCAAGAGATAACAAAATTACATCTGCACTTGTTTGGCAAAGATTCAATAGCAGAGGCCCTGTACTGCCAGCTGCTTCCAGACAACACTCTTGCAGAAATTAAAAGCTACAAATATTAATTAATACACTTTTTTGGTACGTTAATTTGCACTGAAAGGTTCCGGAGTGCAAAACTGCTGAGAAGATGAACCATGATAATTAGAATTAATGGGATGGATGCATGTTTTTTGCAGCTGAAGTTTTAAAAACCCATGAATGGAACTGGGAACTTGAAACTGACATTCCCATAAATCTCTATGATAATGCAGCTATTAGTATTAGAAGGATTAAGTACTATGGCTCCAGAGTTATCCATCACATGACATGTTATATCCCATCTGTCATTGCAGTAGCTAAGACATGATAGTCGTCCTTGAGGAGGCTATATGAAAAGCTTTGGGAATTCTAGAAATTGTAGTGATGACTGTCAGACTACAAAATGAATAGCTCAAATCTCTGACTTCCAAACAGAAATAATGGCCAGCCTTCTGTATTTGTTAGCTTAGTACTTTGCAAATACCCTAACTTTCATATCTATATTTAAGTTTAGTTACGCAATCTGAATTATAGACAGGTTGGACTGGGAAAAAAAGTAGTAAAATATCACAGATTTTATCTTTAACTCATGTATAACTTTCAGGACTGAGTTCCCTGTAGAATAGTTTTTACTGATTGCAGTATTAATTTTACATAGTATGTCTTAAGAAAATCTTGCTGTTGACATACTAGTAAATATGCTGAAATCATTCTTGATGTAAAGTGACTACGAAGGAAAAATTCAATGCATAGTCAACACTGGGCCTTCAGTTTTTTCTATTGATTTAAAAAGTTTCTAGTTCAATAGTTGGCAATTAAAATAGAGTATCATTTTCAAGATAGAAGTTTACAAATATTGCTAATGTATGCTACATTGCTAGACACCTAAATGGAGAAATTTACTCTTTTCTACTTAAAAAATATAAAAATGGAATTTGCATTAAATTGTATTTTTTTTTCCTCAAGAAATGCCTGATTGCATTATTATACCTACAGTCTCAAAGGTGTTAATACCCAAGTTTAAAGTCAAGGCTTTGGTTTCTATTATAGTGGATATGTAAACATTGCCAGAAAACAGTGCTTGAAATTGCTGACAGTCATTTACTGTCCTTGGAAAAATATTTCTATTCTTCCTTGATAACCATTTACAAAAGGACACTGATGTAACAATAGGCAGAAAAAAGTGTCCAGAAGTGGAGAACAAGAATGAAGAATCAGAACCCTGAGAACCCCGGGGTAAACTTTGCCTAGCTCAGGGCTTGTGTTTCTTTTGAAGAATGATAAAGAACACGAGCAATTTATTCAGGGGGATGAAAGGTCATGCCTTAATGTAATAGTTTAAGTACTCGGTCACTCTTTGCCATAAAGGGAGTACAGATTTGACTTTATAGAGAATGTCTTAATGACAAGGCTGATGAAACCAGATGAAACACCTTCAAGTACACAATTAGAGGATGTTGTTTGGGGGATAAAGTGAAACTCAGTTATTTGCTTTCTCTAAATCAGAATAAAAATATTTCAAGTATTTTTCCTCCAGCAGAGGAGTTTATAACTATAAAACTAGTTTATTCAGTTATACTAATATATTTTTGTAAATTCTTTAAATGAGTAGCTGATAGCAGAATAAAAGCTTTTTGTTATTTGTTAGAATGGAGAAGGCAACATGTCAAAATATTTTTCTACTTAATTGATAAAATCGATGCAATGACTCTAGAATGCGACCACATGGTGCCAATTTATACTGCCCACTGTCGGTTATTTCCAATATTTCTACTGGTTGAGACATATTAATAGAAATATGCCCTCTCCACAGACCTTTATTACCCATCAGGATTCCTGTCTTATGCCAAATCTTTCACAAAATGTAAACATGGTTTTACATACTTACTTGGAAATGCAATAGGATTTGTTCTACACAAAAATAGTTTTTTTAAGACTTTTGGTGGTACACTTAAGATTGTTAAAATGCGTGCTGTTTTCTAATTTCAGAATCAAATGTATATTTTTAAAGGACTTCATAAATTTATCAATTTGTGTAAAGTTAAGATGCAGTTCTATCCTTAATACTCATAGTTGATTTGAGCCTATTAAAGTACTTGGTAGAGTAGTTCAAGCATCTCATCACAGGGCACACAATATTTCCTTCAACTGGTAATAAGTTTCTACACATATATGTAATTTCAGAACTATAGTGCATAGGCTCTGTTACTTCACAGACAAGCTTTGCACAGTGCTTAATAAGTTACTGTTTTATTAGTTTAGAATTATTGATGCTTGTTGAAACATGACATTACCTGGAAAAATGTTACTTACTTCTATTACTAACTTAAGTAATAAATATTTTAGGACATAGCATGTATCATATGCAATAACACCCCAATTTGAAGAGATACCTATGACACAGAAAAATACCCACAAATATACAAAGAAAGCAAGTGCCATGTAGATACATTATTTCCTTTGGGCAAAGTAACAAAAGCTGAGAGAAAATATCTCTACAACAGAATAAATATAATTTAAAAAATTAAGGTCAGTATTTTTAAATGATCAAATTCCTATTATTAGTATCCAATTTCCATTTTATTTTTAATATCCCATGACAAAAAAATTCATAAGTAAACTTAGGGAAACTTTTCTCTCAAAAATCTTAGAGGTACAACAGTTTTCCTGAGTTCAGTTTTCATATTACAGTTTCATAAATAAAATAAAACATATATACACAGCTTGACCCCACTTGAAAGCTCAAAGGTACACAGATGAAGAGCAGGAAGGCTGGACACTAAACCCCAGAGCTACTTTGGTTCTCTCTTTTCCTTTGTCTTTTTTCTTCCCTGCTCATGATCTGAGTCCCTCTCTTTGCAGGCAGCAGGAGTAAGCCTGTCATCTCAGAAAAATACAGAAGACTCAGGAAGTTGCATGTCATTCTTGTACAAGGAACCACACTCATTTTCTCTGTATCATTGCAACTGGCCATTAGTAACTGAGAGGGCAGTTTCTAAATACCTTTAAAACTGAGTCAAATTAAATATCGCATTTAAAACAGAATTCCCATGAAAGCTTCTGACTTTCCTGAATCTGGCTTCTTTGTTCTTTATCTGCTTCTCGGATCTACAAGCTAGCTGAAGTTGTTTTTTCTTTGTTTTCATTTATGGTTTCAGTTACTTATAATTCTAAAAAATAGTAACTAATACACACAGCACTATATTCCCTGGAGTCAGCAACATAAAGGGATTCTCCAAGTTAAAATCTTGGCTTCAAAATAAGAAACATGATCCTTACAACCAATTCTAAGAGCAAAAATAATCATTTCCTGTCAAATTTATCTTCTTAAATGAATAAAAATGCCCACTTTGCTTTGTATAAATATCCTAGGACCAAAATCATGTCAATAAAAGGTGGCGTTTTTGAATACAAGTTGCATCAAGTTTTATTACATGCATTTAGTTAAAATTTTCAGCTGACTAAAAACTAAAATTTATTTCAAGATCCCAGTAACACTTGACTCACTCTTTTGCCCACCTTTACCTCAGAGTTGGTATGAAAGTTTCATTTTCCTTGCTAGAATTTTCAAGCCAACATCAAGATAATGCTATCTCTAGGATGTGATTTTATGATTCCTAAATTCTTTATTGCATTTTCTATGGTATATTGTGAAATGTACTTGGATTAAGCAGTCAGTGTCCCATAAGATTTATCATATACACCCCTATAAATTATATCCTAAAAAATAAAGACTCCATTATCCCATTAGTGAATAGGAAAAAAATATTGTAACCATTAGGAAGTCAAATGCTACCTTTGTGATTGAGGCAATGAAGGTACTTTTTGATGGAGAGCATCTGTCACAAGAGACCATTTCTTTATGTGAAAAACATATAGAATCTACACGGAAGGAAGTTCTTTACTCATAAAAAGGCTGGAAAGAGTATAAACTATTTATGAGTCAATTTCTTGAATCCTTATTGTTTCAGTTTCTTAAATCAAGTTACTGAAATTGGTATTTATAAATAAAAAGATAATCACTAAGGCTATCACAGTGAACTTCCCTATAGCTCAAATGGTAAAGAATCTACCTGCAATGCAGGAGACCAGGGTTCCATCCCTAGTTCAGGAAGATCCTCCAGTATTCTTGCCTAGAGAATCCCATGGCCAGAGAAGCCTGAAGGGCTACAGTCTGTGGGGTTGCAAAGAGTCGGACACGACTGAGTGGTTAACACACACGCACACACACACAAACAAGGCTATCACTGCATGGAAGAAAATGTTTGACATGGTTATGTACAAATTGTATAGCATATTAAGAATTCTGATATTATGTGAAGAAGGGGCATTTTAATGCCTACTAGTTTCTTAGAAAATAGTCTAGTGAAATGATTTAAAATAAGAAGCTTTAAAATTTTCCAAAAACACCTGCCTTTGGCAACTGTTCCTTTTAAGTTCAATTTACAAAAGAAAAATGAATGAATCCTGTTTACCACTTGCTGGTAATAACTCACACTAATCTTACCAAGGAATTATCTGTTACCAGGTTTCTAATAATCTTAGGTTTTTGTCATCCTAACTCCTTTCAAAGCAAAATTTTCATTCTTTCAAAGAACATTTGAGTAAAATTCCTTTGGAGACTGCATTTCTTATTCATAATCCCAAATAACAGCATACCAGAGTAACAGCAGCCACCTAAAAACTTACCACATGTCTGGACACTGATTACCCTTATTCAGAGAAATATAATTAAGATCAAATATAGGTTTCTAAAACCAGGTGGCAAAATGGAAAAGCGGGACTCCTCCAGTGGTTGTTGGGTGATCTTATAAGTCATTTAATTCCCTTAAGCTCAGTATAGGGCTTCCTAGGTAGTTCAGTGGTAAAGAATCTGCCTGCCAATGCAGGAGACACAGGTTTGAACCCTGGGTCAGGAAGATCCCCTGCAGAAGGAAATGGCAACCCACTCCAGTATTCTTGCCTGGACAGTTCCATAGACAGAGGAGCATGGTGGGCCAGAGTTCATAAGTCACAAGGAGTCAGACACGACTTAGTGACTGAACACACACACACACATACACACAAGCTCAGTACATGAACCCAACATATGGGACCACGGATACTGTATATTCTAACTGTATAATCTAAGATCAGTGTAATTAAGAGTGAAAGTTGAGTTTATCCATTTGAAAGAAAAGACAAACACACCAAGCTACACACTGTAGTGCGCTGCTCCATCTACTGGGATAAATAATTTCATTTACATACTGTTTGCTCTTGATTTAGAAGTGAAGGTGGGACTCAAAGAAGCAAATCCAGTGAATAAGTATGCACCCATGTTTTATTTATTTTAACATGCATTAACTATAGTGGTGGCTGACTTTTCCTTTTTGGGCTACAAAAGAGACTTTACACTGAACTGCTTCCATAAGAGACTCTGATACGCTTTATATTTTTATCATTTGGAAAGCTCTCAGAAGTTTGAAATCACAGATTGTTAATGAATGGGAGGAAAGTAAGCAATCTTATATTTTTTTAAAAATGCAGTATGTGGACAATTAAAAGGGGTAATAAAGAAGAATAAAGGTAAGGAAAGGAAAAATGAGGGAAAGTAATAGGACTTTCAGTTACTGTATAACATTCAATTAGATATTTTTAATACAGTTTTTTTTTTTCCCTAAAGTACAAATAGGTTAAAAAGAACAACTTGTTGTTCATATTTATTGATTCTTTTTTTTCCCCTCTACATTGGTCCACCATCTTTCAAGGAAAAATAATATATCACTGCCCAAAAGCCAGGGTCTGGCTTTCTCAACAATATTTAAGTCTGGAGATGGTTGCATATTTGTCACATTTAGTCCATTTCTAAGCCTCTTGTAGAAATATAAACAGATATCCCTGAACAAAGCCTTAGCAAGATAAGACTGTGATTCAAATTGTCCTTTTTATTCTACACCCTCTTGTGAGTAGAACTAGCCAGAAGCAATGCAAGCTGGGATTAAGGGGCATGACCAGCTGTCCAATGAAGTCAGACTCTTTGAAACTAGTGGTATTCTCTCTGAGAAGTCATTGAAATAAACAATACATTTATCCTTGCTTCAGCTCAAGGAATGGGAAAACATCCATATTGAGAAGTGAGAAAAAACTACGAACTGGTTTTTAAAAAATAAAAGAGATATTCTGGTAATGGCAAAGGAATAAGCTAAGAGGTTTTAAAGATGTATAGTAAATGTTTTGGTAGTATATTATTATATAGTTTTATTTGATTTGTTTTTCAATTCCTCTAGTCTATCTGCGCTTCCAGGGATGAAGTGATGATGACCATTTATATAAATTCGATTTAAATTTATATGAATTGTAAGATGCTTAATAGCACAGATATTCTAGTAAACAAATAGCATTATATTAGTCTGCTCGGCTGCTAAAATAGAACAAAACACTACAGAATGGATGGTTTAAATAACACTAATTTACTTTCTCACAACTGTGGAGGCTGAGAATTGAAGATCAAGGTGCTGGCATGGTTGGTTTTCTTTTCATACCTCTTTCCTTGGCTTGAATGGCCTTCTCAAGGTGTCCACACAGGATCTTCCCTCTATGCACACACATCCCTGAGGTCTCTTCCTCTTTAAAAAGACACCAGCCTATCAGATTAAGGCCAGCCTATCAAATTAGGGCCTCTTATTCATTCTTTCATTCAGCCTTAATTATCTCATTTAAGACCATATCTCAAAATATAGTCATATTGGGAGTTGAGTTTTTAACATCTGAATTTTGTAGGGACACAGTCCAATCCACAAAAAACATTCAGTAACTGTAGGACATTTTTTATGTAATATCTTATTATTATTACTTATTCATCTATCTATAAGATAAGCATCGCTAAGATTTAAGTTTTAATTTCCCTTTTAATGGAATTAATGTAACTACATTTATCAGGGCATTTTTAGAGAATATATTAGAAAAAAATTAAATTCCAAATAAGACATTGATCAAACCAATAATTTTAAGAAAGTCAAGAACACTGTCTACTTTGGTGCACTATAGAAATGCCTCACCAATCCAACCAAGCCACACTGACATGCGGGTAAAACTTTCTTCTAGAGCAATACCTTTGAAGGAAAAGACCACAATACAAACATATAAATATCAGAAAAATTACCAGAAGTTCAGAAATAGACAAAAGATTACTAGGTATTCTTTTTTGCCAATACCAATACAAATACCAATACAAATTTGGTATTTGTCAGTTTTCAAACTATGTACAAATAGAGGTTAACTCATAGATTTTTGTCAGGTAGAAATGTGAGTAATTTCTGTCCAGTGAAAGAAATAACCCCCAAAAGTTATAATTTATTGTCATGTAAGATACTACCCAGTTTTATATCTAACCCAAGAATCTTACCCTAATATTTCTTTTTAAAATTAACTCTGTACCTATTCCTCATAAAATGCCATTTGAACTGATTAAACTTGACCATTTAATCACTAATTCATTAATGAGTTAAATAGACTCTTTGACAAATGTTCATTTGATATTTGCCTCAGGGGTATAAATTTATCTTCCTGAAAATAATACTTAAACATAACCAATAAACATGTATTCATTTATTAAATATCCTATGCTGACGTATTTAATAAACAGTCTAATCTGTAAACTGAATCCTTAATAGGAATTATGTGTGTGTGTTCAGTCAGGTTTGACTCTTTGTAACCCCATGGACTGTAGCCCACCAGGCTCCTCTGTTCATGGGATCTTTCCCACTGTAAAGTCTTTCTTAACTATGGATTTAGACAGAATTATATGCTTCTGAGTCTCTATGCCATTCTTTTAATTGCACATTTCATATATATATATAATTTTATTATTATATTTCCTCTATTCCATGTGCTCAATAAAGAGATTATATTTAAAATTCAACTAGAGTTTGGCATCTATATTATATAAGTAAAATGGGATAAAATATATTTGATTGACCACCCAAAGTCAATTAACTGATGAACTTGAAATAAAAACTTGAGTATGCTCAAAATTAAAAGGACTTTATGGAATACATTAATGTATTTAAGTTGGCTTAAAGCTCAACATTCAGAAAACGAAGATCATGGCATCTGGTCCCATCACCTCATGGCAAATAGATGGGAAACATTTGAAACAGTGAGTCTTTATTTTGGGGGGCTCCAAAATCACTACAGATGGTGATTGCAGCCATGAAATTAAAAGACACTTACCCCCTGGAAGGAAAGTTATGACCAACACAGACAGCATATTAAAAACCAGAGATATTACTTTGCTGACAAAGGTCCATCTAGTTAAGGCTATGGTTTTTCCAGTAGTCATGTATGGATGTGAGAGTTGGACTATAAAGAGAGCTGAGTTCCGAAGAATTGATACTTTTAAACTGTGATGTTGGAGAAGACTCTTGAAAGTCCCTTGGACTGCAAGGATATCCAACTAGTCCATCCTAAAGGAGATCAGTCCTGGGTGTTCATTGGAAGGACTGAAGCTAAAGCTGAAACTCCAATACTTTGGCCATCTGATGTGAAGAGCTGACTCATTGGAAAAGACCCTGATGCTGGGAAAGATTGAGGGCAGGAGGAGAAAGGGACAACAGAGGATGAGATTGTTGGATGGCATCACTGACTTGATGGACATGAGTTCAGGTAAACTCCGGGAGCTGATGATGGACAGGAAGGCCTGGCATGCTGCAGCTCATGGGGTTGCAAAGAGTCGGACATGACTGAGCAACTGAACTGAGCTGAACTATGGAATGTATCTACAAACAAAAAGCGGATCTATAAGCAAAAACATTAATAAATGAATCATCAAAAATGTTCCCCAAATAACTGCTTATCCAACAGAATTCAATCATTTTTTTCAAGTTTTATTGGGAGTATAGATACAATCTTAGACTGAATTAGCCTGAATCAATCTAAACTCTGTACCTTAAAGGAGTTATTATTATGATGTAGACTTCTCTGTTGTCACATCACAACTATGATTTTTTAAAGCATTTATTTTTAAATCACAGTGACTTCTTATAGTTATTAGCATATAAAAGTAATGGAAATATTTAAAATATCCCTATAACATTGAGTTTTATTTCAAAAGAATATTTTGTTGTACATTTAAATACCTGATAATAAGGCATATAATGAAGAGCCTGGTAGACCTTTTACTTTGACAAAAACAACTAAAAATGGCTATAAAATCTGAAGGAAACACTGAAAGTTGACCTCTGAAGGGGATGCAGAATCCATTTTATTTTTAAACTGATGCTGAAGGTGTGTCAAAATATTTATAATATCCACAATAAAGAGTCAAAAACATGGCTGGAAGATTTCTCAGACTTGAAGTAAACATTTAGCTTAGTGACTCTACTTATTTTGTGTGATGGGGTTGAAACCAATGTAGAGAAAGGGTCTTTTAATTTTCCTTTACACCTATTAATTGCTATTTTAAACTATGAAAAATCACAGTTAAACTATACAAAAAAGTATTTTTACCTGCCAGTCTAGTTTAGGGAAACCCCAAAGGCCTCCTTCCTAAACATGAAATAACACACACAAAAAGTTAATTTTTTAGTGTTTCAAAAAGAATAGCTCATCTCAACCATATCGCAGTCTATCCGATCTGATCTCCTTCTAACATAAACTAAAATATAAGTTTTTCTCATACCTCAGCAAGGGAGTATTTTAAGAACAGACATGTGAGATAAAAAATGTCAATAATATATTTATTCCTTGTAGTAAGATGTAGCCTTTGCAATCCAATAAATCAATTAGGAAACAGATTATACAATTTAGGTTTTCTGAATGTCTTCTTTTCTAAACTTTATAAAAGCATGTTTTTAGAGCCTTAGTAGTTATTTTATTCAGATGGAATTAAGTCTTTTCTTTTTCTGTGATGTACTTTTTCTGTTAATTCTCATTATATGTTTATATCTTATTTTAAATGATACATCTTTTCACTTTTCTTAGAAATCAATCTCATGAAAGATACTCTGGTATAACTGCTACTAAAAGATGTAGACAATTTATTCCTTATTGGAATAAAATATCTATTAACAATTAGCAACTGTTACCAATCTTATCCAAGATGTCAGTCAAAAAGTTTATTCCCTAGTCAAGAAAATACTTTATTATTTATTGGCACTTAAATATTCTGGTGTTTCAAAGGCTTTGGTTGCTGTCTCCTCATAATATTTCAGCCTTTAAGCTGCTTCCCTGCCTCACTGAGTTCACATAAGATACATCTGAAAGCTTTAGTACAAATTTACTTCGAATAAAGTCTTCAATTCATTTTCATGGCACCAAAAAGACAGCTTTAATAACTGCAATGACAAATAAACTGGAAATCATTCCAGGCCTTTTCACTTAACTGACAAGTAGAACACTCTCATAATGAGCCGCAGGTTTTACGTTTTCTCTTTGACCATAATAGCTTCATTTAAGAGCGTCAGACCCTGACACTTCATCATTTATCTACATTATTTCTCATCTTCTTTCAAATAAATTATGGAATACTAGACTGAGCACATAAAAACAAAGTGACTTGTTATCAGTAAACAGCAAGATAAATTGTCCAGAAGTTCCTCATTTAGTTCCCTTTAAATTTAAGGGCAAGTTATTGGGTGCACCTTTTTTAACTTCCAATGTTTGCATTTTTACAGCCATCTTATTTCTCTTGCCACTGGCCTCTGTGCACTCATCCAGAGCCTGATGTGGAAGGCATAAAGTAATCCCATTATCCCAAGGTTGGCCGCTAAAGTACAAATAGGCAGAAGAGGAGAAAATCAAATAAAAAACTTGGAAAGAGATTTCTCCACATCTGTAAAACACCCTATCCATAATACATCTTGTCATACTAGGAAATGTGACACTTCCAAAGTAATGAACAGTGCAACTGTAACTCTTTTAGCCCTTGAAAATATAGCACCGATTTTAAATGGATGGGCGAATGCCATCTCCTCTCATCAAATCAGCCCCATCCTTTTAAGTGTATAGAATGGGAGAAGATAAAATCACTATCAGATTGTATTTCTTTTTAAAACTGTTGAGCAAGTTTATAGAAATCCTCACATCTCTTATTTCTTATTTGTTTGGTATTAAGTTTCAAAGACTTACTTACAGAATCATATCAGATTAATAAGTACAAAACTCAGTATTTAAAAGCATGAAAGCATCAATATTGTAAGTACGGTACATATTGAAGTCTTGGATGTATGCTGTATTTATCAGTGAGGAATGTGTAGTGTCATGGGGTGACTGTGTACTAACAAATTTTCAATGACTTGAGCTATTCTGAAAATAGCTCACAATAAGCATAGTATTTTTGTTAGGCTTTTCCTAGCTATTCCAATTAATTTGATCATAAGATCTTTGAGATTTAATAACAAATTATACAGAAACTGATTCACAGATGACATAACATTTATAGACCCCCTATTCTGAGCTATAGCTTGAATAAGAGAATTATAAGTGAAAGGGTATGTTTTATTATTTGTCCTCAAAGAACTGACAAAAAGGTTTTTCATTTAACTTTAGAATGCTATTTAACTTCTGAGATTCTACAGTGGTAAAAATAATTTAAGGAGTTAATTTATATTTCTCTATATTTATCCAATGAGGAGGGCATGGCAACCAACTCCAGCATTCTTGCCCAGAGAATCCCTTGGACTGAGGAGCCTGGTGGGCTACAGTCCAGTTGGGCTACCACTGCAGACTCAGACACAACCGAAACAAATTAGCACATATACATGCATATTTATCTACTGAGGGACTATTCCAAGTTCTAGCTCCTGAAAATACAGTAATATAATATGGTCTCTGGCTCCTTCTATGTAATCCAATCCTGAAGATGTTCCAGAAGAGGCTGCTGAATCTCTCATCCAGTCAAAATCATAGAGAGGTTGGCGGATCAGTTGGGGGCAAAAGAAGATAATTAGTGCAGTGCGTGGGTAGGGGAGTGACAGAGAGGTGCAGGTAGAGGTAATGAGAACAAAAAGCAGAAGAACCTGGAGTGGAAACAGTGCTGTTGTTGTTCAGTCGCTAAGTCATGTCCAACTCTTTGCAACCCCGTGAGTCACAACACGCCAGTCTGCTCTGTCCATCACCGACTCCCTAACTTTGCTCAAACTAATGCCCATTGAGTCAGTGATACCATCCAACCATCTCATCTTCTGTTGCCTGCTTCTAGACTGATAGACATTATCGGGTTTTCTGTTTGTTTGTTTGTTTTTTAAGAAAGCGAAAGAAAACAGGTACAGTGCTGGCTAGGAGAGAAAGGAAGGGGAGGAATACATTTGAATCCGTTCTAATGAGGTGGATGAAACTGGAGCCTATTATACAGAGTGAAGTAAGCCAGAAGGAAAAACATAAATACAGTATACTAACGCATATATATGGAATTTAGAAAGATGGTAACAATAACCCAGTGTACGAGACAGCAAAAGAGACACTGATGTATAGAACAGTCTTATGGACTCTGTGGGAGAGGGAGAGGGTGGGAAGATTTGGGAGAATGGCAATGAAACATGTAAAATATCATGTAGGAAACGAGTTGCCAGTCCAGGTTCGATGCACGATGCTGGATGCTTGGGGCTGGTGCACTGGGACGGCCCAGAGGGATGGTATGGGGAGGGAGGAGGGAGGAGGGTTCGGGATGGGGAACACATGTATACCTGGGGCGGATTCATTTTGATATTTGACAAAACTAATACAATTATGTAAAGTTTAAAAATAAAATAAAATTAGAAAAAAAAATAAATAAAATAAAAATAACAGAGTCTGGGTAAATGGAAAAATTATCCCATGACAGTTCCTTGACATGACTCTACCCTCTAAAGTCACCAAGGGAAACAAAGGTCAGGAACCCAGTAAAGGTGACTAATACCCCAAGGCAATATACACTTACAAGAAAAGCAAAAAAGACATCTTGAGAGCTCCACAGATATAAGAGAAAGATAACAAACTCCAAACCTACAGAAGGAAGTTGATTCAACAAGCATTTAAGTGTGGTCAAATAGCAAAGGTAGATACTGTAAACATGAAATAGAAACATAAAATAGTAAAACAAAACAGCCGTATCAAGTTGTTATGGGTGTGAAAATATCACAGTTAAAATAGACAACTCAATAAATAGTTCAAATAGGTAAGTATTACCTATTAAACTGAAGAGCTAGTCAGTGAAATGGGACATAATATGAATCTCATTCAGAAGGATTTGAAGGGGAGAGTGGTAATCAAAGAATGAAGATAGAGGTGGAAGAGACAAGTTGCATGTCTTAAAAATCCTATAAAACAGGTGGCAGGCAGCATTTAATAAATTATTGGTATCAGTTCAGTTCAGTTCAGTCGCTCAGTCGTGTCTGACTCTTTGTGACCCCATGAATCGCAGCACGCCAGGCCTCCTTGTCCATCACCAACTCTCGGATTTCACTCAAACTTATGTCCATCGAGTGGGTGATGCCATCCAGCCATCTCGTCCTCTGTCGTCCCCTTTTCCTCCTGCCCCCAATCCCTCCCAGCATCAGAGTTTTTTCCAACGAGTCAACTCTTCGTGTGAGGTGGCCAAAATAGTGGAGTTTCAGCTTTAGCATCATTCCTTTCAAGGAACACCCAGGGCTGATCTCCTTTAGAATGGACTGGTTGGATCTCTTTGCAGTCCAAGGGACTCTCAAGAGTCTTCTCCCACACCACAGGTCAAAAGCATCAATTCTTCGGTGCTCAGCTTTCTTCACAAATCCACACAAATGCACACATATACCTCCATAATAATAGTTACAACTGAGATATAAAGTTCAAAGAAATGAATGAAAAATGGAAACAAAAATTATATCAAGTAATACTCTTGCAATTTAATATACTTAGAATGTTGAGAAATTTGTTTAAACAAAGTTAATAATCCTACCAGCCCCATGTTTGTGAGGTTACAATTCATATTGTACTTATGTTTTCAGCCTGAAGAGTAATGCCTGGCTCTAAGTGTTTAAATATTATAGATTTAAATTCCTCCTAAAGCAGCATTATAGATGAATTGGTATTGTTATCAAAGAATTAACTCCATTTTTGTTTGTGCCAAAATTATAGAAACTAAATTTGTCTAGTTGCATACTTTAAAATCATCTTAATGAAATAATTTATTCCCAATGATTATATAAATGATAACTTTTGGGGGCCAGCTCCTTTCTTCTAGGAACAAAATCTATGAAAATAAAATCTGATTATGTATAAATTGCTTGCATAATTCAGTAAGTTGAATAAAAATATTTCCACATATGAGAGGCACAGATGGAGATCATCTAAGAGAGCAAGATCCAGGACTCCTGGAATATTTTCCAGGTAAGTTAAAACCTAAGCAAATCTTAAGAGTAAATATATATTCATAAATTGGAAGGCTTAATACTGTTAAGACTAAATGAAACAGAATAGAGTCCAGAATGTTTATTGATTTCCATCAAAGGGTTAAGGTAATAAAAAGAGGGAAAAAATTTAACTTAAAAAAAAGATCCTTGAAAAAGTAGGTAAATATATAGCAAAACAAAATCTTTGATCCATACCTCATACCATACAAAAACCTTAATTATAAATAGGTCATAGACACAAATATAAAAGCAAAAATATAAAACTTATTTTTAAAAGAATACTTGGGAGAGTTAGAGACTCAATAAAAGGAAAAATAAAGATAAATTGAACTTTATTAAAATTAAAAACTTCTCCCTGTGAACACACTTGGAGGATATATATATAATACATATATATATATATATGTATATATATAGACAGATTTAGACCATGTAAACAACTATTTATTCATGATAAGCAACAAAAAATAACCAATAAAAATGGGTAAAATCCATTGCTGTTGCTAAAAGAAAGATAAATTACTAGTTAATAAGCATAAGCAAAGTGTTTAACATTGTAGTAATCAGAGAAATATAAATTAAAATGACAATGAGTTTCCACTATCATACCCTCAGTTCAGTTCAGTCGCTCAGTCGTGTCCGACTCTTTGCGACCCCATGAATCGCAGCACGCCAGGCCTCCTTGTCTATCACCAACTCCCGGAGTTCACCCAAGCTCACATCCATCAAGTCGGTGATGCCATCCAGCCATCTCATCCTGCCATCCCCTTCTCCTCCTGCCCCCATTCCCTCCCAGCATCAGTCTTTTCCAATGAGTCAACTCTTCGTGTGAGGTGGCCAAAGTACTGGAGTTTCAGCTTTAGCATCATTCCTTCCAAAACACCCAGGACTGATCTCCTTTAGAATGGACTGCTTCGATCTCTTGCAGTCCAAGGGACTCTCAAGAATCTTCTCCAACACCACAGTTCAAAAGTATCAATTCTTCGGTGCTCAGCTTTCTTCACAGTCCAACTCTCACATCCATACATGACCACTGCAAAAACCATAGCCTTGACTAGACGGACCTTTGTTGCCAAAGTAATGTCTCTGCTTTTGAATATGCTATCTAGGTTGGTCATAACTTTCCTTCCAAGGAGTAAGCATCTTTTAATTTTATGGCTGCAATCACCATCTGCAGCGATTTTGGAGCCCAAAAAAATAAATTCTGACACTGCTTTCACTGTTCCCCCATCTATTTCCCATGAAGTGATGGGACCGGATGCCATGATCTTCGTTTTCTGAATGTTGAGCTTTAAGCCAACTCTTTCACTCTCCTCTTTCACTTTCATCAAGAGGCTCTTTAGTTCTTCACTTTCTGCCACAAGGGTCGTGTCATCTGTATATCTGGGGTTATTGATATTTCTCCCGGCAATCTTGATTCCAGTTTGTGCTTCCTCCAGCCCAGCATTTCTCATGATGTACTCTGCATATAAGTTAAATAAGCAGGGTGACAATATACAGCCTTGACGTACTCTGTTTCCTATTTAGAACCAGTCTGTTGTTCCATGTCCAGTTCTAACTGTTGCTTCCTGACCTGCATACAGGTTTCTCAAGAGGCAGGTCAGGTGGTCTGGTATGCCTTTCTCTTTCAGAATTTTCCACAATTTATTGTGATCCACACAGTCAAAGGCTTTGGCATAGTCAATAAAGCAGAAATAGATGTTTTTCTGGAACTCTCTTGCTTTTTTGATGATCCAGCAGATGTTGGCAATTTGATCTCTGGTTCCTCTGCTTTTTCCTAAAACCAGCTTGAACATCTGGAAGTTCATGGTTAATGTATTGCATAATTAATTTATAGTTTCTGAAATAAGGATTATTTATGAAGTAGATGAAATGACTGAAAGTGGATGTGAAGGAAATTTCTGAGATGACAGAAAATAGGTTATATCTTGTTCGTTGTTGTACCAAGGTGTACACAATTTGTCAACAGTCATTGAACTGTACACCACATGAAGATTCAGCCTCTTCTTCTAACAACCTTCTTCACAATTTGGTGGTGATCTCATGGGATGGGTTTAAAAACAGACTGTATATACCAGAAAACAGGATTAATGAACTCAACAAAGAACATCCAAACTAAAGAACAGAGAGAAAAATGAATGAAAATAAAAGAGTAGGTGAAACTCAACCTGAAGATCAGACAAATTTCAGATTCCTAAAACAAGAAGAAAAGGATAATGGCACAGAAAAAAAAAAAGAATAATCCATGGACTCAAGAATGTCATTGAATTCCATGAGATAATTTCAAAGAAAACTACTCACTTGCTAATGACAATTTGTCAATTGCTAATAATCAAATATAAACAATAAAATAGCCAGCAGGCAGAAGCAAAACAGTACTTGCACTGAAGTCACATCCTAATGGCTGAATATCAACCAAAATTAGGCAGCTATAAGACAATGGACTAAATATTTAAAGTATGAAAAGGGGAGGGGGCATTATTAATCTAGAAGTATATATTCACTGGAAATATGATTTTAATATGATGGTTAAATAAAGAAGTTTTCAGGCCAAATCAGCAAAAGACTTTGTACCCCTCACACTTGCACTCTACAAAATACTAAACAGATTGCATCACAATGAAGAAAAGAGCCCTCAGGTGGACGCTCAAACCTTTAGCTTGTAATAAAGATCAGGAAATGATAAATATATAAGTAAATATAAATGAATGTTAGCTATTTAAAACTACAGTGTGGATCAAGTTCTATCAGGAAACATAAAACACTCAGCAATTTGAACATAAATAATTTGAATATAAATTAATACATATTAATATAAAGAATTAGTAATTTGTAAGAGATGGTTTAATTACTAAAAAAGGTTAAGAGACCTTTAAACAACATAGGAATAGTAAATGGGAGAATTTTTACCCCAAAGGCTGAGGAAGACTACCGAAGGAAGAAATGCACTTGGAAGACCTCTTGCTAGCCAACTACCACCATGAAGCTGAGATTCAGACCTTGCTGAAGGGGGAAATACTATGGCCTACTGGAAGGTAAGGAAGTTCCCTGGATGTTTGCAGAAAGAGATGGTCCATACCCAGTGGACTGTGATTGATTAGCAGGAAGTCATTTGATTTCTAGTGAAACTATGAAGCTTGAAAATCACCGGACTTTATCCCATATGCTGAGAGCTCTGCCATCAAAAGCAAAAAGAATAGCACAGCAGAATCAGAAAGAGAAGCCCAGTGCCTTGCTCTGTGGTGCAGTGGGTGTCTCAGCCCTTTTACTACAATATATAATATTGAGCCAACTGGCAAAGGAGAAATGTTTTCAGGGCCCATCTCCAGTATCACCAGCAGCTTCCCTGATGGCTCAGACTGTAAAGAAACTGCCTCAATGCAGGAGACGCAGGTTAGAACCCTGGGGGAAGTTCCCCTGGAGGCGGAAATGGCAACCCACTCCAGTATTCTCGCCTGGAGAATTCCATGGAGAGAGGAGCCTGGTGGGCTACGGTCCATGGGTCTCAAAGAGTAGCACAACTGAGTGAATAACACAATTTCCAGTATTACCAAGCAGGGCAATGCAGGATAGATTTAAAGATGAGAGGTAAATTTATAACTGGCATATAATATAACAATATTCTGTAGGCTATAAAATATTTGACTAATATAGCACAAAGTTTTGGGGAGGATAAACAAATTTATGTGAGGTACTTGTTTTCTTGGAGAAATGGTCAAATCATAAATTAGACTGCAGCTTCTTAGAGGTGCATATTGTCATGCTAAAATAATTAGACAAGGTATAACAGGAGTTTTTTAAAGCTCAACAAATAATAAGGATTTTGCCTCATTGTTGTTTATTATAATAAAAATGAAAATAATTCCAGAAATAAGGAAAATTAACTTGGTTTATTTATAAAACTGAATATAGTCACATCCTTTAAAAAAAGAAATTGTAAATGAATATCCACTTACAACAAATGTTCATTATTTGCAGTCTAGTGATAAAAGTAGGGTTAAAAATTGTAAATACTACCTTCTAATAGCTACATTATTGAGTACTTGTGGTGTACCAGTCACTCTGCTGCATGAGCTCATTTAATCCTACTGGCAGCCCCATGAGATATTATCTCCATTACATTATAATCTCATTTTCATAAATATACTCACACATACATAGCTAGGAAAAAAATGTGCTAAATTTGATTCTGATTGGTTAGATAATCAGTAGTTTTAAGTTAACCTCTGCTTTTGAATATTTTCTATTTCTCTCCACAGTAAACATATATTAATCTTCTAAAAATAAAAAGTTAAATACTAATTAAGCATTTAAAATTTTATATGTATGATCTAACCACAATTATTTGCTGCAGACAGTGGACAAATTAACTTATAAATTCAGACATATGCATAAAGATCATAAAACCAAGCACGCTTTATAATCTGTAGTTACACAGTTTCAGCTTCTTTTGATTTGTGAAAAGAATCTGTACAGAAATAGATTTCTTTTCATAATGACTCTACAATTAACAAGAGGAAGTTTGTTCCATTACACTGAATCTGAAAACTACACACATTTACTTTCAAGGAATTAATTAAGGTCTCATAACTTGATCTTTTAATTTAGGTACATCGACATAAGGTGCCCACAGATGGTCCACTCAGTTGATCCATGGTTGGAACTACAGGACATATATTATATGTGAAAACAAGGGGGAAAGTGACATCAATATTCTACTAGCAAAAGATAGCACTCTTTAAAAAACAGTTCTATATAAAATTAATCAAAGAGGAGCAGAGAGACTAGTAAGCAAGATAAGCGAAACTTTTATGCAAGATGTATATCATTTATTTTCTATCACTCCCAACTGTCTAATAAAATCCTTGAAAATCAAACATTTTGAGACTTAGTGGATAAATAAATAAACCAACCCATGAAATTTAAGTGACTATAATATGAAGAACAATTAAGAAGGTTGGTAAAGGTGTATCGCTGAAGTTCTGAGATGTAATTTCAAGGGAGTCTTCCAGAGGAGGTAAGATTTCATCTGGAAAACCTCTATACGTTCTGATGTTCCAAAGATGATAAATACATCCAGAGTTTCAGAGAGGGCATAGATTTATATGCCAAAGCTTCTACGTGATGAAAGATACAAGAGATTTTACAAGGAAAGGCAGCACCTCAAAAAAGCCCAGGCTCAACAACAGGATTGGAAAGCTTTAGACTTCTATTCTCAGTTCACATTCAGGACTTAACTCTACTCACCTTGGTTCACTTCTGTCTTATTCATGCATGACTACCCAGGCAACTCCAGTTTCACTAGACAGAAAACTCTTTTGAGAAACATGGATCATAAACATCTTTGCTTTCTTCATATTCCAATTTGAAATGTCTAGCAGGCTACTTGCTGACAATAGGCATTAAATAAGTACTAATGGATTCTGCAGATGATTGAGGCTTCCCTTTTTGTAGTATATAATATAAGAATATGCAGGACAGTATTCATGAACACAATGTATTGATTCTAATACCTAATATAACAACATTAAAGCTCTATTTCATCCAAAATACAGATATATGCAATAATTTATTGAAGTGAAGTGAAGTTGCTAAGTCGTGTCTGACTTTGCCACCCCATGGACTGTAGCCTACAAGACTCCTCTCTCCATGGAATTTTCCAGGTAAGCATACTGGAGTGGGTTACCATTTCCTTCTCCAGGGGATCTTCCCAACCCAGGGATCAAACCCAGGTCTCCCACATTGCAGGCAGACACTTTACCATCTGAGCCAGAAAATATTTTTTTTTCTAGCTTTATTAAGATGTTATTGACATATATCACTGTGTAAATTTAAGGTGTACAAAATGAAGTTTTGATACACTTGTATACTGTGAAAGCCTTACCACAATAAGGTGAATCAACATATTCTTCACTTCACATAGTTACTATTTTGTTGTTATTGTTATGGTGAGAACATTTAATAGCTACTCTCACACCAACTTTCAAGTACATAATACTGTATTATCAACTATAGTCAGCATGAATTTAGTCACCAAGAATTTATCCCTCTTACAAGTGGAAGTTTGCACCCTCTGACCATCATTTCCTCACCATCACTCCTCCTCTATTGCCAGCCTCTGGCAACTACCAATCTATGCTTCTGTGAATTCAGTGCTTTTTTTTTTTTTTTTTAACATTTCACATATAAATGAGATTACACAGTTTATTTGTCTTTATGTGTCTGGTTTGATTGACTCAGAATAACGCCCTCAAGGTCCATCCATGTAGTCACCAGTGACACAATTTATCTTTTATCCATTGAGAGATAGGTAGGTTGTTACCATGTGTTGGCTGTTGGGAATATACTGCAATGAACGTTTGTGTGCAGCTAACTCCTTAAGGTAGTGATTTCACTTCTGCTGGATAAACACTCAGAAGTTGGATTGCTACATCCTATGGTAGTTATATTTTTAACTCTTTAAGGGACCTCCATCCTGTTTTCTACAGTGGCTGTGTTGATGGCTGTCCTATCAACAATGCATATGGTCTCCCATTTTTCCATATCCTTGCCAACACTTGTTATCTCTTCTTTTGATAATAACCATCTGGCAGGTGTGAAGTGATATCTTATTGTGGTTTTGATTTGCATTTCCCTGATGATTACTGATTTGGGGCATTTTTACATAACTGTTGACCTTTTTTTTGACATCTTTGGAAAATTATTTATACAGGTTGTTTGCCCATTTTTAAATCAGATTATTTTTCCCGTTGAAGTGTATAATTTCCTTATTAATTTTGGATATTAATCTCTTATCAGATGTGTGGTTTATAGATATTACCTTCTACTCTATAGGCTGCCTTTTCATGTTGTTGATTATTTTATTGTACAGAAGCTTTTCAATTGGATGTAGTCCCACTTGTCAGTTTTTGTTTGTGTTCCTTGTGTTTTTGTGTCATATCCAAAAATCCTTGCCACAACCAATTTCTAGGAACCTTTACTCTAGGTTTTCTTCTAGGAGTTTTATGTTTTCAGGCTTTAAATTTAATTTCTTATTCCATTTCAGGTTAATTTTTGTAAGTGGGGTAAGTTAGGGATCCAACAAAATATTGTTTTACATAGAAGATTTTCTGATATCTTCTTCTAAATTATACTCTAATATGTGACCATAACTGGATCCACATAATATAAATGTGTTAGAAATCCATTCTAGCCTTATGCTTGACTCAAAATAATAATTTATATAATACTATTTATATATTTTAAAAATCTTGGTTGAGAAGGAAAACCAAATATTCAATTTATTGCTTATTTTCTCAATTCTATTTGTCTAAAAAAATCTTCATATTTTAATAATTTTTCATTTTAAAAATGTACATTGTAGGTGTAAATATTCAGCAGCCTTAAAAACATTGGACTATTAATTTCTTTCATTACATTAAAAATTCTTTACTCTTATTTCCATTAATTGTTTAGAAGTCGTCTATCATTTATTTTTGTTTTTCCATGTAACTAATCCTTCCTTTTTTTAATTTCTTTTTTCCTCTGAATGGTTTTAAGATTTTATCTTTGTCTTTTGTTTTCAGTAGTTTTTCCTATGAAAATCTAACTGAGTTTCTGTTAGAATCTTCCTTAGGATTTAGCGTGATCCCTTGAATCTATGAATTGGTTTTCAATAAGTTTTAGAAAATTGTCAGCTATCATCACTTGAATGTGGACTCCAAATAAAAGTATACTATGTCTAATGATTGTAACATCTATGTTTCTTACTCTTTTTTCTATATTGTTTATCTTTTTGTCTCTCCATAATACACTACTTATATTTCCTTCTGATCTCTTTTAAATTCTCCAATTCTCTTTTATTTACATCTACTCTTTTGTTAAACTACCCATACACTTCTTTACCCTATCTTTTACAATTTACAGTTCTACAATTCATATTTGTTTAAGCCTTCTGTCTTTTTGTCATTTTACATTCTCTGTTAACTTGTGCTTTATAAAATAACTTTTAACATAATAAGTGTTGGTTTTTCAGTCTATATGTGATAGCTCCAACATCAATGACTCCTATAGCTCTCTATTTCCTTCTCTGTTGTGCTGATTCTCATTGATATTTTATTTTCTCTTTGGTTATCTTCGAGTTGATGCATTACACTGTATTTGATAACTTATCTGTAGACATAATTTGAAGTCTAGGTTCTTGCTTTCCTCTAGTTAGATACCTGGGGGGAAATGACATCCAGAATAACTAAATTCAACTTGAGCAGGAATTTTCTAGGCTACTTAAACAACTAGTAGATGGGCTAACAGTTTCCCTGATGGTTTGGTGGTAAAGAATCCACCTGCCAATGAAGAGACACAGTCCCTGATATTTATTCAAATAGGTTGAAAACATGTACACACAAAAATCTGCAGTTGAATTTTTATGGCAGCTTCTTTCATAATTGCCCAAATTTAGAAGCTACCAAGATGTCCTATGGGCTTCTGAGGTGGTGCTAGTGGTAAAGAACCTACCTGTCAATGCAAGAGACATAAGAAGCATGTTCGATCTTTGGGTCAGGAAGACCCCCTGGAAGAGGAAATGGCAACCCACTCCAGTATTCTTGACTGGGAAATCCCATGGACAGAGCAGCCTGGAGGGCTACAGTCCATGGAATCGCAAAAGAGTTGGACAACTTAGCAACAACAACAACAAAGATGAGCTAAAACATTATGAGGCCTAATTTGCTTCCAGTTCACTTTTATTTCTAGGTGGAGTCATCCTGTACCAATTTAAAGATAAAGGATATACCAGAGTCAGTGTCATTGTGAGCTTGCTATTCTAAACTGGCTCCTGGCCATGAAAGAATCAAAGGAACTACTCAGTCTTCAGTCACCTCTTTGGGAATTTGCACAGGTCCCCAGGGGAAAAGCACCCTAATTCTATAGACTTTCACTTCCTCTAGGATCTTAAGCTGAAAACACTTCATAACTTTTAGCTCTCTGATGCCGCTTCCCAGGTGGCACAAGTGGTAAAGAACACACCTGCCAATGCAAAAGACACGTAAAAGACGAGAGGCAGGTTTGATCCTTAGGTTGGGAAGATCCCTGGAGGAGGAAATGGCAATCCACTCCAGTATTGTTGCCTGGAGAATCCATGGACAGAGGAACCTGACGGGCTACAGTCCTTGGGATTACAGAAGAGTTGGACAGGACTGAAGTGACTTAGTAACCTTGAGGCAGATGCTTCTAGCAACTACCAACACCCCTCCACACCCGCCCCATCCAGTTTTATTGTTCTCAGAGAGAAGGCTGCTCAGTTTTTACCTAATTTATCACTTTGAGATGGGGAAGACTCTACACAGAATTTTAAGGACATATACTTCAGTTTCTTCTGAAAGAAGAATTTTAAGGATGTACTTGGGTTTCTTCCCTGGTGGCTCAGTCAGTAAAGAATCTGCCTGCAGTGCAGGACATCTGGGCTCAATCCCTGGCTCAGGAAGATCCCCTGGAGAAGGAAACGGCAACCAACTCTAGCATCCTTGCCTAAAAATTCCTGTGGACAAAAGAGCCTGGCAGGCTATAGTGCATGGGGTCACAAGAGTCAGACCTGACTTAGTGACTAAACCACCACCACAAGTACTTAAGTAGTTGACAGCAGCAAAAATGCAACAAAGGACAATTAAAAGTTTATGAGCAAAATGTAGGAATTTGAATTAATGGGTGAAAGACATTTAGTTGTTAGTGATAGACTATAACAAGCAAACATATTAAGAAACAAAAAAACATTGATTTTTTTTTTTTTTTAACTGACTGTGCAGGCTTCTGAGGACTTAAGAAATTGCAACTCATTTCTGAGGCACTAATATAAACATCATTTCTCCCTGCCAGAGTAATATGTTCTGGTTAGAAATGTGAGTGCCATGCTTACACCAAGAAGCTTTCAAGACCACATTTTCAGTCATTCATTAACCTTAAATATGACTTCCTTCTTAGGCTCATGAATGACACGAGGTTGACTCTCATGGAAAAGAGAATTTAGTTGCTAAGACTTGCTAATTTTAGTGGATAAACACAACTTGTAAAAACATAAGTCTTATTTCTTTTGACTTAAACAGAAAATACAGGAAAATATGGCACTGCTTAGCTTTTTTAACTTCAAACTTGTTGTATTTAGATTTAGGAACCAAATATCTAGCAATTGTTAAATACATTCTGAGACGCTGTATAATAGTTCCACGGTTTGAATCATCCAATTGTGTAAGATAATCACATTAAACAAACGATTATCAAGCTTTTCATTTTCACCCTGTCTGGATAGCTTTCTATGGAGACCAAAATCAGGGTCTAGTTTTGTATATTTTTTGTGTTTTGAGGTAAAAACATATCCATACATATAAATGTCTTTGATATAAATGAAATATAAATTAGCTATTGTTTTAATTTATAATTCAAGTTCAAAGCAACACACATGTTAATGTACATTGAGATAAAAAAATTGTAAAGATACACCAGTTTATAAGTAGTGTACGCTGCAATGTATGAGAGATTTTTTTCCTATTGATACCACCTAAACAGTTATTCTTTGGCAATGCCAAAGAATGCTCAAATTACCACACAATTGCACTCATCTCACAGGCTAGTAAAGTAATGCTCAAAATTCTCCAAGCCAGGCTTCAGCAATACATGAACCGTGAACTTCCAGATGTTCAAGCTGGTTTTAGAAAAGGCAGAAGAGCCAGAGATCAAATTGCCAACATCTGCTGGATCATGGAAAAAGCAAGAGAGTTCCAGAAAAACATCTATTTCTGCTTTATTGACTATGCCAAAGCCTTTGACTGCATGGATCACAATAAACTGTGGACAATTCTGAAAGAGATGGGAATACCAGACCACCTGACCTGCCTCTGGAGAAACCTGTATGCAGGTCAGGAAGCAACAGTTAGAACCGGACATGGAACAACAGGCTGGTTCCAAATAGGAAAAGGAGTACGTCAAGGCTGTATATTGTCACCCTGCTTATTTAACTTCTATGCAGAGTACATCATGAGAAACGCTGGGCTGGAAGAAGCACAAGTTGGAATCAAGATTGCCTGGAAAAATATCAATAACCTCAGATATGCAGACGACACCACCCTTAAGGCAGAAAGTGAAGAGGAACTCAAAAGCCTCTTGATGAAAGTGAAAGAGGAGAGTGAAAAAGTTGGCTTAAAGCTCAACATTCAGAAAACGAAGATCATGGCATCCGGTCCCATTACCTCATGGGAAATAGATGGGGAAACAGTGGACAGTGTCAGATTTTATTTTTTTGGGCTCCAAAATCACTGCAGATGGTGACTGCAGCCAGGAAATTAAAAGATGCTTACTCCTTGGAAGGAAAATTATGACCAACTTAGATAGCATATTGAAAAGCAGAAACATTACTTTGCCAACAAAGGTCTGTCTAGTCAAGGCTATGGTTTTTCCTGTTGTCATGTATGGATGTGAGAGTTGGACTGTGAAGAAGGCTGAGCGCCGAAGAATTGATGCTTTGGAACTGTGGTGTTGGAGAAGACTCTTGAGAGTCCCTTGGACTGCAAGGAGATCCAACCAGTCCATTCTGAAGGAGATCAGCCCTGGCATTTCTTTGGAAGGAATGATGCTAAAGCTGAAACTCCAGTACTTTGGCCACCTCATGAGAAGAGCTGACTCATTGGAAAAGACTCTGATGCTGGGAGGGATTGGGGGCTGGAGGAAAAGGGGATGACAGAGGATGAGATGGCTGGGTGGCATCATTGACTCGATGGACCTGAGTCTGAGTGAACTCCAGGAGTTGGTGATGGACAGGGAGGCCTGGCATGCTGCGATTCATGGGGTTGCAAAGAGTTGGACACGACTGACTGAGTGACTGAACTGAACTGAACTGAAACTGTTATAGGTTTCATTTCAGAATGTAGATACATTTTGAGATTTCTTGAAAAGGCATCAAAAAACAAATGAACACATATCTGTTTAAGTGAATGAAAATGAAAGTCGTTGTCATGTCCGACTCTTTGCAATCCCATGGATGATACAGTCCATGGAATTCTCCAGGCCAGAATACTGGTGTGGGTAGCTTTTCCCTTCTCCAGGGAATCTTCCCAAACCAGGGATCGAACCCAGATCTCCCACATTGCAGGCAGATTCCTTACCAGCTGAGTGATAAGGGAAGCCCATATGTATTTAAACAATGAAATAAAACCTGGATCTCACATAAGAAAGTTTAAATGTGCAAAAAAAACACTTAAATGATAAATGTAGATTGCTTTTGAATGTTCATTATGTATCTACATTATAGTAATTTTTTTATTAAAATATCTATTCATTATTTCAAGCAGGAAGAATCATCTATTTGTGAATTAGCTTTTCATTTGAATATCTCTGTAAAAAGATATTTAAAAGTTAATTTTGACTATCTCTCATCTACAATGTAGATATAAGTATAAATCCTTAAAATAGTGCCTTTATATATGTTTCTTTTAAGAAAATGTATCCAGGCATGCAAGGTTTTAAAGTAAATGAACAGAAGAATTTTGTAAGTGAATTACAAGTTACATTAAAGGAGAGTACTTAGTTATGAATATATTAAATCAATTCACTAGTTCTACTCTTTATGACTGAAATTATGTAATGTTCAGCTCTGTGTGTCTGTTTTACTTGATTGATATCCAAATGAATGTTGCATTGATTATATATTATCCTTTCTAATCCTCTTAAATCTAAAAGCAAAATAACACATAAAATTTCTATGTCTCAGGAGTACCTTGGGGTGTGTAATATTTTCAATTAAATTTGGTAAACACAAACATTTTTAAGAGGTCTTTTTTTAATTACTATAAGTTATGCAAGAGTTTAACATGAGCAGTAAAAAGAAATGTAATCAAGCAATGGTGTTATAAAAATCTAGGCAAGCATTATATCCCATAGCTGACATATTTCTATTGCCCCCTTTTTTTTTGAAACTGTAGTTTGAGCTGATACATCAAAACAATGGATGAACTGTATGGGTCTGTCTTTGAAATGATGAGTTAGAGAACATTGCAAGAATTCTTGCCAAATCATAGAACCATTATTAATTCAAGCATGATGAAATTGTTCATTTTAACTATAATCATGTAATTCATCAAAATACTACTAGAGCATATCATTCTCAACTATTACACTGATAAAGCACCTTACTGTAACACCAGCACATGCAGAGAATTATTTTTTATATTGTCTTATCCCAGAAAAATAATTGTTTTGAATCTGGGCAGGCCTTGTCTAATATTTTGATAAAAGGAAAATTTCAACATGTTTTCATGTACTGACTTGAATGCAGTTGTTTTGCATTTGAATAACTTCATCTATTAAGCTTTAAAATAGGTCAGGGTGTCTGGAACTGAAGCGGTATATTTCCTACATGTCAATTTTTTCATTCTCCGTGATGAGTACAGAACAAAATGAGATGGTAAATAAGCAAGCATCCCTTTAATTCATAAATCAAGAAGATCATGCAAACCTACAATCTCACCACTCAACAACTTTTTCTTGGAAGTTCCATTTGCCATCAAAGACTACAAACTTTTCAAAAAGTGTGTTGGAAATCAAATTACACTGGACAAAACTCTCTTTATGATCATTTATTCAAAAGAGCAGAGTAGGGCACAAAAAAGATCAGTTAGTAAAATGCTTGTACTTTATAGTCCACTAAGATACCCAACTTTTGTGTATTGCTCATAGGATTGTTTATTTCATAAAATGAGAACAATTAACTACCACTGAAACAATACTGTAATGTGTAATAATACTCACTTATTTGTATGTTGTACTTGAGCATTGGAATACATATATATGAAAATGTTCTTGCTTCCTTCCTTAAGATTGAATTAGCTGCATCAAAGGGCCAGGCATAGAGAACAATGTCATCAGAACAGAGTTAAACACTGGAAGAAACTTTAGTTGCTATTTGTGCCACTGGATCTATCAATCATTTCATTGTATGTTTCTTTTGTCTTGTTTTTAGGTTGTATGCTTGTAAATTAGTGTTCTTCATCTGGGACATCTTATAGCCTTGGAAATCTTCAGCTCCATAGATCCAAGGAAGATGAATTCTACAACTGACAACATTGTCCTTGCCCTCATCACTCCTTTCCACATCACACTTAAGGGTACTCTCTTTTTTGGGTCCTGGAGCTTCATGATAAATATCTTCCAATATCAAAAATTATGACCTAAGTTTACAAAGTGTGAAAATTAAACTTACAAATTGAAATATTAGGACTAAAATTAAACAGCCCAAGTGCATGTTACTCAGCAACAAAACCACTGTCCATATCTGTGATCTGCCCGATATTTTCTTCTCAAGATTGATTACTGACCAGTAATCTACTACTCATTTCTCATAAAATATGTACTGTCTTGGAAGTAATATTCAGTTAAGTTCAGTCACTCAGTTGTGTCCGACTCTTTGTGACCCCATGAACTGCAGCACGCCAGGCCTCCCTGTCCATCACCAACTCCTGGAGTCCACCCAAACCCATGTCCATTGAGTTGGTGATGCCACCCAACCATCTCATCCTCTGTTATCCCCTTCTCTTCCTGCCCTCAATCTTTCCCAGCATCAGGGTCTTTTCCAATGAGTCAGCTCTTCACATCAGGTGGCCAAAGTATTGGAGTTTCAGCTTCAACGTCAGTCCTTCCAATGAACACCCAGGACTGATCTCCTTTAGGATGGACTGGTTGGATCTTCTTTCAGTCCAAGGAACTCTCAAGAGTCTTCTCCAACACCACAGTTCAAAAGCATCAATTCAAGCATCAACCCCACCTGGTTCATGGGGTCTCGAGTCGGACACAACTGAGCAACTGAACTGAACTGAAAAGAAGTAGGAACACATGTACACCCATGGTGGATGCATGTTGATGTATGGCAAAACCAATACAATATTGTAAAGTAAAAAAATAATAATAATAATTAAAAAATTTATAAAAAAGAAAAAAAGAAAAGAAGTATTACTGTAAGCTTAATTCGAAACTTTTGCTCTAGTCAATTGTCAGTGTTAGCAATTAAACTATTTGAAAAAAAAAGATCTATTCTATATTTGAAAAACTTGCCTACTCTTATCCTATGAATATTGTTCTTATTTTGTTCAAGATTATCAGCCTGGACTTTTGTAGACTTTCTTTATTTACCTATCAATCTATCCATGGACTGATCAATAATTTCTGGAATTTAACAAAACACAAGCAATTTTCTTATCAATTTGTCTAAGTATACAGTTAAAAAGATCTCATGTGGCTCCAGTTTAACTACACTGTGAATTTCCAGATTCTCCATTTTGAAGCTAACTTAAATAGACTGAAATCTGTAACTCATTTACCCTTGACAAAGCATGACTCCATATGGCCATGGTGAAAATGTTCACCACAAAGGATTGTAAAAAATGAAATATTTTATTCAAAACCAGTAATTTGGCCATTTCCATGCATGGTGAGTGACCTAAGTATTGAGATTTCCTTTTCAATAATTGGGAGAAAAAAAAAAAAAACAGGAAAATGTGAAAACTATTTGACTATAGGATATGATACAAAATAACCTCAAATCATGGCCTAGTTTATTGTTTCTAAGGGCATTATGCACTGCCTATTTTACCTGTAGAAAAGAGAAAGCATTTTGCTAAACCATTACTAAAAGTTTCTATTCCATTGAGATATTTCCTTAAAGTGAGTTTTCCTATGTAATAACTAAATTTATTTCTATGACCTTTGCATGTAAAAGATGCATCAGTATGCATCTTCTGACTACAGTAAAATTTCAGAATTCTCATCCCAGAATTCTTATTGGTTTATGGTATTTTTATCTTTCTTTTCTCACTCCCAATTAAGGCACGTATGTTTCCATAATTTTGAATTAGCAAAAGAGTATTAGCAGTTAACAAAAAAGAATACCTTGTGTGAAAAGATATTTTAAAGGAGACACACATTTTTATCACTATCTCAGGCCACAATACAGAAGACCTTAAGTCTCTAAATATTGCTATTTGTTTTCTTTATGAAATTTGGATGAGGGTGTTCTCTTATATACTACAGTATCTATTACTGTGAAATGTTTAGTACCAGATGCAATCCATTGGCCCTCTGATTTTTCACATAAGAGAAAAGAGTATAATATAATAGTAATAATATTTCAAATACACACAAAGAATAAAATTAACTTTTATTAGCATATGGAGGTTTGCTCCATTGGCTAATCATCTGTGAACCAGAAAAATTAGCACAATTTACTAAGCCCCTGGCAGGTATCCTTCTACCCTTGTGAGTTAAAGCATTTTCTGCTCATTAAAAGAAGGTGTAAGAGCTTTCTAAGGGCCATTATCTATTTTTAAAAATTCATTTTCCTGAAAATAAATTTTTTTTTCAGTTCTGTCTGGTAAGACAGACAACATTCCTGTCCCTGGGATGTTCACATTCTATTGAGGAGCCAGAAAATTATCAAGTAATCACGTAAATAGGATAATTTCCAGATACTCCTTAAGTGTGCTGAAGGAACTAAACCAAGTGATATGATAAAGAAGCAGTAGTGAAGACTTCTTTGCATATGTTTACATGTGATATGTTAGCTAAGAGGTGATAGATATGAAGCTACTTTTTGTGTAAGGACTAAAGATGCGGAAACAGAGGCTGACTTTATTTTGGGGGGCTCCAAAATCACAGCAGATGCTGATTGCAGCCATGAAATTAAAAGATGCTTACTCCTTGGAAAGAAAGTTATGACCAACCTAGACAGCTTATTAAAAAGCAGAGACATTTCTTTGTCAGCAAAGGCCCATCTAGTCGAGGCTATGGTTTTTCCGGTAGTCATGTATGGATGTGAGAGGTGGACTATAAAGAAAGCTGAGCACCGAAGAATTGATGCTTTTGATCTGTGGTGTTGGAGAAGACTCTTGAGAGTCACTTGGACTGCAAGGAGATCCAACCAGTCCATCCTAAAGGAGAACAGTCCTGGGTGTTCATTGGAAGGACTGACGTTGAAGCTGAAACTCTATTACTTTGGCCACCTGATTCGAAGGACTGACTCATTTGAAAAGACCCTGATGCTGGGAAAGATTGAGGGCAGGAGGAGAAGGGGATGGCAGAGGATGAGATGGCTGGATGGCATCACTGACTCAATGGACATGAGTTTGGGTGGACTCCAGGAGTTGGTGATGGACAGGGAGGCCTGGCGTGCTGCAGTTCATGGGGTCGCAGAGTCGGACACAACTGGGTAACTAAAGTGAACTGAACTGAACTGAATAAACCACAACCTATTTTCTCCAAGGAGCCAGGGGACTCTGGCCTTACTAGGTCAATAAATAAGGAATATGTCTATGAGGAACAGCACTGACAAATTTGAGAAATCTGATAATGGTTATTGTCCATCCTCAACCCAGATTATTGTCCATCTCCAACCCCCTTAAGAGATGCCACCATTGAATTAGAATGCTGTATAGAATTGGATAAGGTGGAAGAACTTAAGCAACAAGGGAGTGGTAAATGAAACTAAGTAAACAGCAAGTCATCAATCATCTTAAAAAACAGATAACTTACTTATAAAAGAGAAAGAGATGCACAGACTTAGAAAATGAACTTATAGTGGCCAGGGGGAATAGTTAGGGACTGTGGGAAGATCATGTGCACACTGCTATACTTAAAATGGATAGCCACCAAAGACCTATTATTTAGCACATGGAACTCTGCTCGATGTTATATGCCAGCTTGGACGGGAAGGGTTTTGGGCAAAAATGGATACATCAAGTGTATTGCTGAGTCCCTTTTCTGTTCACCTGAACTACCACAACATTGTTAATTCGCTATATTCTATTATAAAATGTTTTTGGTACTAAAAAATTAAAATTAAAATTTTTAAGTAAAATAAAATGAAGAACACAGAGGAAAAAAAAATAGAAGCAACAGTATTTTGACCAAAGAG
The DNA here is from genome assembly GCF_029378745.1 of Bos indicus. Lineage (NCBI taxonomy): Eukaryota > Metazoa > Chordata > Mammalia > Artiodactyla > Bovidae > Bos > Bos indicus. Next base: position 49,716,145 of record NC_091761.1, on the reverse strand, counting down.
ATCTGTAACAATGGCTAATATACCCTGATGTTCTGAAGGTTAATATTGATGGATACCCAATAGGATATTCTCGACTTGAATATTAATAAACATAATCTTAATTATAGTAGAAAAGCTGGTGAAGAGAAGGCTCACCTCAAACTAAAATCATGGTCTTATTTCAGTTCTCAGATTTAAGTCACTCCTCATATCTGATTAAAGCCTACTGATTAAAGGGAGGTTGGGATTCCCCTTGAGGAGATTCTGCAATGCAAGGGCAAGATATAAAGACAGAACTTTAATGTTTCCCCAAGAAATTTGAATCTATTTAATAGGGAAACTGTGCACTATAGAAATGGGAATAAACAGACTTGTTAAGGACTTTTAGACACAGATTGTAAGCCGATATAATAGAAGACAACCTGAAATAACATCAACGCTGTTTCTTTTATCTGGGGCTACATGAGTGGTGGATTGAGTCCACCTCCTATTGATTTCCATAGGTACTCAGACCAACTGAACTATCAGGGAAGCCACTCAGACCCACGTAGTAGTTATATCTTTAGTCCCTATGCATTCCATCACTCAGAAGCAGCTGCCTGATGGAAGAAAGCAATAGAATACAGAATATTGTGTTTAAAGTTCAGTTTCCCTGCTCAAATGCCTCTGCCAGCACCATCCAAGGTCTTAATTCATTGTTACGGTATCACATACAGTACTGCCTCAGACTCAGAGCTCCTTTTACTACACAAGCATATAAGGAGAGAATTGTGGTTTTTGCCCCAACAATGTACACAGCCACCCTGATATAATAGTGGAATTATATATTGAAGGCTCAGCTAAGATGCCAGCTCAAGAACAAATCCTTACAAGACCGAGTGGCAGCCCCATATGACAAGGTCTACACGCTTAACCACTAGCCCATTACTCAACAGGTAGAACATAGAAGAACAAAGAATTTCAAGTAGGAATGTCTCTTTTCATCACTACCCTAAGGGACACACTTGTGGAATTTATATTGTTAACAACAACCTTACGCTCTGTTTTAGAGGGTCTTTAGTTTCCAGAGGCTAGGGGGAGTTGATACACATTTCTGTTGTGTTACATCAAACAAACTGATTAGAACTAGAAGCTATAACTACAGTATATACTTTGGGCTCTTCACACAATTTGACAAGTGAGCAAATAAAAGTGCTGTTGTACTTGTGAGGGTAATTAATCCTGATAACCAAGAGGATATAGTAACGACTGCACAGTGGGCATGGGGAAGAGTATGTTTGGAACCCATATAGCCATTGGAGGATCTTGGATATTTCCATGCCAAGAGACTGACTGGATGATCTAGTTGCTTAGTCATTAAATCGTGCCCAACTCTTTTTACGACTCCAGACTGTAGCCTGCCAGATTTCTCTGTCCATAGGATTTCCTACACAAGAATGCTAGAGTAGGTTGCCATTTCCTTCTCCAGAGGATCTTCCTGACTCAGAGACTGAACTCAAATCTCCTGCATTGGCAGGCAAATCCTTTACTACTGAGCCACCAGGGAAGCCCAGTTGAATGACAGTGTTACTTATTTAGGTGGACAGCACTAAAAGAGGAACAGGTTTGGGTAGAAGGGTCAGAAACAAAATTGTTGTTCAAAATAAATGATAGCAATCAAACACAATATCAAGTGGGTAGTTGAAAACAAACTGTAAATAAAAATCTGGAGTTCAGAGGAGAATGCCGATGTAGAGAAGTACACATTTAAATGATATATAAATGTCATTCAGGGTGAAAGAAAGTCATTAGATTATGATATACTACCTTAGTATATACTAACCTGATAGTAGTCTATACTAACTAACCTGGTAGTCTATGCTAACCTGCTAGTATAGACAGAAGAGAAAGAAGACAAGGCCTAAACCATTGGGTGATTCTAAAATAGGAGGTTGGTAGAAGGTGACAAGAAGATCATAGGACTTTAAGGATACAGCCAACAATGGCAAGTGCAGTACAATGAGAAGTTATGGGTCCAACTGTATAGAATACTCCTAAGAGGTCAGGCAAGTTTAAGCATACTGGATTGGACCACATGAAGGTTGTTGATGAATTCTTTAGGAATGTTTTCCATAGAGTGATGGTTATGAAACAAGATAGAAAGGGCTTGGTTAGTGAATGAGAAGCAAATAAATGGAGGCTGTGAGAGTGAACAATTATTTCAACATGTTTATTTCAACAGGTTTTACCTCAAAAGGAATGGAGAAATGAGATGGTAGCTAGAGAACGATGCAAGCTTCAAGATTTTTTTTTTTTTTTTTTGGTATGGGCAAACACACTTTACTAAAGTGTGTTTAGTATACTCAAAAAATGATTATGGCAAGGGAGGTGGCAGTGTAGGGAGAGCAAGAAAGGAACTGATAATGGAAGAGAGGGCCACTGAAAGCAGAGAATGCATGGAATTCAGAGTAACACTAAGAATCCAAATATTATAGAGATAGGCTTCTAGTGAGAATATGAGATAATCTGTTTCTGATTGTTTCTATTTTCTCAATCAGGTGTGACCGACTAAAGGGAAAAGTGGGAAAAATTTGGCAAGAAAGAGGAAAGTACAATTTTCTCTGGGTAGGAAAAATGATCTTGCCTCAGCAATGCAAGGAAATTAGGTATATGGTACCCATTTAAGGCTTATCCATGACTAGCCTTTGGCCAATACTTCTGGTGTCCATTGTGACACTGATCCATATGTGACTGTTTTACTGGTTGATAAGAAAGAAAATAGTTGCTTTGTAGAGTGATTTCCATCCTAAAAATTTCAGTTGTTCTGATGGAGATTTGGAGAAATGGGTTTACAATTGGGCTCGGCCTGAGTATAGAGTGGTAAGAGTGAAGTAAATTTTTTTTAGGGTATTTTCAGGTAAGTAGTCATGATAATTGGCCATAGACTCAAAGGTAGTAAGATAAGAAATATGGAAGGAGCTATATGTTGACAAAAAATGGGGAAAAAAGATGCAGGTAAAAGGTATGGAATTATTAAAAGTTGCTATAGCAGGAGTACTAAAGTAAGGAAGTAGAAAAATAAGATACGGTGGTCAGAAAATAAAGTATTTGAAATCAAGATTTTTCTGGTAATGTAGTTATCTGTGATGATAGGGTTTAGAGTAGGATAACTGAAATGAACAGATGAGTATAGCTGAAACAACCAGTGTGATTTTACAGGCAAGGAAATTCAAGATCCAGAGGCGAGGTGGTATGAGAAGGATCAAGATGGATGGTGTTGAGAAGGACAAAGAGTAGAAATGGAATAAAAAAGAATTATCATTCTTTTTTAAAAACAAAATGGCAGCCATAAAGAGCACAGACGGTAAAGATGATGATATGAGCATCAGTGAAACTGAAGCTGCTCTTCCTGATGCATGTCTTGTGGTGTCTGAGAAGGAATTAGGAGAAAGGGCAATGGGAAACCTGAAGGTACATACTTAGCATGACCTTATATCTTGTTAGCTTGGGACTATCGAGGGTCATGCATATTACATCAGGATAACTATTAGCAGAATCCACTTTTACTTTAAAAACTGTCCTAAATTATACAATATATTATTTGGTCACTCTACATCTACTACATTTTGAACTCCTCTTTCATATGTTCCTCAAAATATTTGTCCAGACTCATCTTTACCTTATGCTCCACAGAAATCAGAGGTCTTCACACTTGTATTCCTCTATCCTGGCTATTCAGACAGGTGAATGCTTGCATTGTTTCTGAATTCTCTCACTGACCAAAATAGGAACTGACTACACAATGACTCCCAAATTTCCATAGGCTAACTGGTATAGGTTTGGTTTATAGGGAGAAACTCCAGTTCAGAACATCTGAAGCAGCTGCTGGGGAACTTATCTACTTTAAAATGTCCTGATATGATTCACAAATCCGACCAAGTTTGAACAGCAGCCATTTCTGATTTTAACAAGCAAAGGAAAGTATGTGTACACCTGTGAGTGTCTACGCATGCGTGTACTGTTAAAAGTCACAGGAATTTCCCTTTGACCAAACGCCACATCACAGTTGCATTCTCTAAGCCCTCACTAAAAAATCCTAAAATTGAATAGGTAGGATTTATAAGATATCTTACACTCTTAGGGCATATTCCAAGCCTGGCCTCCTTAAATTCCCTCTGACAAATAAACCCAGTTATTCCAATGAGACTGCAAGACCCTTTAGGTTCTTTAAAACCCTGGAAAACATTTTGTTCTGAACCTTGCACAGAGCATTTAATAAATAGATAATTGATTGAATTTCTGATTAGATTATATGGAACTGAGCCTTCTGTCAATATTTCTCTAGCCCTTGGACTTCAGTGGGGTTCACAAGGCTGTTTTCCTATGTACTGCTGAATAACACCTGTCTTTTGACACTATAAAGTGGGATTTATGATTCATTCTTAGGACTAGAATTTTCATCTGTGACTGCTTAGTCTCCAAAAAGCAGAGTGTGTTCACCAGTTAATTTCTGAGTATTTTCTTTCTGTTGGCAATTTATTAAATTAGTAAGGAACTCAAAGTCGATACGTATGTCCCTTTATTTTTTCCAAGTAGGATACAACTTTTTAATAAAAGATCCAAAATAAAAGACAGTTTTATAAATGCTGCACATTCATTTATTTAATAAAAATTCACTGGATATGAAATCAAATGCAGTATCATCCATTTGGACTGTATCTAATTTTGGCTTGCATTGTAGATAACACAGTAAATGTAATTTGTCATCATAAACGTATTGTTATTTAATCATATGAAAGTTTTGGTTTATCTTGAGCAAACTTTATAGTGGTTTTAATACACAGGAGCCATTCCTGACAGATATGATGAAATAGATTTATCACTCTTGACAAATTATATTGCAAAATGTCCTCTCATGGCTGCCCACAATGGAAACCACACTGCCATATTCAACAGGAATGTCACCTGTGATTCTGATTTTATAACCTTGTTCACTGGCAGTCTAAAACTGCTTTTCTGTGGGACTATGGTATACTTGGAATGTGAGATGGTTATAAGAATAATTGTATGAATGAAGGAAACCTGTAGCCCTTTAAATCAAACTAAGTAGTGTTTTATTAAAGTGCTCAGCAAATCAATCTAAATTCAAGGGTAATAACACCCTAATCAGGTGGTAGAAAAAATAATAGGTTGTCATGCATGAGAAAAAATAGGCAATCATGGAATGTTTTCTTTAATTAGGTCGTGTAAAGTGGAGGAACTGAGTAGGAACTGGCAAGACATTCATCATGAGCAAGGTGGGAAATTATTTAGATGACTAAGGAAGGAAAATTGCATGTGATATGTTTAGATTTGACTGGACAGAAAATTAAACCTTTTTTTTTAAGTATATGTACTATTTTGCTGGTGATAACTATTGACAGGTGTGGGATTTTTCAAAGCAAAATTTAGCCAGTTAGTTATCTAGTTTGCTAAATCCACATATATTAATTGTTTTCTAATGATTTTCATTTCAGTGGGGCTCTGAGGCTCTGAATGTGGTCCTCTGGCATTCTTACTGCAAAACTGTCTCTCACCTCATGTGGAATTTGGCTGCTAATAAACTTGAGTTTGACTATTAAGCACTTCTCATTTTCTCGTTAAACTGAAAGGAGTAATTAATGATTAATACTATCTGAGATAGTTAGTACACTTCTCTGTACAGGGAAACTGTTACAAATGACAACATCAGTAGACAGATTTCTTATTAGACACTGTCACCTTCACAACTAAGATTATTAAATATGTCTTTTTTTAAAGCCTTAATTTGGGGACTGTAATGACATGATTTCAAATATTTGCAGTATTCTGACAACCACCTCATATAAAATTATGTTTGCCAAATGAAATCTGAGAACTCAGCCTTCACCACTCCAAAACATCATTAAACAATAGAAACATTACTGGTCCTTATCCCTCTACTAAGTAAATTCATTTCTATGTCCCTAATGATGCAGCACAGCACATGAGCATCTACATGGCACTCCAGCATTGCCTTTTATGTCAATCAACCATGCAGAGGGAACACACTTATACTAAGGAAAATTTTGATAAGGTTTAGTTTCCACGAATTGCAATCATGATGTTTCTAAGTTGTGTGTGTGTGCTAAGTTACTTCAGTAGTGTCTGACTCTTTGCGACTCTATGGATTGTAGCCCACTAGGTCCCCTGTCCATGGGATTCTCCAGGCAAGAATACTGGATTGGGTTATCACGCCCTTCTCCAGGAGATCCTCCCAACCCAGGATTAAAGCCATGTCTCTTATGTCTCCTGCATTGGTAGTAAGGTTCTTTACCACTAGTGCCACCTGGAAAGCTCCTGTTTATAAGTTGCTAATGCTAATGCTAATGCTAAGTCACTTCAGTCGCGTCCGACTCTGTGCGACCCCATAGACGCCTGGGATTCTCCAGGCAAGAATACTGGAGTGGGTTGCCATTTCCTTCTCCAATGCATGAAAGAGAAAAGTGAAAGTGAAGTCGCTCAGTCGGGTCCGACTCTTAGCGACCCCATGGACTGCAGCCCACCAGGCTCCTCTGTCCATGGATTTTCCAGGCAAGAGTACTGGAGTGGGGTGCCATTGCCTTCTCCAGTTTATAAGTTAAGAGGTATCAAATACTAGCAAGTACAGCTAAGACATCTATGGACACAATCTCATTTGTTAAGTTCAGATTGACCTGAGAATCTTTTTTAAGCAGACACTGCTGGTGCCCTGCCCAAATCTCCCTGACCCACTTCAGAGGTCAGCTTAGACTTCGGTGGACAGTTCCAGTACTTACTTTCATCCAGTGGCTTTCTACCTCCAGCACCTATTTCTAAGAAGTCTGTTTTACTAGTGTGTGGGGTAAAAGAAAGCTGAGTACCGAAAAATTGATGCTTTTGAACCATGGTGTTGGAGAAGACTCTTGAGAGTCACTTGGACTGCAAGGACATCCAACCAGTCCATCCTAGAGCAGAGCAGTCCTGGGTGTTCATTAGAAGGACTGATGTTAAAGCTGAAACTCCAATACTTTGGCCACCTGATATGAAGAACTGACTCATTGGAAAAGACCCTGATGCTGGGAATGATTGAAGGTAGGAGGAGAAGGGGACAACAGAGGATGAGATGGTTGGATGGCATCACTGGCTCTATGGACATGAGTTTGAGTAGTTCCAGAAGTTGGTGATGGAGATGGAAACCTGGCATGCTACAGTCCATAGGGTCACAAAGAGTCGGACATGACTGAGTGACTGAACTGAACTGGGGTAAGAGACAGCGCCAAGTGTTAAAAACCCAAGAGCATGTCAGAGAAGCAACCCTCACACACTGAATGATGAAAGTGGTGTTAACACCTAAACTCCTTACCCCTCATAATGACAGATCTGAGTCACATTCTGCACAGTGTTTTAAGGCGTCTCCAGGAAGACTTGAGTCCCAGTGGCCCAAAGCAATAATTTCACATTAACTTAGCCACTGCTACCTTTTCTCCTTTCACTTTCTCATTTAATCTGCCCAATAAGATACTCATCTCTGGGTCTACTTTGGAGTGACTTCTCAACACAGTACTCCGGATAGAGATTACCAGTCACCACTGTTGCCTATGAGATGGGAATTCTCTGGCAATCCAGCCTTGGGAACTGGCAACACTAAATCTTGACTTCTGCTGCAGCAGCAATAAACAAAGCATTGCTCTATTACTTTACTTCCTTCTACTCTTAACTGGTCATTTCTCTATAATTACAAGACCAAATTATTTTGAGCCTTTTCTTTTGGCTAGGCATATCCCCAATTATTCCACTTACGAATTAGATGAAAGGTACCTTATAAAGTTTCACATGACCTTTCATAGGTAAATCCCTGCTTAAAAAAAAAAACAAAAAAAAAAAAAACCTCAGAGAATAAATTCTCAGAAGGACAAATTTCCCACAACTTTAAATAGGAAAAATGTTATTATTTTTCAATTCAAAAACTGGCATCCATTTTTTAATAACTGGAAATTCTATATAAATGGACATAGTTACTTTAAAGTTCAATATCATACATTCTATTAATTATATATGTTGTTTATCTGTTTTTGTTAAGCACTTTTATGCCTACTATGAATTGTATACTTGAGATTATGCTGAAACATAAAATGAAGACTACATTTATCATCATCAAAAAAATCTACAAACAATAAATGCTGGAGAATGTGTGGAGAAAAGGAAACCCTCTTGCACTGTTGGTGGAAATGTAAATTGACACAACAACTGAGAACAATAAGGATGTTCCTTAAAAAACTAAAAACAGAACTACAGTTTGACCCAGTAATCCCACTACTGGGTATATACCCTGAGAAAATCACAGTTCAAAGAGACACATGCGCCCCAGTGTTCACTGTAGCACTATTTACCATAGCCAGGACTTGGAAGCAACCTAAATGTCCTTTGACAGATGAATGGATAAAGAAGATGTGATACATATATGCAGTGGAATATTATTTAGCCATGAGAAGGAATGGAATTGGGTCATTTGTAGAGACGCGGATAAACCTAGAGTCTGTTATACAGGGTGAAGTCAGAAAGAGAAAAACAAGTATCATATTTATACACATATGCGGAGTCTAGAGAAATGGTACAGATGAACCTATTTGCAGGGAAGGAAAAGAAATGCTAATGTAGAGAAAGGATGTGTGGACCCTGTGGTGGGGTAGGGGGCTAAGAGGTGGAATCAGCTGGGAGACTGGGATTGACATATATACACTACATACATAAAACAGGTTGCTATTGGGAACCTGCTGGGTAGTGCAGGGAGCTCAGCTTGGTGCCCTGTGATGACCTAGAGCATGGCATGGATGGGATAGGGGGAAGTGGGAGAGAAGTCCAAGAGGAAGGGATATATGTATACATATAGCGGATTCACTTCACTGGGCAGCAGATACTAACAACACTGTAAAGCAAAAACACCTCACTTATAAAAAAACAAACACAGAGATCAGTAAATATAACATAAATTAATAAAATAATGCATTTTGACTGATATAATGTAAAAACTTATTATTTACTAGACTAGCAAAACAGAGTAATCTGAGAGGAGTTTGAAACAAAAGACATATCTTTAAAAATGAATTACGTCACAATGTTTCACGAGAAATCCACATAGGCTCTTTAAGATGTAAAGAAATCACTCATAAGCCCAAGGTAAAGAGGGAAAGTTCCATGTACAGTTGGATTTTGGTAAACAATATTTACATATCTGGGGGGGTGGTGCTTTAACTCCAAGATGGGCAGGCTTTCCTGAAACCCACTAATACAGTATAGCTATTTTTGTTTTCCACAACATCTGGCCCTGGTTCTTAAAATTTGGATTCCATCAGAATCACCCAGGAAATTTTTAGAAATGCACATTACTAACCGTAGTCCCAGAAATTTTCACTAATTACATCTGGGTAGGGCCCAGTAAACTGAGTTTCTGTAAGAATTCCATGTGATTCTGAAATGGGAAGTTCACAGATTACATTTTGATAAAATCTAGTCTATTTGGTACCTAATAAATTCTTGTTGAATCTAAATTTAAATGCTCCAACATACTGAATATAAATAATTTTTACCTTGCTTAAGAAGGAAGCCATAATAAAATTAAGATGAATATATTACATAATTTTCCATGATTACACTAAGCTATTGACTGACCATCAGTGAATATAAGAACAATTAAACTACTTCCTGAGGAGCAGATTCTAATTAGCCTACCTGAGATGTGTGCAGACAATTTAAATTGCCTGGTTTGGTCCCAGGAACGTGTACTGCATTCCATTACCATCAAGTAATATTAAATGAAGCTCATACTTGCGTAGCTTTCATATTTCCATGTGCTGCCTGACTGAATGTTAGCCTGAGCTCCATGAGGTCTGTTTGATTTAGTGGTTCAACAAGCCCGCCAAAGAGGTCCTATTGCCTCTCTTCCACCCATGAAGAACCAACCTACAAATCACTTGTCAACAACTTTGATCTACCTTGTTTCAGGTGGTTTACTCTCTGTCTATTATTTCTGCTAAGAGACCCGTGAAAATTAAATACAGACCTTGCTGATGCTTGACTGACCTGGTGCTCCATCATAACAGCAGTGTAATAGCAATAAATCATTTCAACTTTAATCTATTGTTATTGATGAATGTACAATTATTTGTCATCTAATATGCTGAAAATGATGACCAAAAAAAATAGATCAACTTTTTTTCTTCTTCCAAGTGCGGCATTGATGGATTGTATCCCTAAGCTGTTATTACACTTATAATGTACTCCTCGGTACTGACAGCACAGCTAGTTTTTTAATCATTCCATAGTAATCAACTTAAGACAACATAGCAAGACTCATAACTCATGTTCTTTTCTTTTTTGGCAGTGATGGGAAATGAAAATGTTTTTATTCTTTTGATATAATTCTTACCTGACTAGGCTGAAGATTGCTTTAAAATTGTAAATAAATGGCTGTTTATTGAGCTGGAACTGAAACGTGACATATTAAAATGTCTCTTTCTAAAGGGGGGAAAATTATTTAGGCTTGAGTGGAATGAGACAGCAAAAAAAAACACAAAAAAACATTTTTTTGTTGTTTTAACTGATTCATTGCTCAGTTGATACATTAGGGAAATATTTAAATAAACTCAATGTCATGGACAAAAATGCTTTGGGGAAAAATGACAATGTTAAAATGAGAAACAATAATTGCCCTGAAAACACTATTCTACTATCTTCCTATAGGATCCTTTCCATTTATGCTTCAGTTATTAGCTCAGGTGACTGGTAATTTGTGTGATGAAACACACAGATTAGAAAGAAAAAAGTGATTTCATCAACAATAGACTCAAGATAAAGTTTCCTCTTAAACCAACAAAATATACATAGCTAAGTAGAAAGCTCATAATCTTGAGGCCAAAATGAATTAGCTTAAATCCCTCTCGTAACTTGTTCTTATGACATGAAGAAGTATTCTTGAAAATTCATGCTTAACATTAACCTAAATCTCTGCTGCTCCCATCTATTCATATGAATGATTTCCCCACAACTAAGAAAAAGAATACAAAGTAGCACTGCCTGGTCTAAATGAACAAACTCTTGATTCTAATTTAGGGCCTGGCTTTTTATGTACTTAACTCAGGATCTGGTTCAAAGCACAACCACATTCTTAGATTACAAAAGATAAACAGTTGGGATATATTGTAACTAAGGAACAGATAATGACAACTAAATAAAATCTAATGAATCTACATCATGAGAAACGCTGGGCTGGATGAAGCACAAGCTGAAATCAAGACTGCTGGGAGAAGTATCAATAGGCTCAGATATGCAGATGATACATCCTTATGGCAGGAAGCAAAGAGGAACAAAAGAGCCTCTTGATGAAAGTTTTAAAGAGGTGAGTGAAAAAGTTGGCTTAAAGCTCAACATTGAGAAAACTAAGATCATGGCATTCGGTCCCATCACTTCATGACAAATAGATGGGGAAAGAGTGGAACCAGTGACAGACTTTATTTTTTGGGGCTCCAAAATCACAGCAGATGGTGACTGCAGCCATGAAATTAAAAGGCGCTTACTCCTTGGAAGGAAAGTTATGACTAACCTAGACAGCATATTAAAAAGCAGAGACATTACTTTGCCAACAAAGGTCTGCCTAGTTAAGGCTATGGTTTTTCCAGTAGTCATGTATGGATGTGAGAGTTGGACTATAAGGAAAGCTGAGTGCCCAAGAATTGATGCTTTTGAATTGTAGTGTTGGAGAAGACTCTTGAGAGTCCATTGGACTGCAAGGAGCTACAACCAGTCCATCCTAAAGAAAAACAGTCCTGAATATTCATTGGAAGGACTGATGCTGAAGCTGAAACTCCAATACTTTGGCCACCTGATGTGAAGAGCTGACTCATTTGAAAAGACCCTGATGCTGGGAAAGATTGATGGTGGAAGGAGAAGGGGATGACAGAGGATAAGATGGCTGGATGCATCACCGACTCAATGAACATGAGTTTGAGTGAACTCCGGGAGTTGGTGATGGACAGGGAGGCCTGGTGTGCTGCAGTCCATGCGGTCGCAAAGAGTCAGACATGACTGAGCGACTCAACTGAACTCAAATGAATCTAGTGAAACTGAATATGTAGTCTATAGATCAATAGTACCAATAGGACCCTGGAAAGTTGTGACAATGCAAATGTGTGGGCCTCAGCTCCCTGAATGTGGATCTCTGGGCATGGGGCTCAGGAATTCATTTAACAAAGTCTCCACTGGGCCTGATAAATAAGGAATTTGGGAAGCTTGAATTGAATAAGTCTTTTTTCTCTTTGTGTTACTTATTACCAGTAAAATGATCCAAGACAGATACATGGCAGAAACCTGCTTCTACCGTAGACCAGCATCACTAGGTAATGGAGGGTATGACTCTAAATCTGCATCTTGGCCTAAGGTTCTCTATAATGTGACCCAGGGAAAGTCATTTACCTTGGATCTTCCTCAGTTTTTCCTTCAATAAAATAGAAATAAGAATAGCACCAACTCCCATAATATTGTTGAAAAAAACAATTATTTGACAGATGTGAAAGACTTAGTATCAAGCATATAATAGATACTCAATAAATATTAGCTATTAATATTATTCTTCACCCACCATTCTTTAATTGCTGTTGCTGCTGCTAAGTCACTTCAGTCGTGTCCGACTCTGTGTGACCCCATAGATGGCAGCCCACCAAGCTCTGCAATCCCTGGGATTCTCCAGGCAAGAACACTAGAGTGGGATGCCATTTCCTTCTCCAATGTATGAAAGTGAAAAGTGAAAGTGAAGTCACTCAGTCATGTCTGACTCTTCGCGACCCCATGGACTGTAGCCCACCAGGTTTAGGCTTGTCAAATTTCTGACTTTCACAAAACAAAAACTGGCATGACATTCCAGGATTCGGATCATTCATACATGTTGGTTTTCCACATCACTCAAAGGGCACGATATTCTAGTCTTAACCTAGTCATCTGTTTTGCCTTTCTCTGGTATACCTGTTAGGTCTAAAACACTACCTCTGTTGAAGCAAAATGATAAGGGTTTTAGGAGGTAAGCTTTATAGTGACTTGCTGCCATTAATCTACCTTTGGGGCAAACCCAGGCATGTAGTTAAATTCAGCCTCGTGAATCATAAGCTCCCATGTCTTATACTCACAATGTGTGAAGGGGAGCAGAACTGAATAGAAGATTGAATGTTCTCAGAGAAAGTGGAAGTTTCTAACCTGTCAAAACAGAGAAAAGCTGTTTTCTGCAATTGTAGGAGACAACCAAGGTCTCTCATGATAGGGAAGATTTCACAGTAGATCACATTCATTAAATAACAGTCATACCTGACTGTTCTTTTATCACCCCATGATAAATGTATAGCATGGTGTAGAATCAATGGCTTTCGGAAGTTATATTAATCATCCTGCAACATTAAATGTTAATTTGCTTTATTCTTTAATAGGCCTTTCTCTTTAATCATTGTCAATTCCATGATTATTCTTTGTGATGTTCCTACTTTGTGGATGGCAAGGACTTGTTTCTGGCACACTTTTAGCGACAGCATAGAAGATGAAACTTGTCTCATGATTTAACCAAAAAAAAAAAAAAATCATATTCCTTCTGTAATCCTAATAGATTATTGTAATGTTGCAATTATTTGTAATATTCTTGGAACTGTATTTTTCAACTGTCAAAACATCAAGCACACTTCCAAATGATTTTCTGTGTCTCTTCCCAGCTCTGTTTTACAATTATTTATGCTGTTTTCTCCTAGTCTTGGAATCCTTTGTAAAATTAAGTAATAATTTGCAAATGGATTCCTTTTGACATGTTCTTCCCATACTGATAATATCTTTATTTATCTGACTTCATTAATATAAGCCACACTACTCAGCTCATTATTCAGAAATTTATTAAGATGAAGATCACTGAGAACAACTTGAAAAAAATGCTGTTCATTGCAGTTTTTTCCTGGCACCATTCTTTTAAATGAAAGTCTTTAAATATACAAATAAATATTATGTTTAGAAGGTTAACGAACAGAGACTGTAGGACATTTTCTCTTTCCAATATCGATATATAATTGCACGATGGTTTTGTTTCAAATAAACTCATTTGGAAACGTAAATTTCTAAAACTTTACTTGATAAAGAATAAACTCAGAATTTCTTTATCTTTCATTTTCAGTATAACAGAAAATATGTCAGGCTAGTAGAAGCATTCAATATAAAAACAGACATCAAGTAACATGACTTTTATCCAGGATAAATTATTGGTTATTTGCCTACATGCTCTTATATTTGGTCTATTCTTAAACTTTTTAAATTTTGTTCTTTAGTGATCAAAACAGAAAATGAAGAAACTTAAGTATTAGTAAGTTATCAGATACGATATATATCAATTTATATAAGGATGATGAGGAGTCAGTGAAAGTAAAGGGACTGAGTGCTTAAATAGGTGTTCCTAAATTGTTGGATCCTTACTGAATTTCACCAATGTTTTGGTAATATGCAAAATCTAAATTATTTCCCCCAATTTTCAAAATATTCGAAGTACCATCAGAACACTAAAATTCTTAGTCTTTATAGCCTTCTGCAGAATTCACTCTGTAAACACCTAATTCACAAAATAACAATAATTTATTGAGAATTTGTTGGAGAAGACTCTTGAGAGTCCCTTGGACTACAAGGAGATCCAACCAGTCCATCCTAAAGGAGATCAGTCCTGAGTGTTCATTGGAAGGACTGATGTTGAAGCTGAAATTCCAATACTTTGGCCACCTGTTGCAAAGAACTGACTCATCTGAAAAGTCCCTGATGTTCAGAAAGATTGAAGGCAGGATGAGAAGGGGACGACAGAGGATGAGATGGTTGGATGGCATCACCGACTCAATGGGCATGAGTTTGAGTAAACTCCAGGAATTGGTGATGGACAGGGAGGCCTGGCGTGCAGCAGTCCATAGGGTCACAAAGAGTTGGATACGACTGAGAGACTGAACTGAACTGAACTGATTGAGAATTTATTTTCTCTGTGTCAGGTGCTCTTCTGAGTGCTTCTTACCAATTTGACACAAATACTCTCAATTAGTATAGCTAGAAATTAATGTTTGTGATATGAATAATTTCCCCATTGTTATTAAGAGGCCTAAAGTGAACTAACAGATGAGATATATGTGTTTCAATGGCTACTGCACTGAAGACAGTATTTGTATGCCAAATACTAAAAGTACTTTTCTACATATGCCAAGCACCCTTGCAGTTAAACTGAGGCCAAATGTCTATCTCTAGTTACTGGACTACGAATCGAGGTGAAGAGTGTAGCTTCTCACCAAGGCAGATAAGGAAGTGCTTCTTTTTGTTAAGGCTAGTTTGGAGACATGTTTCCGATGCTGAAATTACAAAAGTGTAGACACCCACTTGCATTAGTTTCCTAGGGTTGACCTAACAAAGTACTGCAAAACCAAGTGACTTAAAGAACAGCCATTCATTATTGCATGGTTCTTGTGGCCAGAACTCTGTAATCAAGACATCAGGAAGGCTGTGCTCTCTCTGGAGGTTCCAGAGAAGAACTGGGTTTCTACCTCCTTCTAGCTTTTGGTAGTTTCAGACATCCCTTGGCTTGTAAATAGCCATTTTCCCTGTGTTTCTTCACACTGACCACCCTCTGTGTGTATCTGTTTCTGTGCCCAAATTTTGCCATTTTATAACAGCACTGTTAAATTGTACAAGGGCCCACTCTAATGATTTCATCTTAAATTCACTGCATCTGCAAAGACCCTTTTTGAAGTAAGGTCACATTCTTGAGTACTAGGGCTTCAGGTTTCAACATTTTTTTTTTTTTTTTTTTTGCAGGGACACAATTAAACCTTTTGAACTACTCAACCTGCATTACATATGAAACCAAGAAATCAATCTTTAACATTTCAGCACACTGAGATATAAGGATTGAGTTTTTTTTTTTTTTTAATATACCACAGGATAGCTTCTGTTCTTATCTTATACTATATTGACTTATTCTATGCTATAATACTAAGATCATGGCACTTGGTCCCATCACCTCATGGCGAATAGAGGGGGAAAAGGTAGAAAGAGTGACATATTTTATTTTCTTGGGCTCCAAAATCACTGCAGATGGTGACTGCAGCCATGAAATTAAAAGATGTTTGCACTTGGAAGAAAAGCTATGACAAACCTAGACAGCATATTAAAAACTGGAGACATCATTTTACCAACAAAATCTATATAGTCAAAGCTATGGTTTTCACAGTAGTCATGTATAGATATGACAGTTGGACCATAAAGAAGGCTGAGCACTGAAGAATTAATGCTTTTGAACTGACGCTGAAGCTGAAGCTCCAATATTTTGACCACTTGATGCAAAGAGCTGATTCACTGGAAAAGATCCTGATGCTGGGAAAAACTGAGGGCAAGAGGAGAAGAGGCAACAGAGGATAAGATGGTTGGATGGCATCACTGACTCAATGAACATGATTTTGAGCAAACTCAGGGAAAGATTGAAGGACAGGGAACCCTGGCATGCTGCAGTTCATGGGGTTGCAGAGAGTCAGATACAACTTGGCAACTGACAACAATACCACCTCTGAACAATTTTCCTTTTCAGCATTTCTATTCCAATATAATGGCTGCTTGACCCAGTTGAATAAAACTATCTATGGGCAAAATAACAAATTCTGATGCATAACCTTAGTTAAACCCCACATCACTCTAAAACACCTGTCCTGTTTATTTGTTACACACTTTACCATTTTCCTCACTGACTATTATTGGTCAATATCCCGTTAAGACTCATAAGCAACCCTAATTTGTTTTCTTTCTATTTCTTAAGAAAATGGCAGTCACAATGATTAAGTGAACCCTATACTTCTGTGAAATGTCTATCAGAATAATCAGCATGAACATAATGCCCTAAATTTATGCATGGAACTACAAGATTCTCAATAATATGGCTCCAGCCTACTCCATACCTCTCTCTTTATAACAGATAAGGCAGACATACAAAATGATGGGAAACATTTCATAGGAAGATTTTTCAGATTCCTATGCCTTTATTCATGCTGTTTTCTACGTATAATTGATCCACTTTCACCCCCTCCCAGCTCTTCTATATGTATGCCTTAAAGAAAAAAAAAAAAAAAAAACCCTCACATATAGTTAAGGAGTCAGCTTTGACGTATTCCCTAATCCTTTTAGGTAGAAATTGGCAATTAGTTAGAGTAGCCCTTTGTTTCTTTAATAAACTTCCTTGTAACATCAGAAAACTGGTATGTTCACATACTTAGTCCAGTGACTATGTTCTTGATCAGTAATGATTTATGGATCGCATCCTTCCATCTCAAGGTACTACTTTCCTTGTTGGCACAGGCAAATGTTAAAGAAAAAGAATCGATGGCACATTGATATAAGAAAATGCAGCCCTTTTATGGGAAAACAACTTTTTGGACAACTCTGTGTTAGCGGTCAATTAACTCTTCTTCACGTGGTACCTAAGTACTTACAGCCCTCACTGCCCCTTACACATCATTTCTTTTATAGGATCTGTTGTACTGAATTACATTATGCATTATTTTTTTCATGATTTTTTCTCCAAATAGATTCTGAATTTATTGTGAGAATACATAAAGCTCTGATAATTGCGTTTTCTCAGAGTCCAGAATTTTACCTGGTACAGGGAAGGAAAAAATAAGTGTATATTTCACTTATTTACTGATGAAGCAAATTTGTTAATTTCTGCTACTATTATTACCTTCATTGTCCTGATTTATGGTATCATACAATCATATATGATCAAAAGCTATCAGATGTATTGGTAATATCTGCTTATTTTTCCTAGCTCTGAAAGGTAGTTGGCTATATTCATAGCTAAGCTTTTTAACTAGGCCTAAAACCGTTAATCAACATCTAACATTGCTAGAGGCATCTAATTGCTCAAGGATTCAAGTAATAGAATGTGGAAACATATTTTATATTAGTAAAGTCTCATAACATCCAATTTGGTTTTTACTATTTCCAATGTTTTGAAACTCAGTGTTATTTCTAGGAAGTTTATATGATAATGAATTTCTCCTATTTTATTTATTGCTCAGAATTGTTTGGGCTACGGCATTCACACTGATCATGAAAAAACTAAAACCAACAAACTACGTGGGGAACTAAACAGGAAGAAGGAAAGTCTGAATATGCAGCTGCATGGAACTGCACATATTAAAATTTATTTTAAAATTTTATGATTGGTTTCAATTTTATTATGTATAGTTCCACATTTTTATTTGTTTCCACATGTGTTAGCTAAAATGAATTGTTGTAATTAGTATAAATTGCTGTATAAGAGAAATAAAGAAGTTAAAGCTATCTTGAGGCCACTATAGCTCAAAATTTGGTCAGGAATGTCCCAATTCCTCTTCACCACATGCCATCATTGTTACACACTTACTGAACAGAATTTTTAAAGAAACCCAACAGCAAAGTCAATAACATTACTTCGGGATTACAAATCTCATCACAAAATTGTATCAAGCAGCATATCTGTTGTCATTAAACCAATAATATCGAAATATTTGCAAACAGTTGTTTTATAAATTTGAATTATAGCTGCCCAAATTCTGTATTCCTCAAAAAAACTCAACAACTCGTCTTTTTTATAATGCTCTAAGTGCCTGAAATCCCAATATAAACTCCATAATCACTTACACATATATGCAAACAAAAGGCAAATGTGGCTTTTCAAGCCACAAATTCTGATGGGTGAAATATAACTTAGTTTTGTATATTATTAAATTCATTTTAATTTTCAGACTCTTTTCTCACTATGGTAGAAAAATCAGTTAGTTAACATTAGATAAACTTGATCACTCTAGTATTTTTTTTTTTCAGTCATTTCAAGTTTAAATTCAGGCAATCAAGATTTCTCTTTTTCTCTCTCTCACTCTCCCCTTTCCATGGGCTGGATAACTTAGGTATCCATGCTTAAACTTATCATGACCTCAAGAGGAAAGTCTGATGAAGGGTTAGTTTCTGTCTGTGATGGCCCTGCTGAGTTCTAATCTTCTCCTTACATCCCAGATATCATGGCTCTTCCACACTGCCAACTGCTTTACTGGACACAGTTTCCACTGGCCACCAATTACATAACCCAATCTGATATTTTCTAGCATCCTGGCCAGCTCATTTGAACTCTTTCTCATGCCCTGCAAATGCTGTATTCTTCTCCACTCAATGTGCAATGTAAAAATTCCGTCACTTACTGTCTCAGTCATCCATATAGGAAGTGGATTACACAGCCCTTATAGTTTCACAGTCCACAAAACTACCATGGTGTTTTTTCACACCCCTAATTCAGCCTGGAATTCTGAGCACAGAGTTCCCATTTATAGACCCTCATTCTATGCTTACAAATTCTCAGCAGTTAAACCTGTCTTAGATTTAAACCCAATCATCATCATTATTTATTTGATAAATGTACTTTTGTTACAATTTAAGCGAAACAAAACTTCCCAGGTGGTGCTAGTGGTAAAGGAGATACAAGAGATGTGGGTTCAATCCCTGGGTTGGAAGATCACCTGGAGAAGGAAATAGCACCCCACTCCAGTATTCTTGCCTGGAAAATCCCACGGACAGAGGAGCCTGGCAGGCTACAGTCCATAGGATCACAAAGAGTCGGACATGACCTTGACAGGCATGCATACCTCTGGTCAGTGTTGGGTAGCATCTTCCCTTTGCAAGCTGAACTATCAGCACTCTCATTGTTTTTCTGGTTTGATCAGCGTGATAGCCTTTCACTGGATATGTTACTTCATGCCTGTCAAGGTAACCCAAGAAATCTTGTCTGCCTCAAATACCATACCACCAGGCCTCCCCACACTTGGACCACACAACTGGTTATTCCTATACTTATTTAAACTCATCTAAGGCGATGGCACCCCACTCTTGTATTCTTGCCTGGAAAATCCCATGGACAGAGGAGCCTGGTGGGCTGCAGTCCATGGGGTCACTAAGAGTCAGACACGACTGAGTGACTTCACTTTCACTTTTCACTTTCATGCATTGAAAAAGGACATGGCAACCCACTCCAGTGTTCTTGCCTGGAGAATCCCAGGGACGGCGGAGCCTGGTGGGCTGCCATCTCTGGGGTCGCACAGAGTCGGACACGACTGAAGCGACTTAGCAGCAGCAGCAGCAGCAAATAGTATTCTGACAGCTTACCTTAAATTGTACAAGTAATGTACTGGTAGACACTCATACACTTTATTGTATATGAATACATCAGCATATTTTGTGCACCACACTCTCAAGAGTTTTACTTTCTATTTGATGTCAGAATACTTACGAGAAAGACTTTTTTCTGTGTCTACAAGACTGAAAATATAGTGAATTTACTTACGAAAGTGACTTCTTACATGGGGTCCCAATGTCCTTTCCTCAAAATTCTACAGTATGCACATTCCTGATCTATAGTATCTACTAGTATAAACACTGTGTAAATTTTTTAAGTGACCACTTGAAGTAGAGTTGCTCAATGATAACGGATCTTTGACTATAATTCTGGTGTATTTACCCAATTTACTGCAAAACTTGGCTGTTATTGGCTGTTTATAAATATTTACCCAAGGTTTATTGTTACTTGGGCTTCCCTGGGAGATCAGATGGTAAAGAATATGCCTATAATGCAGGAGACTCAGGGTTCAATCTCTGGGTCAAGAAGATATCCTGGAGAAGGGAATGGCTACCCACTCCAGTATTCTTGCCTGGACAATTCCATGGACAAAGGAGCCTGGCAGGCTACAGTCCATAGCGTCACAAAGAGTTGGAAACAACTGCGTGATTAACTCTTTAACACTATTGTTTAGCACATAAATGTCTAAAACATTTAACTGTGCTTAACTTGTTTCTGTAAGTGAGACTCTATTTGCTGGGGAAGCATAGTCAAACACAGACCAAGAGCACCTCACAGAGGAGAGTAATCTGACAACTAGCAAAGCAAAAAAGTTAGGGTGACAAGAGAAAGCCTGGGAATCTCTGTACCTGTGTAAGTACTGTGCGTAAGTACCTCATACTCAACTAGCACCAGGCAGCAGCCAGTTATTATTGATTCCACACAGCTGAATCACACAGACTTCACTCTCTCTGGGACTTAGCCAGAAACAAGGTTTATTAAGCCTTAGATCACTTTATCATCAAGGTTAACTCCTCACTCTAAGGGCCATTAAGAGCGCTTTATTATTAGTTTGTAATTTTGTATGTTTTAAGTGGAATGACATTATTTTGCCCAAGTGAATAAAATGAAGTACAGTAATTGTAATTGCTATTGCCAGACTCCATAGTGAGCCTCACAGGATTTTCCAAAAGTAAAATGACAATGCATCATCACCAACCTGGCGACCATCCCGGCACGATGATTTCTGGCACATTTCCAACATTTTTCAACAATTCTTGGGTGTCCCCGCATAAGATATATGGCATGTCAAAGCCTAGATTCATTACCTTTCCTCTTTTTTTTCCCTTCTGTACAAGATAATCCTTCATCATTGACTCATTTTTTAAAGGAGTCCTCCAGTTAAAAATATATCAAGATCTTACCACCAGATTTCTTGACACTGTCTCGTTATTACAGAAAAGAGTATGTTCGAGGAAACTAATGGGTAGTATAATGGCCGCATGACAAAGCACAGCACTATACACACAAGATGGATAGCATTGACATAAGATGATAAACTGGAGTACCTGAACATTCATGGGGATTAAACTGTATTCAGTTAAGAAAAGCGCAATGGAGAATTAAGAAGAACCAACATTATAGAAAATCTGAATATAACAAATTCTTTATGCCTTAGGCCAACATTACCTGGATCCTTTCCTGAGAATCTCATCATGTGATGCTCGTTCTTTTGCCCATTCCCCCTGCCTATTCTCTTGCTTCATATCTGTCCATACACATGCAGTACTCATAAGAGACTCATGAAAAGACACACTTGTAACCAGCCACCCTGACCTCCCTCAGTCTGGCTACTTTTGTACACGACCAGGGTTTTGTTCTGCTAATACCCTCCACTTAAAACTTTCCTTTCCTTACTCTTTGCTCTACTAATTTAAGACCAGAGTAGATCTGGTTCTTCCAGAAACATTTGATTTGCAGTGAAAAAGAAACTGAACTGGAACTAACAAGTCATATTGTGGATGCCACGTGAGACAAGCCACTTCTCACAGAACTACGGTACAGCCCAGTGATTAGGAAATAGTCTTGATGAGGCTTTCACAGATGAAGTTCCAGTTCCCTCGCACATGGTGATGAGATTTGAATATGGCCTTACCCAAACTCTGCTAACACTCAGCTGGGTGATCTGTTGCATCTACCTGTGGGGTTGGTATCAATAAATAAACAAGCTTCATACAAGTAACATTTAGAAATTATTTTCAGAACAGGCATGGAAACTTTCTTCATCATTCTCCATAATCCTCAAAGAGAATGTTGAAGAATTCTAAATGTCCTTAATTTGAACATGTCCTCCCCTGGAGAAGGGCATGGCAACCCACTCCAGTATTCTTGCCTAGAAAATCTCATGGACAGAGGACGCTCACAGGCTATAGTGCATAGGGACGCAAAGAGTCAGACATGACTAAAGCGACTTACCACACACACCACACAAAACTACTGATATTTATGAAATATTTACTGAAATCTTCAAACAACAACAACCTGAAAACACTAACTTGTGTCCATTTTGTTTGATTTAAAGTACACTGTGCTTTCAGAATTTCAGAGTTAAACATATCATGTAATATATCTAGATAGCCTCTTGGTAATATACATGAAGAAAATAAGCCTAGGTAGGTTTACTAAATTATTTAATTAAGGATACATTTCAAAAGCAATATGACCTTTAAAGGGGTCCATATATACTAAGCAGACAGAAATTAGACTCCAGAGGCAATTATATAGTTGATTAACCATGGTTAGTCTCTGTACCACCATATTAAATATTCTTACCCTAGTTTATCTTCTTTTAAAATACATAATAATTGTACTTCATAGGATTATTTGAGAGATACATAAAATATCAGAGACTCATAGATCAGTAACTAGCATAGAACAGGCCACCAAATAACTTTTCTCTTTTTACTTAACTCATATTTAGTTGAATTTATGATACGATTCTGGAGAAGGCAATGGCAAGCCACTCCAGTACTCTTGCCTGGAAACTCCCATGGATGGAGGAACCTGGTAGGCTGCAGTCCATGGGGTCGCTACAAGTCAGAAACGACTGAACGACTTCACTTTCACTTTTCACTTTCATGCATTGGAGAAGGAAATGGCAACCCACTCCAGTGTTCTTACACGGAGAGTCCCAGGGATGAGGGAGCCTGGTGGGCTGCTGTCTATGGGGTCACACAGATTCGGACACAACTGAAGCACCTTCAGCAGCAGCAGCAGCATGATACTATTCATCTCTTTAATGCATTAGATAAGTGTACACCATATACTGGGTTTCTCTGGTAGCTCAGTTGGTAAAAAAAAAAATCCTCCTCCAATGGATCTGGGTTTGAGACCTGGGTTTGATCCCTGGGTCAGGATGATCCCCTGGAGAAGGAAATGGTAACCAAGTACAGTTCTTGTCTGGTAAAGTCCATGGACAGAGGAGCATGGCCAACTATAGTCCATCGGGTTGCAATGGCCGGATGTGACTTAGCAACTAAATCACCACCATACCATATACCACTCTTTATTTACTTTTATATTACAGTTGAAAATGTGGAATATTATTTTAGAGGTATGTATGTACATGTTTTAGATACATGTTATGTTCGCTTCTGTACCTTACTGTTCTCTTACCAATAACAAATTATTTCAAAACCTCATGGCTATACACAATAATTATTTTTTTAACTCTTATAGTTTCTCTGAGACAGATATTCAAACAGGTATAACAGAGATGGCTTATGTCTGCATTATGATGTCTAAGGCCTCAGCTGTCTAATAACTAGGAAATGAATCAGAGATGTTACTTTTGATGAAATAATGTCATCATCACATTGGGGCAGTCATGTCTGGAAAATCCCATTTGCAGGAAAAGAAAATGAGCATTAACATTTCAGCAGATATTGCCAAATTGTTCAACAAATGGCTTTACAATTTATGCTTTAAATGGCAGTTATAAGTAGGTAAACATTTGACTTTTTAATGTTAAAATATATATATATTTTAAATGACAGTTATCCTGAGCCATTTATCTCAACCAAGACAAAGAAACAGAATTTGTCTTCAATTAATTAGAATATTCCTAGTGCTGTTTGTAACAAAGCTCTCAAAACAAGGCTCTCAAAATATAGATAGGTTACTTAACATTTTTATGCTTCAGTTTACTTGTAAAATTGAGATAATTAAAACAATCCTCCTCAAAATATTGTTATAAAAATGAAAACAAACTAAAATGTTATATCTACAGTCCCCATTATAAGTAAGTAATGCTTAAAATTAACACTATATATTCATTTTATAACAATAATCAATCTTATGGGTTTCTCTGGTGGCTCATATGGTAAAGAATCCGCCTGCAATGCTGGAGAATTTGGTTCAATCCCTGGGTTGGGAAGATCCCCTAGAGGAGGGCATGGCAAACCACTCCAGTATTCTTGTCTGGAAAATCCCAATGGATTTGCCTGGCGGGCTATAGTTTATGAGGTCACAAAGAGTCAGACAACTGAGCAACTCAGCAGAGACATCAATTTTATAATTATTCTCACTGTTTTTTTTTTTTCACACCTTTCCATTTCCCCATGCAAACTTTAAAAAAAGCTTTTATCACTCTATCTTCCTTTCAACTGCTTTTAAATCTGCAACATTGTATAATCTGATTTTAGCACTATAAATATTTTACAAAGGATAATTTTACTAAGAACATTAGCAACCACTCATTTTCTAAATTAAAAACCAGTGTTTAGATTTTACAGTAGCTCTGTTAGCTACTTTTGACACTAGTCATTTACCTTTCTTTTTAATGTATACATATGTATGTATTTATATGTGTACACATGTTTACTCCTTCAAGAAGTGTAAAAGACAGTTAAATTCACTTTCTTAAACCAGGAGGTTAAAATTAACATTTAAATATAAAATAATACTTGAAGACTATTAGAATTGTACATGAATTATTTATGTACAATGTTATCATTACTTGATATTAAAATGAGAAATAAAGTAATTTATTGCTCATGGCATAATCCAAAGAAACCAAAGGACAATGGAGTGACATCTTCAGTGCTAAACAAATTAGAACAATCAACGCAAAAATCTCTACCGGGCAAAATTATCTTAAAAAAAAAAAGAATCCAAAAACTTCTGAGAAGAAAAGTAAGAGAGAGAGAGAGAGTGCATTTCCAGAACTTGCGTAACAAGAGATTTTTTAAAGTAGTTGTTAAGATAAAAGTATAATACTAGGTAGAAATGTGTAACTGGACACAAAAAAAATGGGAAGTATGAGAAAAGGAATAAATGGCATTTATATAAAGCTATTTTTCTTATTTTAATTGTTTTAAAAAAGCAAAAATAGAACCAACGGTATTGCATATATGTTACATATATTACAAAGTCTAGTTCATGACATACCTATAAAGGAGGAAAAGGAGAAAAAAGGAGAATATTGCTTTAAGGTATTTTCACAACACATGAGGCAATATGATGGTATATAAATATATAATCTGATCAACTAAAAATAAATATTTTAAATTATAAGGTAACCACTTAATTTTTTTAAAAATTGAAACAAATTTACTAAGGCTATAGTGGAAATACAATGGAATCAAAAATACAACATTAAGTTTTAAAGTAAGGCAAGAAAATAAAGGACAAAAAGAAACAAAACATAATAACAAATGAAAAATAACAGGATGGTAGGTTTTAATCCGGCATATTAATAAGCACACTATATGTAAACAGTCTAAATATATCAGTAAAATATAGAGATTGCTAGATTGTATACTAAACTAAGACACACTGCATGTCTTCTACACGAAACAAACTTTAAAAATAAGGATGTATATAAATTGAAAGAAAAA
This sequence comes from Bos indicus, assembly GCF_029378745.1. Classification (NCBI taxonomy): domain Eukaryota; kingdom Metazoa; phylum Chordata; class Mammalia; order Artiodactyla; family Bovidae; genus Bos; species Bos indicus. The sequence goes on along the minus strand of NC_091761.1, from coordinate 49,690,096 downwards.
GAGTGGAAAATATACATACTGTGCAAAAACTAGTCAAAAGGAAGCTGGGAGAGCTGTATTAATATTGGATAAAAATATTCAGAACAAGAAATGTTACCACAGAAACACTAAATGATAATAAAGAGGTCAGTTCAGTCAGTTCAGTCACTAAGTCGTGTCCAACTTTTTGCAACCCCATGAATGCCGCACGCCAGGCCTCCCTGTCCATCACCAACTCCCGGAGTTCACTCAGACTCATGTCCTTCGAGTCAGTGATGCCATCCAGCCATCTCATCCTCTGTTGTCCCCTTCTCCTCCTGCCGCCAATCCCTCCCAGCATCAGAGTCTTTTCCAATGAGTCAACTCTTTGCATTAGTTGGCCAAAGTACTGGAGTTTCAGCTTTAGCATCAATCCTTCCAAAGAAATCCCAGAGCTGATCTCCTTCAGAATGGACTGGTTGGATCTCCTTGCAGTCCAAGGGACTCTCAAGAGTCTTCTCCAACACCACAGTTCAAAAGCGTCAGTTCTTCGGCACTCAGCCTTCTTCACAGTCGAACTCTCACATCCATACATGACCACTGGAAAAACCATAGCCTTGACTAGATGGACCTTCATTGACAAAGTAATGTCTCTGCTTTTGAATATGCTATCTAGGTTGGTCATAACTTTCCTTCCAAGGAGTAAGTGTCTTTTAATTTCATGGCTGCAGTCATCATCTGAAGTGATTTTGGAGCCCAAAAAAATAAAGTCTGACACTGTTTCCACTGTTTCCCCATCTATTTGCCATGAAGTGATGGGACCAGATACCATGATCTTCGTTTTCTGAATGTTGAGCTTTAAGCCAACTTTTTCACTCTCCTCTTTCACTTACATCAAGAGGCTTTTTAGTTCCTCTTCACTTTCTGCCATACGGGTGGTGTCATATGTATATCTGAGGTTATTGATATTTCTCCCGGCAATCTTGATTCCAACTTGTGCTTCTTCCAGCCCAGCATTTCTCATGATGTACTCTGCATAGAAGTTAAATAAGCAGGGTGACAATATACAGCCTTGACGTACTCCTTTTCCTATTTGGAAACAGTCTGTTGTTCCATGTCCAGTTCTAACTATTGCTTCCTGACCAGCATACAAATTTCTCAAGAGGCAGGTCAGGTGGTCCGGTATTCCCATCTCTTTGAGAATTTTCCACAGTTTATTGTGATCCACACAGTCAAAGGTTTTGGCATAGTCAATAAAGCAGAAATAGATGTTTTTCTGGAACTTTCTTCCTTTTTCCATAATCCAGCAGATGTTGGCAATTTGATCTCTGGTTCTTCTGCCTTTTCTAAAACCAGCTTGTACATCTGGAAGTTCACAGTTTATGTATTGCTGAAGCCTGGCTTGGAGAATTTTGAGCATTACTTTACTAGCCTGTGAGATGAGTGCAATTGTGCAGTAGTTTGATTATACAGTAAAAGTGAGAAATAGACTTAAGGGCCTAGATCTGATACATAGAGTGCCTGATGAACTATGGACTGAGGTTCATGACATTGTACAGGAGACAGGGATCAAGGCCATCCCCATGGAAAAGAAATGCAAAAAAGCAAAATGGCTGTCTGGGGAGGCCTTACAAATAGCTGTGAAAAGAAGAGAAGAGAACAGCAAAGGAGAAAAGGAAAGATATAAGCATCTGAATGCAGAGTTCCAAAGAATAGCAAGAAGAGATAAGAAAGCCTTCCTCAGCGATCAATGCAAAGAAATAGAGGAAAACAATAGAATGGGAAAGACTAAAGATCTCTTCAACATAATTAGAGATACCAAGGGGACATTTCATGCAAAGATGGGCTCGATAAAGGACAGAAATGGTATGGACCTAATAGAAGCAGAAGATATTAAGAAGAGGTGGCAAGAATACACAGAAGAATTGTACAAAAAAGATTTTCATGACCCAGATAATCACGGTGGTGTGATCACTCACCTAGAGCCAGACATCCTGGAATGTGAAGTCAAGTGGGCCTTAGGAAGCATCACTACGAACAAAGCTAGTGGAGGTGATGGAATTCCAATTGAGCTATTTCAAATCCGGAAAGACGATGCTGTGAAAGTGCTGCACTCAATATGCCAGCAAATTTGGAAAACTCAGCAGTGGCCACAGGACTGGAAAAGGTCAGTTTTCATTCCAATCCCAAAGAAAGGCAATGCCAAAGTATGCTCAAACTACCACACAATTATACTCATCTCACATGATAGTAAAGTAATGCTCAAAGAGGTCAGTTAGCTAAGAGGAAAATTAATCCTTAATGCATAATACCTTTCTTTAGAGCTTCAAAATACATTAGACAAAAACTGATAAGACTGAAATGAGAATTAGATAAATACACAAATTCAGTTGGAGATTTCAACATTCCCTCTCAGTAAATAATACAGCAAAATAAGAACAAAAATTGACAGAATTCAAAGGAATAACAATTCTACAGTAATAGTTGGAGATGTCAGTACTGTACTTTCAGTAATGGACAGAATGTATACAGAGAGATCAACAAGACAATTTGAACAACATTACAAACCAACTAGATCTAACAGTCACAATTGCTATACTCTACCCAATAACAGGAAAGGAGAGTACACATTTTTCTCAAACACATGAGAGACATTCTTCTGGACATACCATGTGTTAGGCCACAAAATACGTCTCAACATAAAAAAACTGAAATCATAAAAATATCTCATCTAATCATAATGAAATAAAGCTAGAAATCAACAGCAGACAAAAAATTGGAATACTAAAAAATATGTGGAAATTAAACAACACATTCCTAAAATAACAATGAGTCAAAGAAGAAATTGAAAGGAAGATTAGCAAATACTTTGTGACAAATGAAAACGAAGGCCCAACATACCAAAAGGTATTACTGCAGAGAAATGTTTAGTGGCATAGAAAAACAGTGCTTAGACGTAAACTTATAGTTGTAAAGGCCAACATATAAAAACGAAAATCTAAAATCAGCAGCTCAAACTTCACATCTAAGTGATCTAGAAAAAGAAGATCAAACTAAACCCAGAGCCAGCAAAAGGAAGGATTACATTGGAAAACCTGCAGCTGGTATGTTGTTAAGAATATACCAATTATAACATGCTGAATGATGAGGCTCAAGCCACCTGAATAAGGGTGGCATGTAGCTTCCTTGGCATCCAAGTTTCAACTTTGGAAAAGTGAAAACCCAGGACTCGTTTTGAATGAAGGTACAGTTTCAACACACTCACAAAAGGAAAATAAAGTCATAGTTACTTACAAATACAACAACAGGGTCCCAGTGAGTGAGCAACCCAGTTTAGACCCTTTGACCCAGTTAGCTGGCTAGCAGGACATAACAGAAAAGAGAGCAAGCAACTATTACTATAAAGTAGTTGGGGAAGTGGTTACAAACTTTTCATGGGGTCAAATCTAAGTGGTTATTTTAAAAGTTTCCTCAAGAAAACCAAGGTAAGAACTTGGGCTGGAAATCCTAAACTTAAGTCCTAATCTAAATGTCCAGATTCTGGGTATAAGAAGCATTGTCATACTGTAAAATGACTAATTCATGGCTTTTTCCACCATAATGATATAATAAAGATTAGAGCATATATAAACAAACGAAGGAAAACAATATAATCAATAAAACGGAAAGCTTGTTCTTTCACAAGATCAACCAAGTTTTAGCTAGACTGATTAATAAAATTTTAGCTAGATTCAGTTGCTAAACATTTACCTAGACTGATTAATAAAAAGAGATACAAATAAGTTAAATTAGAAATGAAAGTAGGCTCTTTCCTACTGACTTTCAGAAAGAGAAAAGATTATGAGAATACTATGAACAATTATATGCAAATAAATGCTATAACCTGTATTAAATAGACAAATTCTTAGAAACACTCAAACCACTGAAATGAATTTCAAGAAGAAATAAAAATCAGAATAGGTAATGGCCTGGTGGTGCAGGGGCTAGGACTTTGCACTCTCACTGCTGAGGGCCCAGGTTCAACTCCTGACACAGAACTAAAATCCTACAAGCTTTGCAGTGTGACTAAAAGAAAAAAAAAAGTCATAGTAAATTTACAATGAAGAGACTGAGATGGAAAAAAATATTACATTTAAATGGAAATCAGAAGAAAGCTGGAGAGGTAATACACATGTCAGACAAAACAGACTTCAAAATAAAGACTGTTACAGGACACAAGGAAGGACACTACATACTTATCAAGGAATCAATCCAAGAAGAATATATAATAACTGCAAATACATATACTCCCAATATAGGAGCAGCTCAATAGTGGCAGACTTTAACATTTCACTTACACCAATGGGTAGACTGTCTAGGCAGAAAATTAATAAGGAAATACAAGGCTTAAATGACACATTAGAATAAATAAAATGAATTGGAACTTACAGGACATTCCATCTGAAAGCAGCAGAATACACTTTCTTCTCAAGTGCACAGGGAATATTCTCCAGGATATTGTTTAAGCACTTTTTCTGGCCACAATGTTTTGAGATTAGAAATCAATTACAGGGGGAAAAAAACACAAACACATGGATGCTAAACAATATGTTACTAAATAACCAATGGATCACTGAAGAAATCAACAAAGAAATTAAAAATTATTTAGAGAAAAATGACAATGAAAATGTGATGATCCAAAACTTACAGGATTCAGCAAAAGTAATTCTGAGGGAAGTTTATAGCAATAAACTTTATGACAAGAAACAAGAAAAATCTCAAATAAATAACTCAACCTTACACCTGAAGAAACTAGAGAAAGAAGAAACAAAACTCAAAGCTAGTAGAAGGAAATAAATCATAAAGATCAAAACAGAAATAAATGAAATAGGGATGAAGAAAATAATAGCAAAGATCAATAAAACTAAAAGGTGGTTCTTTGAGAAGATAAACAAAAATAACAAAACTTTAACCAGACATACCAAGGAAAAAAGGAGAGAATTCAAATAAATAAAATTAGAAATGAAAAAGGAGATGTTACAACTGACACCACAGATATAGAAAGGATGTTAAGAGATTGTTACTGGCTACTCTATGCCAATAAAATGGACAACCTAGAAGAAATGGACAAATTCGTAGAAAGGTGCAACGTTCCAATACAGAACCAGGAAGAACTAGAAAATATGAACAGACCAATGCCAAGTAATGAAACTGAAACTGTGATTAAAAATCTTCCACGATCTTCCAAGAAACAAAAGTCCCGGATGAGATGGTGTCACGGGCAAATTCTATCAAACATAGAGAAGAGCTAACACCTATCCTTCTCAAACTCTTCCAAAAAATTACAGAGAAAGGAACACTCCCAGGGTCATTCTACAAGGCCACCATCAGCCTGATACCAAAACCAGACAAAGATATTACAAGAAAAGAAAATTACAGACCAATATCACTGATGAATGTATACACAAAAATCCCCAACAAAATACTATTTCAAATGGAATCCAACAACACATGAAAAGGATCATGCACCATGATCAAGTGGGATTTATCCCAGGGATGCAAGGATTCTTTAATATATGCAAATCACTCAGTGTGATAAACCATATTAACAAATTGAAGAATAAAAACTATGTGTTTATCTCAATAGATGCAGAAGAGCTTTTGACAAAATTCAATACCCTTTTATGATAAAAATACTCCAGAAAGTGGGTATACTGTGAACTTACCTCAACATAATAAAGGCTATATACAACAAACCCTTAGCAAACATCATTCTCGATGGTCAAAAACTGAAAGCATTTCCTCTAAGATTAGGGACAAGACAAGGATGTCCATTCTCACCACTATTGTACAACACAGTTTTGTAAGTCGTAGCTATGACAATCAGAGAGGAAAAAGAAATAGAAGGAAGCCAAACTGGATAAGAGAAGTAAAACCGTCACTGTCTGCAGATGATGATGATACTATACATAGAAAATTTTCAAAAATGTCACCAGAAAAATATTGGTGCTAATCAATGAATTTGGTAAAGTTGCAGGACACAAAATAAGTACACATAAATTTCTTGCAATCCTATACACTAAAACTGAAAGATCAGAAAGAGAAATCAGGGAAACAATCCCACTTACCATCACAACAAAAATAACAAAATACCTAGGAATAAACCTACCTAAATTGGCAAAAGACCTTTGGTGAAAGAAATCAAAGATGACACAGAGGCATGGAGAGACATAACATGTTCTTGGATTAGAAGAATCAAAATTGTGAAAATTATTATAATACCCAAAGGAATCTACAGACTCAATGTAATTTCTATCAAATTACCAAAGGCATTTTTCATATAATTAGAACAACAAAAAAATTTACAATATATGTGAAAACACAAAAGACCCTGAAGGCCAAAGTATTCTTGAGAAAGAAAAAAGGAGCTGGAGGAATCAGGCTCCTTGACTTCAGACTATACTACAAAGCTACAGTAATCAAAACAATATGGTACTAGCACAAAAACAAAATATAGATCAATGGAACAGAATAGAAAGTCCAGAAATAAACCCACACACCTGTGATCACCCAACCTATGACCAGAGACAAGAATATACAAAGGAGACAAGAATATACAATGGAAAAGTGACAATCACTTTAATAAGTGATGCTGGGAAAACTGGACAGCTACACAGAAAAGAATAAAATTAAAAAATACACAAAAATAAACCCAAAATGTATTAAAGACTTATATGTAAGGCTGGCCACTATAAAACTTATAGAGGAAAACACAGGATGACTACTCTATGACATACATCACAGCAAAACCTTTTTCAATCTGTCTCCTAGAGTAGTGAAAATAAAAACAAAAATAAACAAATGGGATCCAATTAAACTTAAAAGCTTTTGCACAGCAAAGGAAACCACAAAAAAAAAAAAAAAATACAACCCTCAGAATGGAAGAAAATACTTGCAAACTAAGCAACAGACAAGGGATTAATCTCTAAAATACACAAATAGCACATATAGCTCAATATCAAGAAAACCAACAATCCAATCAATTAAGGGGAGAAGATCTAGACAGATATTTCTCCAAAGAAGAAATACAAATGGACAAAATGCACATGAAAAGATGTTCAACATAACTAATTACTAGGGAAATGCAACTCAAATCTACAATGAGGTATCATGTCACATCATTCAGAATGGCTATCACCGAAAAGTCTACAAACAACAAATGCTGGAGAGGGTGTTGAGAAAATGGAACCCTTCTATGCTGTTGGTGGGAATTTAAAATGGTAGAGTCACTATGGAGAATGGTATGGAGGTTCCTTAGAAAACTAAAAACAGAACTACCATATGACCCAGCAACCCCACTCCTAGGTATGTATCCAGAGAAAACAAAAATTGGAAAAGATCCATGCACTCCAGTGTTCACTGCACCACTATTTACAATAGCCAGGACATGGAAGCAACCGATATGTACATCAACACTGGAATGGAGAAAAAGGATGTGGTATATATCAATATACAATGGAATATTACCCAGTCATAAAAAGAACAAAATAATGCCATTTTCAGCAATGTGGATGGACTTGGAGATACAATACTAAGTAAAGTAAGGCAGACACAAAAAGATAAATAGCATATGGTATTGCTTATATGTGGAATCTCACATAGTACAAATGAACTTATTTTAAAAACCAGAAGTAGAGTCAGAGATGTAGAAAACAACCATGGTTACCAGGGAATGGGAGAGGGGATAAACTGGGAGACTGGCATTCTTATGTGTAAAAGAAATGACTAATAAAAACCTAATGCATAGCATAGGGAACTTTACACAATCCTCTGTAATAGCCCGTATGGGAAAATAATCTAAAAGAGAGTAGATATATTCATATATATGACTGGTTCACTATGCTGTACACTTGAAACTAACACAATATTGTAAATCAACTATATTCCAATAAAAATTTTTAAAAATAGATTGATTCAATAATCAAAAAACAAAACAAAACTTTCTAACAAAGAAAAGCCCATGACCTGATGGCTTCAATGGCAAATTCTACTAAACATTTAAAGAATTAATTAAGACCAATTCTTCTAAACTCTTCCAAAAGAGAAGGGGAGGGAAGACTTTCTTACTCATTCTATGATGCCATCATTACCTAATGCTAAAGTCAGATACAGATATCATAAGAAAAGAAATGTACTGGCCAACATACTGTATGGACACAGATGGAAAATTTCTCAACAAAATGTTAGCAAACTAAATACAACAGCATGCTAAAGGAGTATAGACCAGAGCAAAGTAGAATTTATCTTAGGAAAGTAAGAGTGGTTGAACATATGAAAACCAATCAATGTAATACACCACATAAATACAATGAAGAAAAAACAGGATCATCTTGATTAATGCAGAAAAAAGACAACACCTTTCATAATACAATACTCAGAATATTAGGAATAAAAGGAAACTTCTTCAAATTGATAGAGGGCATTTATAAAAACTGAGAGCTAATAGTACACTTAGTAGTGAATTAAAGAATGACAGTTTTCCACCCTAAGATGAAGAATAACAGAAGGATGCTCCCCATGTCACAGTTACTAAACTTTGCACTGGATGATCTAACAAGAGCAAATAGGCAATAGAAAGTAACAGAAGACATTCAAGCTGGTGGAAAAAAAGTAAAACTATCCTTCACAGATGGCATAATATATATAGAAAATCCCAAAGAGTCCATAAAACTGCTATCAGAACTAACAAATGGTTCCAGCAATGTCTCAAGGTACAGGATCGATGTGCATTAAACAACCTGAAAAGGAAATTAAGAAAATAAATCCATTATAAGAGCATAAAAATGAAATTATTTCCAAATAATTCCAGAGGCCAGTATTACCCTGATTCAGAAGCCAAAGGCATTACAAGAAAGAAAATCACTGATAAATATACCTCATGGACAAAACTGCATAAATATTCAGGATTCAACAACTAAAAACAAACAAACAAATAAACAAACATCCAACAACATATCAAAAAAAAAAACACATCAAGGTCAAATGTGGTTTATCTCTGGAATACAAGGTTAATTTAACATTAGAAATCATGCTCATTCAACATACTCATTCATTGGATTGCCATTCCCTTCTCTAGGGGTCTTCCCAACCCAGGGATTGAATCCAGGTCTCCTACATTGCAAGCAGACTCTTTACCATCTCAGCCACTAGAGAAAACTAGTCAACATATTACCAACCTAAAACATGACCTACCCAAAACAAACACTAACATAAACATGATCATCTTAGTATAAGCATTCAACAAAATGCAGCATCCATTCCTGAAAAAACCTTTGAGCAAAGAAGGGAGAGTATCCTAATACTGATATATGGCATCTAGAAAAAACCTACAACTAACAGCATGTTTAATATTTTAAAGACTGAATGTTTAATTCTACTATCAGGAAGAAGAAAATGATGTCTACCATCACTACTTTTCAACATTCTAGTGGAATTTCTAACCAATGCAATAACAAAGAGAAATAATTAATTAAAAAATAATTTAGTATCTGTGTGCTAACAACAAACAACTTAAAATTTAAATAGAAATTACCATTACAATAGATTAAAAATTATAACATATGCAGAGATAAATCTGGCTGGAAATGTACAAAGTCTATATGTACTGAAAACTGTAAAATTTTACTGAAAGAAAAATTTTAGAAGACCCGAGACCCAAAACAAACTTATTCATTAGTCAAAAGACAAACTTTTTTAACGAGTCATTTCAGTTCAGTTCAGTCGCTCAGTTCTGTCCGACTCTTTGTGACCCCATGAACTGCAGCACGCCAGGCCTCCCTGTCCATCACCAACTCCCAGAATTCACTCAAACTCATGTCCATTAAGTCGGTGATGTCATCCAGCCATCTCATTCTCTGTTGTCCCCTTCTCCTCCTGCCCCCAATCCCTCCCAGCATCAGGGTCTTTTCCAATGAGTCAACTCTTCACATGAGGTGGCCAAAGCACTGGAGTTTCAGCTTTAGCATCATTCCTTCCAAAGAACACCCAGGACTGATCTCCTTTAGAATGAATGGACTGGTTGGATCTCCTTGCAGTCCAAGGGACTCTCAAGAGTCTTCTCCACCACCACAGTTCAAAAGCATCAATTCTTCTGTGCTCAGCTTTCTTCACAGTCCAACTCTCACATCTGTACATGACTTTACTGGAAAAACCATAGCCTTGACTAGACGGACCTTTGTTGGCAAAGTAATGTCTCTGTGTTTGAATATGCTATCTAGGCTGGTCATAACTTTCCTTCCAAGGAGTAAGCATCTTTTAATTTCATGGCTGCAATCACCATCTGTCAGTTCTGTCCAAATTGATGTATGGTTTCAACATAATTTCAAGAAATATTCCAGAAGGATTTCTTTGCAGAAAGTGACAAGTTGACCTTAAAATTCATACCTGTTGTAACTTCATTAAATTAATACTCATTAAGTAAATTATTTAACCAAAGAGCACAAGAAAATGAAATAGAAGAGCTTATTATTCACAGGTCTTGGACTCACAGGTAAATGGCACACCTTGAGGGGCCACGTTGGAGACATCAAGGCATTATCTAGGGAAAGACAAAGGCAGAACCTAAGGCAAATGTCTTTATCAGGGTCCATGAGTGGAGTTCTCTGATATTCCTAGGCTAAGGCCAGATTGGTCATTCAAACCAAAAAGAGAAGGGCTTTTGTAAACTTCTCAGGAAGAGGAAGGTCTTCAGTCCATAGACCTGTGAGCAGTAAGTCAATTATACTTCAGTAATAAAAAGAAAAATTAGAATAATTTCTATTTGCATGGCTAAATGTAAAAACATGCATGCCAAGGAAATATAAAGCAATAATCTTTTAATTCCCATGTAGTCTAGAGAAACAGAAATAATTGTTTCTAGAAAATGAAAAAGGAAGCATCCACGTGGAAAAGAAAAATGAGAACTGGAGAGAGAGGATTTTTATGTGTATTCTGTGCTTTCCAGTTTTTCATTTTAGCCTGCTTCTGAGACCTGTCTGCAAGCATCCCCACAAATTCCAAGACACACTCTTTTCCTGCAGCGCATCTTCATTACTAAGTCACATACTCACATTTAGTTGTCTGTTTAAGCTGGCATGAATAGGTTTCTGTTACTTGCAGCCCCAATTACACAATTAATATAATAACTATCCTATAACCCAGTATACTTGAAGCTGCACAGTCTTTTTTTTCTTCTATAGGTAGACCTATGGGGGAAGGTAAAGCATAAGATTTTTGTTTGCTGAAATGTGTAAGCAGCACAATATAAGTTATCTAAACTGAACCATTAATAGTATCAGAATCACATAGCCTTATGCTTTAATGTCATAATAGCGAGGACTTGCCAATGGGATTGTAGTACTTGAATGTACTTCAAGTCCATTTCTTAGGCTCTCTCTTCTGGATGGTGCTTGGAATAATACTTACTTCTAAGATATCTCTTTGTGAATAATTATCCTATATTCATGACTCATCTATGCCCATTTTGACAGAATTTTTTTTAATATAGCAATATATTCTATAAAGTTTTGAGCTGAATCTTACAGGTGACTCTGCTCAGCTCTTTCTTCATCTATTGTTGATTTTAAAACTACTACTTGGAGAGAGGAAAAGAATATTTTTAGGTTCTTCAGAGACACCCGGCCATTATTCCTAATTACTGATGGCAATAATCATACTACTAGTAGCATCCGTTGTCAGAAATAACTTTGAAAACTTTGTGAAATTATAAACTGAAAGCTTTATTCAAATGTGAAATTTTGTTATTGATAGAATAATCAAAATTATGTTTTAACAGGTATCTTGGCCTCTGCATTATATGACCCTTCTTATAAGAAACGTAAATGTCTTTTTTCTTTAGTCTTCCCACATCATTTAGAGCTAGAGGCTAAAAGATATTAGCCTGAAATACACATGGATAACTCACATCAATAATAAACAGGAGTCATACTATCTTATTCTGTACTACTGAGCCTATAAATGATGTGTAGTCTGACACAGGTTCAGAAAAAAGGGTAGAGCAGAAGTTATTCCACAAAGGATGGATGGAAACATAGACAGAATATTAACAGTCACTCAAAACTTAGGTAGGTAGGTTACAGTCCTTGGAGTCACAGTCGGATACGACACAAAGTAGAATAGTGGTGGATAATTTGAGAATTAAAGGCCAGCTATCAGTCATCAGAGGTTCAAAAACACAAGTGGGAATAAGAAATACACCTGCTTTAGAGGTCAAGAGAAGGCAGCCTGTCAGTAACCCAGAGATGCACGCAAACCACTGGGAAGCATCAAGAAACCTCAAAGACAGTCTGAAACTGAGAGGATATTTGACCAAGTTATAAACTTCATGGATTTCCAAACAGGGTAGAAACTGTTCCTTCTCCAAGAGTTAAAAATTAACTAGTCTGCAGAGTCAAAAACATAAAAATTAAGGTTTATTCTGCAGGATATGTTTTGTTTGGGGAAATCATACCGGAGTCAGTCGTGGCCTCCGATCCTCTGCCATTTACTGACTGTGTGACCTCGGGAATAAAATCGATTTTGTCTGTTTCCTTATTTGTAAAATAGAGTATTAACCACACATACTTCATAAGGTTGGTATGATGATTAAATAAGTTAAAACTGGAGGCATTTCGACATATGTGTTACCAGACTCCATGTCAAGCAATTTTCATGGATGCTGCTGAACTCTACCAAATTCCATATAAAATCCATTTCAAACCTTAACAGTAACCAATTTATAGTTGGAATTTGAAAAGTCCTTTTATCCAACACATTTTTTGTGAGTATGCTGAATTTCAGGTATCAAAGTAGATACTACAGATAGATAAGCCAACCACCTAACGAAGGCAGAGGTTGACAACAGATGCAAAATTAAGTCATGCAGGTATTGTACACTCTTCTCTCCTCAGTAGATGATCACTCAGTAATTTTCAACCAACACTGTGAGTAGTTATTAAATACATAACACTGTTTATTGGGCACTGAGTAAAGCCACAGAGAAGGTCAAAATATGGCCTTAGACTTCAAGGGACATAAAATTTAATGTGAAACATAATTACCAATCTTAAACTATATTAAGTAGGGATGTATAAAATCATTGACTTGAAGATGTCAGAGGGAGAAAAAATCATGAAAATGGAACATAGAGTATAGTTCCCAATCACATAGTAACAAACAGAACAGTTATGTTTTATTTGTTATTTCATTGTGAATCTAAGTAATATTTGGCTTGAACCAAGAATTTCTTGCCTAAACAGAGTCCAAAACCCATCAGACTGTAAATCCCTCTCACTATTCACAGTTTACAGATCAATATACTGTAACTGAGACAAGTTCTTCCCTCTTTCTATGCCTGTGAATTTCTTTGACATTAACTTCTCCCAGTATTCTGTTTTACAGGGTTTCCTGAAACAGTTTTTCAAAAATTAAGAGATGTTAGCCATGGTACTAGAGAAGGAAATGGCAACCCACTCCAGTATTCTTGCCTGGGAAATCCCATGGACAGAGGAGCCTGGTAAACAATAGTCCATGGGATGGCAAAGAGTCAGACACGATGTAGACACTCAAAAACAACAACAACCTATGGTATTCTGTACTCTACCTTCACTTTGACCTTTACTCAGATTCCAAATTTGTTCTAAATAGAATGGAACAAAAAAGAATAGAAGCAAAAATCTCCTTATTCTTCATTTTTCATCTCTTCTTGCCACAATACCAATCCTATAATCCTCAGTTTTGTAACAAACTCAGAGGAAAGCTCTGTTCAAGCAACAGTGGAAAACTGGTAGAGCAAAAATGAAGAATTCCACTGTGGAAAACAGAAATCTTTTAATGCATGGCAAGAGACAAAAGTGGGTACAGATATGTAGAGTTTTAGAAGATTATCACTTGACAAATCAAAATGAGAGTATGTGGGCTTTGGAATCAGGTACATCTAAATTTAAGTTATAGATTGTCTAAATAATCTAGAACCAGGCAATTTATTCAACCTCTAATTGAACCTCGGGAATTCCCTGGTGGCTTAGACAGTAAAGAATTCAACTGCAATGTAGGAGACCTGGGTTCGATCCCTGGATTGGGAAGATCCCCTGGAGGAGGGCATGGCAACGCACTCCAGTATTCTTGGAGAAAGAAATGGCAGCCCCCTCCAGTATTCTTGCCTGGAAAATCCCACGGAGGGAGGAGCCTGGCAGGCTACAGTCCAAGGGGTCACAAAAAGTCGGACATGACCTGAGCTACTAACACTTTCGCTTTCAATGAACCTCAGGAAATGTGGATAATAATACCTAAATAATATATCATTATGATGTTTAATATAGCAAATCAATTATTATATAGGAAATATATTTTAAAAAATAGATTCTAGTTTCATATTTGGAAAGGACTCATGCAAAGAGTTGACTCATTGGAAAAGACTCCGATGCTGGGAGGGATTGGGGGCAGGAGAAGGGGCGACAGAGAATGAGATGGCTGGATGGCATCACTGACTCGATGGACGTGAGTCTGGGTGAACTCCCGGAGTTGGTGATGGACAGGGAGGCCTGGCGTGCTGCGATTCATGGGGTCGCAAAGAGTTGGACACGACTGAGCGACTGAACTGAACTGAACTGAATAGTTATCCATCTTATTTTACATATGTAGATACTGCAAGTTTTATTCAGCAAGCACTTGCTCATAAACCATTTTTCTTATTGCACTGAGTTATAATTTAGGGCACAGTACAAAGTGTCTTCATGTAAAAGATCCCCAAAATAGCTAAGGTTGCCTGTCTGGAGCAAAGGCTTCCTTTCCCCAAAAATCTGAGTCAGATTTATCAGGGGGATCACCAGGTGCTAACCACCAGCATTCTCAGCTAATTTCCTCTACAGCTGGAACTCTCATTAAAATGATCTGCAAGCTAAGTGCTATCTTTTTATATCCTATATCCAAGGCTGTTCTCACTCATGTACCAAAAGAATGTTGAAGAGCAGGGGGGCTGGGTTCCCTCCTGGAGGATTATTCCACTGAGTATCCAGCAGTGCCAGAGCTCCCATTTGTCTTTCTTTTGGATTAAGAGGCAACAAGAGACCATTTGCCTCTCTTTAACTGGCCCTTGAATTGTATTTTCCCAATAAAGCTACTTACCCACATTACATGACATTATAATTTGCTTCTGCTGACTTTGCCATATGCATGGATAATAAGGTATGGCTTCTTTACTAATTAAAATATTTAGATGACATAATCTATAATATGTATTAAAGACATTAACACATTCTACACAGAAAAAAAATACTCAACATTTTAATTTCTCAGAAAAAGCAATGCTTGATTTTTATACAGAATCTCAGGGTCCCTTGGTAATAAAATAAGTAGCAAACAACTTGCTGTGGGAGCCAGGGATGAATAAACTATATGTGGACATGGCCAGCATCTCTGCCTAGATAATTTAGATACAATTTAGAAATGATAGGGCTCATCCTAGTACTCAGTATCATGGAAATCCTTGTGACCTAATAATGCCTGCTGGTACTGGAAGAGTGGCATTGCTACATTTCAAGTCCTGCTCAAAGCAGTAGCTTGGGCAAAGGTATATCTTTTACTACACTTCATAATTCTTTTACATTCCACCCTTCTCCATCTCCCCATAGACATAGCAATTGCTGAAATAATCCATATCTTATAAGAAGCAAGAATTCATGAGAAGACATGAGAAGAACAGGTCTTTGAGCAAAACCTTTCCTATAATTTGGAGTTATTTGCCCTTATGAATTTCTATCAGGTGGTTTCATTATCTTTTTGTGGAAACTTGATGTTTTGTGATCTATAGCACTTCCTCCTCAGTCCTGGAAAGTCTTGAACTGAATTCAACCATGTCCACCCAAACATTCAGTATCCTAAAAAAGGAAAACGATAGAAGTATATTGAATTCCATATCCCAGATCTCTCTAACCAATATTAGAAAGGTTTCTCTTGGTTGCTTCAATCCATAGATTAAAAATAATTCACAATGTTAGATGACTTATAAAGTCACTGCCTAAAATGAGAAGAAAGGAATGCAGATATTACCTGGCTAAAATCTATATCTCCACTGAACAATTAACCAGAACATTTTTTTTTAGGGGAGGGCATCCCTTTATCTTATAAAGAAAAAAATGAGAATAAGAGGATTGGACAGAAAACTCCACTGAAAAGGAATCATGTATCTAAATGAAAAGCTAAATATATGTAAATCCTATACAAAAACATAGGAGTTAATTCTTCATGACCTAGGATTAGGCAGTATTTATTCAACAACAAAAACAAAATAAATTAATTAAACTCTATCAAAATTAAAATTTTTTGTGCTTAAAAGGACACCATCAGAAAGTGAAAAAAACAACCCAGAGAATGGGAGAAAATACTTGCAAATGATATATCTGAAAATGGAATTGTATCAAGAACTGGTAAAGGTAAGTTTTCATTCCAATCTCAATGAAGGGCAATGACAAAAAATGTTCAAACTACCAGTCAGTTGCACTTATCTCATGTGCTAGTAAGATTATTCTCAAAATTCTTCAAGGTAGGCTTCAGCAGTATGTGAACAGAGAACTTCCAGATGTACATGCTGAGTTTAGAAAGGCAGAGGAACCAGAGATCTAAATGCCAACATTCTTTGGATCATAGAGAAAGGAAGGGAATTCCAGGAAAAACATATACTTCTGTTTCATTGACTATGCTAAGTCTTTGACTGTGTGGATCACAACAAACTGGAAAATTCTTAAAGAGATGGGAATACCAGACTACGTTACCTGTCTCCTAAGAAATCTGTATGTGGGTCAAGAAACAACAGTTAGAAACCTACACGGAACAACTGACTGGTTCAAAATTGAGAAAGGAGTAAGACAAAGCTGTATATTGTCATCCCGTTCATTTAACTTATATGCCAAGTACACATGTGAACTGCCGGGCTGGATGAATCACAAACTGGAGTAAGACTGCTAGGAGAAATATCAACACCCTGAGATATGCAGATAATACCACTCTAATGGCAGAGAGTAAAGAGGACCTAAAGAGACTATGGATGAAGGTGAAAGAGTATAGTGAAAGAGCTGACTTGAAACTCAACACTCAAGAAACTAAGATCATGACATGTAGTCCTAAGTGCCTGTGCTTAGTCACCAGTCATGTCCCACTCTTTGCAACTCCATTAACTGTAGCCCACCAGGCTCCTCTGTCCATGGGGATTCTTCAGGCAAGAATATTAGATTTGGCTGACATGCCCTCCTCCAGGGGATCTTCCCAACCCAGGGACTGAACCCAGGTCTCCCACATTGCAGGCAGATTCTTTACCATCTGAGCCACCAGGGAAGCCCAAGAATACTGGAGTGGGTAGCTCTCCCTTCTCCAGGGTCACTTCCCAGCCCAGGAATCAAAACAGGGTCTCCTGCACTGCAGGCATATTCTTTACCAGTTGAGTTACCAAAGAAGCCTCTTTAGTCCCACGACTTCATGGTAAATAGAAGGGGAAAAAATAGAAACAGTGATAGATTTTATTTTCTTGGGCTCCCAAATCACTGTGGGCAGTGACTGCAGTCATGAAATTAAAAGATGCTTGCTACTTGGAAGGGAAGCTATGACAAGCCTAGACAGCGTATTAAAAAGCAGAGACATCACTTTGCTGACAAAGGCCCATCTCGTCAAAGCTGTCATGTATGGATGTGAGAACTGGACAATAAGGAATGCTGAGAGCCAAATAATTCATATTTTCAAACTGTGGTGCTAGAGAAGACCCTTGAGAGTCCCTTGGACTGCAAGGAGATCAAATCTCAAACCAGTCAATCCTAAAGAAAATCAACCCTGAATACTCATTAAAGAGACTGATATTGAAGCTGAAGCTTCACAAGTTTGGCAACCTGATGCAAATAGCCAATTCATTGGAAAAGACCCTGATGCTGGGAAAAATTGAAGGTGAAAAGAGAAGGGGCAGCAGAGATTAGATATCATCATTGACTCAGTGATCGTGAGTTGAGCATACTGGGAGACAGTGGAAGACAGGGGTGCCTGGTGTGCTGTAGTCCATAGGGTCACAAAGAGTCAGACATGACTGAGTGACTAAACAATGACAATCAAGTATATATAAAGAGCTCTGACAAAACAACAATACAAATAACTACTCAATTGAAAATGAACAATCTGGATAAATATTTCTCCAAAGAAAATATACAAATGGACAGTAAATACATGAAGAAGTGCTATCATTAGCCATTAGGAAAATATAAATCAAAACCACAATGAGGTAACACTTCACATGTATTTACTAGGATAGTTATAATCAAAAAGGTGGGTAACAACAGGTGTTGGCAAAGTTATAGAGAAACTGGACTCCTATTGTTGATGGTAAAATGTTTCAACTGCTTAGAAAAACTATTTGGCAGTTCATTAAAAATGTTAAATGCAAAGTTATAAAACAGACCAGCAATTCTACACTCAATATATAACCAAGAAATGAAAAGACGAGTGTACAGTCACTCTAAAATTTGGGCACAAATGTTTATAGAAGCATTATTTATAATAGATTAAAAAGTATAAGCATCTCAGATATCTATGAACTGATAAATACACAAATAAAATCTGGCATATACATATATTGTAATATTCAGCTATAAAAATAATGAAGTGCTGATAACATACTACATTCATATTTACGATATGAATAAACCTTTTAAACATTATGCTAAATGAAAGAAGCCCATCAGTCACAAGGAACAATGAATTACATGATTCCATTCCAGAGGCAAATGTAGAAAAACAGAAAATATATTAGAGATTGATCGAGTCTAAAGGGTGGTACAGAAATAGGAAGTGACTGCTAATAGATGTAGGATTTATTTAGGGGATGGTGAAAGTGTTCTGAAATTGGTTGTGGTAACGGTTGTACAACTTTGTGAATATAATTTTAAAAAACATGAAATTGATCACTTTAAAAATGCAAATTATAGTTTTAAAATTACATCATAATAAATGTTTAAAAATAGTCCAGGAGATGTCGTTTGCATAAGTGACCAACAACAATCTTACTATTAAATGTGAAGTCAGAACAGAAAGCAGAGTCCAGTTTCTAAGAAGAAACCAAAGTGGTCTAATCTCTCGAATTTGACCTCAGTATTGCTAAACTATTGAGAAGTAACAGAGCTTGAGCAGATGAGGCAGGTTTCAGAGATGATATGTCCAGAATTGGACAGCAGGTCAATATGATCAGCAGATTAACATAATCTTTGTTTGAAGAACTTTAACTACCCTAGACCAAAAATAATTCCCAGATATCTTCCTGTTATGTTCTAGAATAAAATGCAGAAAACCAAAGGGCTTTAAAATTACTTAATTCAGTTAAATAATAGAAGAGCAGAGCAGTCATGCCACCAGAGATGGATAAATTCACCACTGAAAGTGACAACATGTAGATAAAGCTCAATAGACTTATGCCAATGCATATGCCAATATAAAAGGGAAGCAGATTTTTTTAAATGATCTCCAGTCAGGAGATCATTTTTTTATGATCTCTAGACATTGCTAACAGTGTAGAGAAGGTCACTGGCTGTCACTCTGTGACTCTTAGATGATGGTCATGACTATTATTAAATTCATTTTAACAGTAAGGGGCTCAGAGGGAGTGTGCAAGCATTTGATATAGATACATGTAGAAAGATACCAAGTTGACAGTTATGGAGATGTTTGATGTGCAAAATTAAAAAAAAAAATTATCTGTCCTGTAAAGTAATTTATATTATATTGTATAGTATTGTACTTTTTAAGACCTGATTCAAAAGTTAATAGTTACATATTTTCATTACATCAATTACTTGGAAATAAAGGGAATGATTTAAAATATATATTTACATACATATGCCATCAGGAAGTGTATTGAAATGAGCTAATTAAGTGAATACTAATGGGAACTGATTATAAACACTGAAGAAATTATCAAATAGAGCTTCATCAGGAGAATATATACTCAATCTAAAAAGAAAATCTTACTTTTGTTATTAAGCTGTTGGCAAGATTTTAGCATAGCTATTTCACAAGAGAAATTTGATTATTATTCCTTGTTACATTTTAAAAGAGGACCTGTTTAAAGATACAGACTACCTAAATCAGAGTTATTTTTACTCAATTATATGCACTTTTTCTTGGGGGAATTTCAGTAGGCTTTTCAAAAGTAACTTCATTCACTGGGCCCACAGACAACATAACCAGTTTTCTTTAGCAATTTTCATTTTTCTTAAAACCATGACCCATTTGATATCTTAAAAACAGCAACATTAATTTTAATTTGTCATATTGTAGGATATAAATTGACTAAATGTTAATAGCATTCTTTTTGAGTAATCAGTTCTACATGATTAACCTAAAAATTACCAAAACATTGTTTACTCTTCATTTGTATCTGAAGAAAGAAAACCATGAAGAGTCAGACAGAGTTGGATTAATTTACTTTCTGATTTGTATTAAAACTTGCCACAATGATTCATAATCATTTTACTCGATATTTATCCTGACAAAATAGCTTAATTTTGAAGGCAGCTCATTGGAAAATAATTCAAGGCCAAAAGGTATTTTACTTCATAACTATATACAATTAAGTTGCATGGAAAATACCATTCTAATTTTTCTTGCCTCTTCTTCATTGAATAAAAAACGGGCAAAATACAATCTTGTGAGCACTCTCCTTGGAAGACTTTTTTTTTTTTTTTTTAATAAAATCAAAGTAGGTAGCTTGTGGTTTTAACACCATCTAGCGGGCTTCCTTTGTGACAGCAAGTGAAAACTAGAGACAAAAAGGCAGGACACAGACCATAGAACTGTCGTAATTGAAACTTCCCAGGATTTTCTTTTGAAAGTAATTTAATCTACTGAGGGGGTCAAACTAAAGAAGACACTGAGTTTGTGTTCCAGTTAAAAGAAAAAAAAATATTAATCCCTCTTCTCTTCTTAAAAATGAAGAAACTGAGACATGATCACACAAATACTTTTCTCTCTCATTTACAGTTATTTTGAAAATGCAGAAACATCAAGGTCATATACATATATAAATATATATATATATATATATATTTCTAAATTATTTCATCTGATTGATAAGTGTCATTTATAACTTTATGCTACTTCTGTCTTGGGTATTCGTTTGAAAAAGGTGTATGGATTCATTACATATTCTAATGTATTGTCTATAGATTATAAGATAAAGTCAAGCATGTATCTGCTGATACTTTTTAAGTTGACCTGTCTTTACACTTAGAAATGCCTCTTAATAGTAGGCTTCCCTGGTGGCTCAGATGATAAAGACTCTCCTGCAATGCAGGATCCCTTGGTCAGGAAGATCCCCTGGAGAAGGAAATAGCAACCCACTCCAGTAATCTTGCCTGGAGAATTCCATGGACAGAGGAGCCTGGCAGGTTATAATACATGGGGTTGCAAAGAGTCAGGCATGACTGAGCAACTATCACTCACTTATACATACACACACACACACACACACACACACATATATACACACATATACATATTTCCCTGGAGAAGGCAATGGCACCTCACTCCAGTACTCTTGCCTGGAAAATCCCATGGATGGAGGAGCCTGGTGGGCTGCAGTCCATGGGGTCGCTAAGAGTCGGACACGACTGAGCGACTTCACTTTCACTTTTCACTTTCATGCATTGGAGAAGGAAATGGCAACCCACTCCAGTGTTCTTGCCTGGAGAATCCCAGGGACGGGGGAGTCTGGTGGGCCGCTGTCTATGGGTTCACACAGAGTTGGAAATGACTGAAGTGACTTAGCAGCAGCAGCAGCAGCGTACATATTTCCCATTCTAATGAAATAATTTTCCCTCATACTACAGATGAACTTCTGGATATTGAATCCAATAATGTTTTAAAAGTATCATTCTTACTAACTTTAAAATATATTTGATACTTTGTAAGTGGCAAAATTTTTTTAAAAATATTTCCTGTTTCCACAAAAAATATGCTTTTCTGAATCTTTTTAATGTATATCAAATGAATGAATAAATGAAGTTTAGTCATTTAAGAGATTATTCATTAAGAGATTCTTAATCTCACCCAAGTTCTCAAAGGTAGAAAGGGGCAGGGATGAGGGTCAAATCCAAATTTACTAACTCTAAATACAAGTTTCATCTGATGATAGCACAACCAACATTTTAGTGGGAAAAGAGAAGACTCAAGGGTTTTTAATTTCATAGGAGGATCTCTTTAAAATGAATCCAAACAAAGAATAAGAGTTTAATAGGTCAGAGGAGGTATGGAGATGCTATAGACTGAATGTTTGTACACTCCCAGTGTTGAAATCTAACCCCTGATATGAAGGAGTAGAGTATCTTTTTTACAGGTAACACACCAGAAAACTCTTGAATAGTTCTACTTCAGCCCACCCAAGGGCTTTCTTTACTATTTTCTGTGTGTGCCTTCCCCTGAAAACATACGGGTTTGCATTCTGTCACCAACAATATCTAGACTGTTTGAAGCCTATGAAAGTCTAATATTCTACTGGTCTAATATGGTAATAAGACAGAAGCACAAGATGATTCACAGTCTTTATGCCTTGTATTATGTTTTGAGCATGCTATTTGGTTAATTCTCTAATACTAACAAGAAGAAATCTACTCAGGGCCCTAAAGAGGAAGGAAAAATATCAGTTATCAAACATCAGTTATCAAAAACAAGTCACCTCAAATGGAAGGCATACTGAGCATAGTGGTCAATTAGTTCTGCTCACTCTGAAATTGTTCAAAGGGAAATAACTATTAGAGGTATGAAGTGACAGTATAAAGCCTGGTATAAACTAAGGTTATCTTAAGTTAATATTTAGCTACTTTTAAGTCCTCCTGAATAATGTTTATTCCTTAAACTTAATTTTCTTATTGTTCTCTATAAAGAGTTACTTAAAAATGTGGTGCCTAAAAAGGAGAAAAATTTGTCTCATATCAACCCATTTTCTAGTCCTTTAAAACATTCAATCAGGAAAGGATTCAGAAAAGGTGATTTTTTAAAATGAATCCAAACAAAGAATGAGTTTAATAGGTCAGAGGAGGTATGGAGGTACTATAGACTGAATGTTTATATACTCCCAGTGTTGAAATCTAACCCCCAATATGACAGTATTTGTAGGTGGGGCCTTTGAGAGGTTGTTAGGTCCTGGGGTTGGGGTCCTCATGAATGAGATTAGTGCCTTTACAAATGAGATGCCAGAGAGATCCCTGAGCTCTTCCACCATGTGAAAACATAGCAAAAAGACAGTCATCTGTGAACCAGAAATATACTAAATCTGCTGACACCAGGATCTTGGACTTCCAGCCTCCAGGACTGTGAGAAATAAATTTCGGTTGTTTGTATGTCACCCAGTCTATGAAATTTTGTTACAGCAGCCCAAATAGAAATTGGAGACCTGAAAAATATGTGAAATTTGCAAAGCTCACTGTTTTGATGCAAAGTACATCAGACAACATTGAGGTTTTGTTTATAGAAAAGATATGAATCATATGGTAGAAATATAGGTTATAGCCAGGATAGGAGGTGGAATATAAGAAAGCAGAAGGATTTTGAAAAGATATCTATAGGTAATTGTCCCTCAGTAAGAGTGTGACATGATCTTAGAAGATATATTTCAGGAAAATTTAGAGAAAATTGATTTGCATGGAGCTATTGCAGAAGGAAAGACATCAAAGGAACAGAACACTGTTAGAATCAGTTGTCTAAGTACAATAAGTCTAGTATAAGCAGGTCATAAGTGAGAATAGGGGAAGTCTTTGGGAATGAAATGATGCATATGAGATCTACGGTAAAAAATGAGAAATCAAAAGAGATTGACAACTCTTCCTGAAAATGACAGGTGAAGGGGAGGGAGGAGCAAAAGTGTTCAAGCCAAGGATGAATGGCAGAAAGAAAATTACAGTTAGCAAAACTTGGAATGTCAGAAGTCAAAGAAAGTATTGGAAGAAAAAAAAAAGATAAAGATAGAATAATATTTCTTAACCCTGAGATACCCTTTGGACACCCATTTGGAAATGTTCTATAGGATTTGGAATTTTAGAATTATATTACAGGAAAGAGATCACGGATTATAGTGAATGACTTCTTTAAGGGAAAAGAGTAGAAGGATTTAAATAAAAAACAAAAAGAAAATGACCCAGCAAAGAAACTGCTTAGAAAGTTCAGTGAAATTAGAAAACATTCAAAGTAGTACCAGTAGGGAAGTCCCCTTTTTCAAAACATGAATCAGTGACTATTTCAGCAATATAATTAGATCTTCATGATCAAAATTTAAATTCTAAAACTGTCAATTATCTTTCATTAAAACCTGTAAGTAACTGGGACAGTTTAATTAAAAAAACAAAAACACTGAAAGAAAATGTAGCTTTATTTTAGCAATGATTCTTACCAAGATTAGTTCCCTTAGGATTCTAGCTATTCTTGAGCTGTAAGTAACTTACATAGTACAAAAAAAAAAACAAACAGAAAACTATATACTCTATCAATAAAGGAAATATATTTAAAGACACTGGATGCTTGGGGCTGGTGCACTGGGATGACCCAGAGGGATGGTATGGGGAGGGAGGAGGGAGGAGGGATCAGGATGGGGAACACATGTATACCTGTGGTGGATTCATTTCGATATTTGGCAAAACCAATACAATAGTGTAAAGTTTAAAAATAAAATGAAAAAAAAAAAAAGAAAAAAAGTTCCTAACTTAAAAAAAAAAAAGAAATATATTTGGCTTTTAAAGACTTTTTAATTATATTGTACCCAAAACAAAAGTTTTCAGGAGCAAAATCAACTTCTTGCATTCTAGAAAAGTAATCATATTTTAAAGGTCATGTTTTCTCTCAGATTTACTGAAACATTCCACCAGTGTCATAATATTCTTTAAGTGCTGTGGCCAATGTACCAGGCACATTACAAATATTATTTTATATTTTAGGATATCATGTAAATATAATATTTTTTAATAAATTTTTGCCTAGGTATCATGTTCTTGTTCATTCACTCACTAAAAAATATTTTTTGAGCACTTAGGATGTATCAGTGAATAAACAGAGAAACATCTTTGCCCTCTCATTAAATATGGTTGCAGTTCAGATTACGATGTTGAACCCAACTATAACTTGACCCTATGACATGTGGAGCATTTGCTGTTAAATTTATCAATGCATTTATGCTCCGTATGTGTAAAAATCATCCTCCCCCGCCCTCAGGAAATCTATGTCTTTCAAGTGTGAGGGAAATGAAATGACCTTTACTCCTGTCTACTTTAATAATGCTTGTATTGTTAATTATCAATAAAATGTTCCATGTCCCACTCTTCAAAAACAAACATACTTATACTGTAACTTAGATTACAACAAAAGATAAAAGACAGACAAAATTCCAAACAACTGACCACTGAGAGTGCATGCCTGAACTTTGTCCTTCCTGGAGGGACCATAGATTTTGCACTTAATTAAGTAGTGACTGAGCAATGGATTAGTGTTCTCAATGATTTTCTGATTTAGTTGACTAACTGAAAATTTCCACAGGGCAGAGCACAATTTACTTGTGTGCCCCAATTAGCACTGCTAACTGGGGCACAAAATTGGCATAAAATTGGACCCTGATTTTGTATTAGCCACCATTCAGGGAATGGCAAATAGCCAGAAGACTCAAAAGGAAGCCCTTAGAATCCTTCCTTTTCTTATTTGTTAAACCATACAGTGGTCCAGTTTTATTTTTATAGGAAAGTTTACAGTTTATGGTCTACTGTGGATTATCAAAAGGAGTGTGATTAATTAAGAGGGGCATGAGGATTGAAAGCCTAACTCTGAGAGATATAAGGGCAACCAAGGCACTGGAAATTCTTTTCTATAAGTTCTTCAGTACAAAGCTGAATCTCAACAGCAACTTTTTTTGTAGACAGATATCCATTAAAATGCTGGAAGTAATTTGTACCTGGCAAAGAAAACTTGTGTCATATCTCCATAGATTATTTGTTTGTAAGGTTCATGTAGCCACAATCACATTTTCTATCTGCGCATCACAGGTTTTCTATGTCATTTGTATAGTCTTTCAGAGGCCCAAAGAGCCACATTTAAAGACAAGACTTTTTAACACATCTGTTTGCCATTTGAAAGCCCAACATTTTCTTTAGTCTAAAACTGCATTTTCCTGCTCTTTATTCATTTAATAATAGGCTTCAGTACAAACACATAGTAATGTTACCAAAAGGGCAAGTGCAGTAAGTAGCCTTATGAAGGAAAGTCTGCCAGCTTTTCCTAATGCAAATTGGGAATCTTATTAAAATATGATTGTCCACAGGACCTTTACTGAATGAAAACATCTCTTCTTCAGAAACCTATCTTGGGAAAAGAAACAATTAAAATGAAAAGGCAATCTACAGAATTAGAAAAAATATTTACACATATATATTTGTGTATAAGTGTGTGTGTGTGTATAATAAGGAGTTAACATTTAAAATATATAAGGAACTCAATAACAGAAAAGCAAATGATCCAATTAAAAATGAGAGAAAGGACCTGAACAGACATTTCCCTAAGAAGACATACAAATGATCAACAAGGACACAAAAACATGCTCAATGTCACTAATCATCTGGAAAACAGAAATTAAGTCCACAGTGATATATCACCTCACATCTGTTGCTGCTGCTAAGTCACTTCAGTCATGTCCGACTCTGTGCAACCCCACAGACGGCAGCCCACCAGGCTCCCCTGTCCCTGGGATTCTCCAGGCAAGAATACTGAAATGGGTTGCCATTTCCTTCTCCAATGCATGAAGGTGAAAAGTGAAAGTGAAGTAGCTCAGTCCTGTCCGACTCTGAGCGACCCCATGGACTGCAGCCTACAGGGCTTCTTCATCCATGGGACTTTCCAGGCAAGAGTACTGGAGTGGGGTGCCATCGCCTTCTCTGTCACATCCGTTAGAATACTTTTTATCAAACAGACAGCAGATAATAAGTGCTGGTGATGATGCAGAGAAAAGTGAACTCTTGTGCACTAACTGTGTGAATGTAAGTTGGTACAACCACTATGGAAAACAACATGTAAATTCCTCAAAAAGTTAAAAATAGAACTACCATATAAACCAATAAGCCTACTTCTAAATAACGTATCTGAAGGATATGAAATCAGTATCTTGAAGAGGTATCTACAGTCCCATTCACTGAAACTTTATTTACAATGAAAGACATGGAATAACTTAAATGCTGATAGATAAATGGATAAAGAAAATATAATGAAGTATTATTCAGCCATAATAAAGAAAAAAATACTAAGATTTGTGACTTCATGGATAGACTGTGGGAGTTTTTTGGTAAATGAAATAAATCAAATAATTAAAGACAAGAACTGTATGATTTTATATGTGGAATCCATAAAAGTTGAACTCACAGATGTATGAAGTAGAACAGTGGTTTTCAGGAGCTGGGTGTTGGGGGAAATGAGATGTTACTCAAGGAGTACAAATTTCTAGCTATATGGGGAATAAGTTCTGGAGATCTAATGTACAGCATGCTTCTGCTGCTGCTGCTAAATCGCTTCAGTCATGTCTGACTCTGTGCGACCTCATAGACGGCAGCCCACCAGGCTCCCCCGTCCCTGGGATTCTCCAGGCAAGAACACTGGAGTGGGTTGCCATTTCCTTCTCCAATGCATGAAAGTGAAAAGTGAAAGTGAAGTTGCTCAGTCGTGTCTGACTCTTGGCGACCCCTTGGACTACAGCCCACCAGGCTCCTCCGTCCAAATAACAATACTGTATTGTATACGTGAAAGCTGCTATGAGAGCAGATATTAAATGCATTCACCATAAACAACAAAAATCTTAATTATATGTAATAAAGGATGTGTAAACTAACATTTTTTTGTTAAATATTTCATAATATATACAAATCATCCCATTGTAAACTTTAAACTTACACAATATTGTATACCAACTCTATTTTTTATTCATTTTTTTAAACCTAAAGCTGCTCAAAAATATTAATTAAAAAATACAACTGTATCATAAAATATATTGTACATGTCCTTTCAATTTTCCATGAAACTTGTTTTTTACAGAATTAGTAAAAGGGAGCCTCTGATTCAACAAGTCCATAAAATGTTCACATAACTACTCAGAGTGAAAGACGAAGAGAGAGATTCATGATCTTTCTTCACTCAAAGAATCCCTATATCCTTTACTCTTAAGCCATTCCATCTGAAATGATTAAAACAAAAACTGAAATCTTATGCACAATGAGCTGTAAATACAGCCAGTCATCACATGTATGACAAGAAAATGTGTATAAGTGATGTCTGTATGCATTTGCAGACATCAGTGTTGCATACACAGAATTTTGATTTGAAATTCCCATCTATTAAAAATACAACAATTCAGGAATAAGGACTAGCTATATCCATATGCAAAAACATATATACATACAAACACATATACAAGCTTACAAATACAAAAATTCACACTGTCAATGTCTTTGAACTCAATTTTCCACAGGTGATTTTATCTGAATTCCAACTATATACATGAAAATGGTAGAACTGAAGCTTTCTCAGCTTTTTCTGAGGTGGGATAATATCAATGTCTACTTAACTTTGATCATGAAGCCCTAGGAAAGGGATCATGTCATCTCCCCTATTGAAAATAATTGTAGGAATTTTATCAGTACCTCTCTCAAATAACAATTAACAATAATAATAATGGTAATGTGAGAGCCAGTTTGAGCTGTAATGATACCCTAGATGAAATAAAAATCTGCCATCCTCTCTATCACTACATCCAGCCAGCTTGCTAATCAAATACTGGCAGAATGAACTAGAGTTTAAATAGCATCATTATTATGATTTAAATGTAAGTTCTTGTGAAAGACTGACAACCTTGGAAAGTAAAGTCATCCATTTATCCACAAAATAGGCAGAGCACTTGAAGGGACAATACTTGCTTCCCCTCCACTGACCTGCCAAGCAGTTTGAACTCTTTTCCAAAAGACCACATCTGGTGAGAAGAGAGTCTTAACCATTAGGGAGCAGATGCCCACATCATCATAACTAAAATAATAGTGCTGGCAAATTGGAGTCATAAAGATCCCTATGTGCTGTTCTAAGAAGACCCGCAAACGTTCAGGCCACTGCAGGTGTCAAGAAACTGGTAAATCATACTCCCTGTCTTGGGAAATTTGCATATGATAGAATGTGATTAAAGATGGGAGGTTTATATCAGCCTGCATTCCATCTCCACATGTTACTGTGTGAGAGACTTTGAGAATCTATTATTCTATAGGGGCTTGGTGGGAAAGATCATTGTAATCAATGAGCCTTTCTCTACTCTCTACATACCAGTCTACTCACCTTCTTCTCTACATCTCAAAAGTCATAAGCAAGTTCAAGTACTGATAATCAAATTTTCATTACACTTTCTCTAAGGTATCAACTAACATCATCCTACACTGTCATGTTCATTGCAGACTTCCTTTGAGTTCTCATGCTACTCCATAATTATTTTAAAGCCTTTTATTTTTTGTCTGAATCAGCAATCTCAGAAAGGAGAGTCTCTTTTATTGGGACAAATACCACCTATATATAAAAGACAAATTCTGTTTCTGAGCCCTTTGAGATAGATAGCTTATATTGCACGTTCTTTATTTGGATTAGTTCATTCAGTTCTCAAAATCCCATTTTACTGATGAGACAAATGAGGTCACTGCAGACAGATTGAGGAGATCAAAATACAGAGATAGTAGTCATGTTCTTCTTCCTACTCCTCAACATTTTAAGCAGTATACCACCAAGTCCACAAGATGGCCAATATTATATGAATTGTCATCAAATTCCATTTGAATCAAAATCAGGTTCAAGGGAAACGGATTTTTTACCCATGAGGGTAACTATGTCCATAGGCAGAATCTCACCTTGTACTTACTATTTGGCTTCTCTAAATCCACTGCAGACATGTATTTGATAAATAAGTAAAATCTAGGGAGAATGCCTTAAAAATCATTATTAAAAAATATTTCATATCTAGAAATACTATTGACATACAACAATAAAATTAGGGTGGGATAAGTCAGAAAGAATCTTCCACATACACACACACAAAAACATGCTAAGTTCCATGTATCAATAATACCTTGTTCCCTCTGCCCTCAGTTCAGTTCAGTTCAGTCGCTCAGTCATATTCGACTCTTTGTGACCCCATGAACCGAAGCACACCAGGCCTCCCTGTCCATCACCAACTCCTGGAGTTTACCCAAACTCATGTCCATTGAGTTGGTGATGCCATCTAACCATCTCATTCTCTATCATCCCCTTCTCCTCCTGCCCTCAATCTTTCCCAGCATCAGGGTCTTTTCAAATGAGTCAGCTCTTTGCATGAGGTGGCCAAATTATTGGAGTTTCAGCTTCAACATCAGTCCTTCCAACGAACACCCAGGACTGATTTCCTTTAGGGTGGGCTGGTTGGATCTCCTAGCACTCCAAGGGACTCTCAAGAGTCTTCAACACCACAGTTCAAAAGCCTCAATTCTTTGGCACTCAGCTTTCTTCACAGACCAACTCTCACATCCATACATGACCACTGGAAAAACCATAGCCTTGACTAAATGGACCTTCATTGACAAAGTAATGTCTCTGCTTTTTAACATGCTGTCTAGGTTGGTCATAATTTTCCTTCCAAGGAGTAAGTGTCTCTTAATTTTATGGCTGCAATCACCATCTGCAGTGATTTTGGAGCCCAAAAAGATAAAGTCAGCCACTCTTTCCACTGTTTTCCCATCTAATTGCCATGAAGTGATGGGAACGGATGCCATGATCTTCATTTTCTGAATGTTGAGCTTTAAGCCAACTCTCCACTTTCACTTTCGTCAAGAGGCTCTTTAGTTCCTCCTCACTTTCTGCCATAAGGGTGGTGTTATCTGAGGTTATTGATATCTCTTCCGGCAATCTTGATTCCAGCTTGTGCTTCCTCCAGCCCAGCATTTCTCATAATGTGCTCTGCATATAAGTTAAATAAGCAGGGTGACAATATACAGCCTTGATGTACTCCTTTTCCTATTTGGAACCAACCTGTTGTTCCATGTCCAGTTCTAACTGTTGCTTCCTGACCTGCATATAGGTTTCTCAAGAGGCACGTTAGGAGGTCTAGTATTCCCATCTCTTTCAGAATTTTCCATAGCTTGCTGTGATCCACACAGTCAAAGGCTTTGGCATAGTCAATAAAGCAGAAATAGATGTTTCTCTAGAACTCTCTTGCTTTTTCGATGATCCAGCGGATGTTGGCAATTTGATCTCTGGTTCCTCTGCCTTTTCTAAAACCAGCTTGAACATCTGGAAGTTCACAGTTCACATATTTCTGAAGCCTGGCTTGGAGGATTTTGAGAATTACTTTACTAGTGTGTGAGATGGGTGCCAATTGTGTGGTAGTTTGAGCATTCTTTGGCATTGCCTTTATTTGGGATTGGAATGAATACTGACCTTTTCCAGTCCTGTGGCCACTGCTGAGTTTTCCAAATTTGCTAGCATATTGAGTGCAGCACTTTCACAGCATCATCTTTCAGGATTTGAAATAGCTCAACTGGAATTCCATCACCTCCACTAGCTTTGTTCATAGTGATGCTTCCTAAGGCCCACTTGAGTTCACATCCCATGATGTCTGGCTCTAGGTGAGTGTGAGTGATCACACCATCGTGATTATCTGGGTCGTTAAGATCATTTTTGCCCAGTTCTTCTGTGTATTGTAGCCACCTCTTTTTAATATCTTCTGCTTATGTTAGGTCCATTCCATTTCTTTCCTTTATTGAGCCCATCATTGCATGAATCATTCCCTTAGTATTTCTAATTTTCTTGAAGACAGCTCTAGTCTTTCCCATTCTATTGTTTTCCTCTATTTCTTTGCACTGATCGCTGTGGAAGGCTTTATTATCTCTCCTTGATATTCTCTGGAACTCGGCAATTTGAATGGGTATATGTTTCCTTTTTCCTTTGTTTTTCACTTTTCTTCTTTTCACAGCTATTCGGAAAGCCTCCTCAGGCAGCCATTTTGCTTTTTTGCATTTCTGTTTCTTTGGGAAGCTCTTGATCACTGTCTCCTGTACAAGGTGACAAACTTCCATCCATAGTTCATCAGGCATTCTGTCTATCAGATCTAGTCCCTTAAATCTATTTCTCACTTCCACTGTATAATCATAAGGGATTTGTTTTAGGTCATACCTGAATGGTCTAGTGGTTTTCCCCACTTTCTTCAATTTAAGTCTGAATTTGGTAATAAAGAGTTCATGATCTGAGCCACAGTCAGCTCCTGGTCTTGTTTTTGCTGACTATATAGAGCTTCTCCATCTTTGGCTGTAAAGAATATAATCAATCTGATTTCAGTGTTGACCATCTGGTGAACTCCATGTGTAGTCTCCTCTTGTGTTGTTGGAAGAGAGTGTTTGCTATGACCAGTGTGTTTTCTTGACAAAACTCTATTAGCCTTTGCCCTGCTTCATTCTGTATTCCAAGGCCAAATTTGCCTGTTACTCCAGGTATTTCTTGACTTCCTACATTTGCATTCCAGTCCCCTATAATGAAAAGGACATCTTTTTTGGGTGTTAGTCCTAAAAGGTCTTGTAGGTCTTCATAGAACCATTCAACTTCAGCTTCTTCAGTGTTACTGGTCGGGCCATAGATTTGGATTACCATGATATTGAGTGGTTTGCCTTGGAAATGAACAGAGATCATTCTGTCATTTTTGAGATTGCATCCAAGTACTGAATTTTGGACTCTTTTGTTGACCATGATGGCTAGTCCATTTCTTCTAAGGGATTCCTGCCCACAGTAGTAGATATAATGCTCATCTGAGTTAAATTCACCCATTCCAGTCCACCTTAGTTTGCTGATTCCTAGAATGTCAACGTTTACTCTTGCCATCTCCTGTTTGACCACTTCCAATTTGCCTTGATTCATGGATCTAACATTCCAGGTTCCTATGCAATATTGCCGTTTACAGCATCGGACTTGCTTCTATCACCAGTCACATCCACAAGTGGGTGTTATTTTTGCTTTGGCTCCATCCCTTCATTCTTTCTGGAGTTATTTCTCCAGTGATCTCCAGTAGCATATTGGGCACCTACCCACCTGAAGAGTTCCTCTTTCAGTATCCTATCATTTTGCCTTTTCATACTGTTCATGGGGTTCTCAAGGCAAGAATACTGACATGGTTTGCCATTCCCTTCTCCAGTGGACCACATTCTGTCAGACCTCTCCACATGACTCATCCATTTTCGGTAGCCCCACAGGGCATGGCTTAGTTTCATTGAGTTAGACAAGGCTGTGGTCTGTGTGATCAGATTGGGTAGTTGTCTGTGATTATGGTTTCAGTTTGTGTGCCCTCTGATGCCTTCTCTCAGTGCCTGCCATCCTACTTGGGTTTCTCTTACCTTGGATGTGGGGTAGCTCCTCTTGGCCACTCCTGCGCAGTCTGGCAGCTGCCACTTCTTTATTAACTAGTCTTTTATTAACTACCTTTAGCCTCTTCAACCAAAAACAAAACAAACTTCACCAATGTTGCTATCAAAACACACATACACCTAAAATCAGGAAGTGATAGTTCAGACAAAATTTTTAACATTAAATGTTATAAGTGGCTCGAATCAATAAATTTTCTCATAGAGGGAGGTGAAATAAATGTCATCACTTAACCAAAAATTACCATGGCAAATATTGCTAATCGACTGAACTGGTCTTTCCTTTCAAACTGTTATAGGGTGTTAGAGTCATTCTTAACAAACTCTCCATGCCACAACATCTGGAATTGAACTGTAAAATTAATTTCATTTCTTATATTTCTTGTGAAAATACTGTATCAATTTAACTATTATTGCCAAAGGAATTAGTATATAATCCCCAAATACAGAAGAAAAATGACATATATATTTTATTCTGCTGTGCCTCTTTTCAAATCATCTGTCACAATTAACTATGTGGCATATTGTTCTGGGCAGAGGGCTCAACAGTAACCCTCATAGAACTCTACTTTTAATTCACATGGTTTTAAAAGGGTTTATTTAGACTTTGCTACCATGTTCAGCTACTAATCAGCCTTTATTTTACTTTTTGTGTGTCTTCTTTGCTACTTTTCCCTTTGTAGGAGGAAAAAAATGTTAATTCTCATTGAATAAATTTGGCCAGCTTTAATTTTCAAGAAATAAGCTCCCTTCTGGAGATGTACCTTAAAAGGAAGCAGAAGAAAACTTAGGAAACTGAGCTCTAGAAACAGTCTACTTATAACTTCAGAGAAGCAAGGAGGATGCTTGTACTGCAAAGATTCTGTGGGCATCACAAATGCCTAAGTACCTTCAAAACCAGCCTTTAATGAAAGAAGGAAATATGCAAACATGAAAACACAACTATTTCCCATAGGGATCAAAAGAGAAACATCTCAAAATTCAACTCATATTTGTTGAAAATTGTACATATTGTGAATGGAAAACAAGTTGAGAATGGCCTTTATCTTAAACCTCAGACTTGAATCTAAATTCTGCCCTCATGTCATCAGACCCACTATTATCTTGCCAAGAATTATATTACTTTCATTTGGTGCTGGATTAGTTTTAAGCAAAGAAATTACATAGAATCAATTAT
Organism: Bos indicus; assembly: GCF_029378745.1. Taxonomy (NCBI): domain Eukaryota; kingdom Metazoa; phylum Chordata; class Mammalia; order Artiodactyla; family Bovidae; genus Bos; species Bos indicus. Next base: position 49,655,491 of record NC_091761.1, on the reverse strand, counting down.
TGTTCTCAGAGGCTTTTTATTTACATTTAATAACCTTGAAAACTGGAATGAAAATTTTCTATATTAAAAACTTTGATTTTTTTGTTTCCTCTCCATATGAAGCTAAACACATTTTTGTATCCTAACTGACAATAAACTTGGTGAAAACTGGTTAATCAGGAGAGGAGCTTATAGCATAGTTAAATGACTGAGGAAGTGGTTGTGACACTGATATAGAGTCCCAACACCTATTAAATCAGCAATCTCCTTTCTCCCACCTTTCCCTTTAAACTTTAATCACATTGCATTGGGAGAAAATTTAGGGTGAATAGTATTTTTCTTTATTTTCAATCAATTTTAAATCCTTGATAGGAAGCTTAATTCTGTTGATAATTTTCTTATTTAAAGAATTTTAGAGACAAAGACTTACAAGATATCTCATGAATCCTCTCATTTTACAACTTAAGAAACAGAAATAAAGAAGATGAGGGTTTTCAACAATGCCATGCAATTAAATGGATGTCTGACACCAGATTCCCATTCCAGCATAATTTTTAACAATTCCTATTATCACTGAAATATTTTGTCTTCTTTTCCTCGTGAGTTTATTGACTTATCTTCTAATAATTTTTTTTTCCTTCTCCCTTCCCAGTCGGAGAAGGCAATGGCACCCTACTCCAGTACTCTTGCCTGGAAAGTCCCATGGATGGAGGAGCCCGGTAGGCTGCAGTCCATGGAATCGCTAGTAGTCAGACACGACTGAGCGACTTCACTTTCACTTTTCACTTTCGTGCATTAGAGAAGGAAATAGCAACACACTCCAGTGTTCTTGCCTGAAGAACCCCAGGGACGGGGGAGCCTGGTGGGCTGCTGTCTATGGGGTCGCAGAGAGTCGGACACGACTGAAGCAACTTAGCAGCAGCAGCAGCCCTTCCTAGTACCTGTATGAAAGAGCTTCCAGGCATATATATAGTCATTCACTCATTAAATGGAATCTTTATGGAATATGGCATTCCAGATTGTGAGGACTGAAAAATAAAACATAGCCATGAGAACAATATGTTCTTTAGAGATATCACATAATTTTAAACTAATGCAACATTAACAGAGCCATTGGTTGTCAAGAGAAAATTACCATTAATCTAGACCTAAACATATTAATCAGTTTTCATAGTAGGGAAGACTTGAGAAGAAATGTAGGTACCTTGTAGTACAGTCAACCCAGGTACTTTTGGCTCTGACAAAACTATGGGGGACCTGCTTAGACCTTCTTAAGTAACAGAAGTACCAAGGGGATAAGAAGGATTCTCCACTCCATCCTCAGTGTGCAGTGAATTTGACTTTACCCTGGATATCTCTACTTCAGAGCCCACCTAGAGCAGGAAGAAAACTGTTTACTCAAGCTGCTTACCAAGCTTCAGAAGTTCTAACCAAAGGCACTAATGTTCCCTAATGGCCTCATTTTTAGAACCAACTTCATCTTTCCTCTCAAACCTCAGTTCTCTTTTAATTATATCTTAAATAAGTCACATCTGATGGCCTTCAAACTTTTTGGAATAGACTTTTTCTAGTTATGGATATTTACTTATTTATCAGATAACTTAATCATAAATTATTATTCTAATAATGACTTGTGCATAATTAGAATGTATACAAAATTCAGACACCTTTTAAGGGTGAGATAAGATAAACAATATTTATACTTTGTATTTTAATTTTTTGTTAAAAGTACCAAAAGCTTTGTGTCCTCACAAAAATATTGTCAACCTATTTTAGTGAAATAATGTGGCTGAATTCACTATATTATTTGTGAAAATATTTTTAACACTTTAATGAGATACAATTCTTGATTCAGTTTATTCCAATCACTGATTTTAATGGTTCTCATAGGTTAAAAGTGTATCTTGCAGGAATATATAGACAGAATTGGAATGTCCATATTTTAATTTCTACTTATATCCATCTTTTCAATCTTAACTACCAATTATGCAAAGGTTATATGTTTAAAATTATCTAGTAAATTTCCATTGTCCTTGATGTCAGCCCATTTTTTCTTTACTATTTGTAAATTATAGCATATTGATAAAATCCATTCAATATTCATTGAGCTTTTCACTTGGTGTGTTTTAAAATATTGTAAGTTTCCAAGTATTGAACAGAAAGTGAAAGTGAAAGTGAAAGTTGCTCAGTTATTTCCAACTCTTTGCAACTCCATGGACTATACAGTCCATGGAAATCTCTGGGCCAGAAAACTGGAGTGGGTAGACTTTCCCTTCTCCAGGGGATCTTCCCAACCCAAGGATAGAACTGGGCTCTCCTGCATTGCAGGTAGATTCTTTACCAACTGAGCCATCAGCAAAGCCCTTTAGAAAAAAGTCACTCAGTAGTGTCTGACTCTTTTTGACCCCATGGACTACATAGTCCATGGAATTCTCCAGGCCAGAATACTGAAGTGGGTAGCCTTCCCCTTCTCCAGGGGACCTTCCCAACCCATGGATTGAGCCCAGGTTCCCACAGTGCAGGCAGATTCTTTGCCAGCTGAGCCCTAAGGGAAGCCTATCATAATAACTAATAGTAATTGAAAAATTCCCAATATCAGGCAGTCTCTTAAATTTTTCTATCCTGCAATTTTGTGAAATAGGTCCCATTTCTTATCTCTATTCAAACATGAAGATATATATATATAAGAGATTTGATAGGTGAAGAAATTTCCACAGCATGTTCGAACAACTTTCAACATTATCAGGAATTTTTCAGAAAATTGTACTTTCTCAGTCATGTACTGTATCTTGAAAGAACAGCAAAACATAAGGGAAAGTGTGTATGTGTTTTAAAAATACCTACTGTATACTATACACTGTATACTGTATACTGTAGACCTGCAAGACCTTTTAGAACTAACATCCAAAAAAGACATCCTTTTCATTATAGGGGACTGGAATGCAAATGTAGGAAGTCAAGACACACCTGGAATAACAGGCAAATTTGGCCTTGGAATACAGAATGAAGCAGGGCAAAGGCTAATAGAGTTTTGCCAAGAAAATGCACTGGTCATAGCAAACACACTCTTCCAACAACACAAGAGAAGACTCTACACATGGAGTTCACCAGATGGTCAACACCGAAATCAAACTGATTATATTCTTTGCAGCCAAAGATAGAGAAGCTCTATATAGTCAGCAAAAACAAGACCAGGAGCTGACTGTGGCTCAGATCATGAACTCCTTATTACCAAATTCAGACTTAAATTGATGAAAGTAGAGAAAACCACTAGACCATTCAGGTACGACCTAAATCAAATCCCTTATGATTATACAGTGGAAGTGAGAAATAGATTTAAGGGCCTAGATCTGATAGATAGAGTGCCTAATGAACTATGGACTGAGGTTCGTGACATTGTACAGGAGACAGGGATCAAGACCATGCCCCAGAAAAAGAAATGCAAAAAAGCAAAACGGTTATCTGGGGAGGTCTTACAAATAGCTGTGAAAAGAAGAGAAGCGAAAAGCAAAGGAGAAAAGGAAGGATATGAGCATCTGAATGCAGAGTTCCAAAGAATAGCAAGAGGAGATAAGAAAGCCTTCCTCAGTGATCAATGCAAGGAAATAGAGGAAAACAACAGAATGGGAAAGACTAGAGATCTCATCAAGAAAATTAGAGATACCAAGGGAACATTTCATGCAGAGATGGGCTCGATAAAGGACAGAAAAGGTATGGACCTAACAGAAACAGAGGATATTAAGAAGAGGTGGCAGAATACACAGAAGAACTGTACAAAAAAGAACTTCAAGACCCAGACAATCACGATGGTGTGATCACTCACACTCACCTAGAGCCAGACATCCTGGAATATGAAGTCAAGTGGGCCTTAGAAAGCATCACTACGAACAAAGCTAGTGGAGGTGATGGAATTCCAATTGAGCTATTTCAAATCCGGAAAGACGATGCTGTGAAAGTGCTGCACTCAATATGCCAGCAAATTTGGAAAACTCAGCAGTGGCCACAGGACTGGAAAAGGTCAGTTTTCATTCCAATACCAAAGAAAGCCAATGCCAAAGAATGCTCAAACTATGACACAATTGCACTCATCACACACTAGTAAAGTAATGCTCAAAATTCTCCAAGCCAGGCTTCAGCAATACATGAACCGTGAACTTCAAGATGTTCAAGCTGGTTTTAGAAAAGGCAGAGGAACCAGAGATCAAATTGCCAACATCTGCTGGATGATGGAAAAAGGAAGAAAGTTCCAGAAAAATATCTATTTCTGCTTTATTGACTATGCCAAAGCCTTTGACTGTGTGGATGACAATAAACTGTGGAAAATTCTTCAAGAGATGGGAATACCAGACCACCTGATCTGCCTCTTGAGAAACCTGTATGTGGGTCAGGAAGCAACAGTTAGAACTGGACATGGAACAACAGACTGGTTCCAAATAGGAAAAGGAGTATGTCAAGGCTGTATATTGTCACACTGCTTATTTAACTTCTATGCAGAGTACATCATGAGAAACGCTGGGCTGGAAGAAGCACAAGTTGGAATCAAGATTGCTGGGAGAAATATCAATAACCTCAGATATGCAGATGGCACCACCCTTATGGCAGAAAGTGAAGAGGAATTCAAAAGCCTCTTGATGAAAGTGAAAGTGGAGAGTGAAGAAGTTGGCTTAAAGCTCAACATTCAGAAAACAAAGATCATGGCATCAGGTCCTATCACTTCATGGGAAATAGATGGGGAAACAGTGGAAACAGTGTCAGACTTTATTTTGGGGGGCTCCAAAATCACTGCAGATGGTGACTGCAGCCATGAAATTAAAAGACGTTTACTCCTTGAAAGGAAAGTTATGACCCACCTAGGTAGCATATTCAAAAGCACAGACATTACTTTGCCAACAAAGGTCCATCTAGTCAAGGCTATGGTTTTTCCAGTGGTCATGTATGGATGTGAGAGTTGGACTGTGAAGAAAGCTGAGCGCCGAAGAATTGATGCTTTTGAACTGTAGTGCTGGAGAAGACTCCTGAGAGTCCCTTGGACTGCAAGGAGATCCAACCAGTCCATTCTAAAGGAGATCAGCCCTGAGATTTCTTTGGACAGAATGATGCTAAAGCTGAAACTCCAGTACTTTGGCCACCTCGTGCGAAGAATTGACTCATTGGAAAAGACTCTGATGCTGGGAGGGATTGGGGGCAGGAGGAGAAGGGGACGACAGAGGATGAGATGGCTGGATGGCATCACTGACTCGATGGACGTGAGTCTGAGTGAACTCTGGGAGTTGGTGATTGACAGGGAGGCCTGGCATGCTGTGATTCATGGAGTCGCAAAGAGTCGGACATGACTGAGTGACTGAACTGAACTGAACTGATACTATAGTACAGAAAGGTATCTATCTTCCCAGAAAATTACAGCAAATTTGGTATATTTTTTTCTCTATGAAATTGAATATTAGCTTTGAAAACACTGCTACATACTTGGTCATAAAACAATGAATTTCCATGTATAATACAGTTTTTCATGGTCACTCTCAATCTCTTCACATAGATAAGAAAGATTTTATCAAAAACATACCAAATACATAACATTGGCACACGAGAATTGCAAATGATTGCAATACAGTGAGAGCAAACCAGAGAAAGAAGGAGCCACCATCAAGACTACTTCCTGCTCCTCCCTTTCTGGCTCTAGAGACAGATTTCTAACACACCAATCCAGTGACAGGCCTTATAGATATGCTGAGCTTTTTTTTTTTCCTATTTTTAGATTCAAATGAATAAAATAAATGCTTTAGTGATTTATCTTTATATTTTATCATACACTCGCCCCAGCATTTTGAGCTCCCCAAGGTGGACTTGCCCTGCACTTGTCCTACCACTGGATGCAGAAATGTGTTGCTAACATCTATAGTGGATGCTGCGAAGAACTCTAGAACCACATAATCTTTTCTGGAGCCACTAGAGGTTTGCTGAGTCCAGAGTCAATTTCCATCCCCTCAGAATTGCCATGTAATGGAAACTAAACAGCTCACATAGAATTACACTGAAAACCAGCCTTCTATTTGCAGAGATAAAATGAGAGGGGGAATGGTTGGGGAACGATAAGCCCCCTCATCACATCTTGTGTTAGGATCTAGGGCATTTTGAAAGAAGATTAGACTGAAAATGCATGGCACTCTTTTCTCTGGGAATAAAAATGAATACTGGAAAGATCTATATTTCGAGATGCAAGTATCCCCCCACTTTTATAGTGACATAGAAGAGCTATAGGAACTCGGCAACTTCATTTTATCTATTATACCTCAATTTCGTAAACTATAGATTGGAGGTGTTAGTTGTAGCTCAGTGGTTTTCAAAGTTTATTTGGCCAGCAAAGCCTTTTATTACATGACATCCTAGGTGGCATAATAAACACAGATAAGAATGAGAGCCTCAAGCACCTCTTTCCTCTCCTATACAGCAACTTGCAACAAGGTCATACTGGGGAACCTGAAAGTGTCAAAGAATACAATTTGAAAAACACCAAATGTGGTCTCAAGGGCCCTCTGTATCTCTAAGACACTATGATCGATGAGTCAGGAAACTTAATTCAGCTTTATACCATCTCCTTGCCTCAACAGATGATGACTCAACATTATAACATGGAAAATTTATGTAACTCTGTCACTTAAAGGCAGAAAAATTTTAGTCCAGACAATTCTATTGAAATATTTTTATCCACATGGAGTTTATCCTCAACAAGGTCACTGAGGTTATTAACTAGACCCTTTGTACTCAAGCATTCCTAAATAAGTGAAGTCACTATTCATTAACCTTCCCTTTTCTTGTTAAATAGCAGCATTAGAAATCATCAATAGATGAGTGCTCAGACTACACTTCTTTTGATGTGTATTCTTATTTTTGCCTTGCTTTTTGAGGTCAGCAAACAAGCCAAAAGCCCAGGAAGGCACAGAGGCAATGGGGACATAGCTATATAAAGAAAGCTTTCATTAACCTTGCTGACCCCCCATAATTTCAAATGTCAGCAGCTAATCAGAGACTCAACTGACATCATCAATGGTTGGAGAAGAGAGAAATCCTGTGGGATCAATCTTTTCTCTTAGTTTAAAATATATATTTATAACGCCATAGGGTTACTTTTGCTCTGAAGTGATGGTGGGGAAATTTCCCTCTACTATTGAAATACATGCTTCTAATGCTGAAGTTAATCATTAATTTTGATGGAACAGTAAAAACATTCATTTAAATGTCACAATCTGACTATTTTATTGGCTTCTCTTCTACTAAATTCTCTCATGGCATTTTGACAACATGGGCAGCTGTAATGTTTGGCTCAGTAATCCAGAAAAGAAAAGGTAAGTTAAACTATATATATTTTTTTCTTACAAAGGATTTCTGTCTCTGAATTGTATTCATTTCAATGGGAAAAAATACAGAATAAAGTATTTTTTGTTTGTTTTTTTAAAACTTTTCATTTTATATTGGAGTATAGCCAATTAATAATGTTGTGATAATTTCAGATGAACAGCAAAGGGACTCAGCCATGCATATACATGTATCCATTCTGACCAAACCCCCTTCCATCCAGGCTACCACATAACTGAGCAGAGTTTCCTGTGCTATCAGTTCAGTTCAGTTGCTCAGTTGTGTCTGATTTTTCATGACCCCATGGACTGCAACACACCAGGCCTCCCTGTTCATCACCAACTCCTGGAGTTTACTCACACTCATATCCATTGAGTTGGTGATGCCATCGATCACTCAGATATTGTGTACCCCAGTTTACTCCATGACATGGTTTTGTTCTTATAAATCTGAAAGTTTTGGCTTAATTTCTTCATATATATCAGACTATAAAGTATTCACCATGCTATTAATTTACTGAAAAAAAGGTCAGTTTAACAGAAAAAAAATTATTGAAATTAATAATATAATTTACAATATACTCTTGGTATACTTGGAAAAGATAGATTTTACTTCTCCCAGACAACTGTTACAAGCTTAGCGATTTATAGAAACATTTTGAGATAGAACTTGGATGCCCTCAACATTAAAAGACTATTTTAGGGACCAACTTATGAACAATATCCACTTTCCAAGGTTTAACTTAATTTTATTTTTACTTAAGTGAGTGCTATGCATTTAATTTTAATGTGGTCAACTTAAGAGCAAAAAAATAGAGGCTTGGAGCATAGTGCTGATTACCAGAAGCCTTTGCTTTACCATGAATATATCTAATTGTCTCCTATTTCTACATTTTGAGTATCTATACAGAAAAGGCTGCAATCAACCTAAATATCACAGTAAAAGCTAACCAAAAGCTTTTAAGTAGCTAAAAGCTAACTATTTTCTGCTAGTGTATACCATTATAGCTGGTATATAGCAGGAATTTTCTTTTTTTAGTAAATGAATGAATAAATGCATCTGTTTATCCAAATAAGATGCATGAAAATAAAATCTGCCATTTGCTCATGTCCTATTTCCCAAAGATGACTTCCTACAGCATTTATGTATTAACCATTCTCTTTTCTGTTCAGTCTCTGAAATCTTAAAATTCAATTAAAATGTCTTAGTTTTATGTTTTCTAAGCTAGCAGTTATTACTCCTTTTCTGGCTAATGTTGGCATTAATTTCTGCTATAATTCATTCTGTCTTCAAAATACCATTGAGAAAGACTCTTATATCCCTTCATTACCCACAACTTATTTGAGCATTAAAATTTCTTAAATTATCCTTTAGTGCTGTTGTGCTGGTGACTCTCATAAGTTTGTAAACAAATACATTTGTTCTCTATATGTTTGTGCTTTGCCTTCTAAACAGAGTGAATATGAACCTAAAATCTTTATCGTATTCTCAACAGGCTTTGATGATACAATTAAAATACAAAGTAACCAGAAGTTAAATTATCAATAAGAGTCATTTATTTTGCATTTTTATTTTAAAGAATACTTAAGAGAATTGTGATGAATTAGCAGTGACAAACTACTTCTTGCAAGCTGATTTTGTGTGGAGAGTTTAATTAAACATTGCAGCTGTTTATCTCTATGGTGATTAAATTTTCATATGTAAATTACATGTATTAAGATCAAGATACTTATGTAAATGTCACTTGCCTTAATGTTCTGTGTTACTGTTATTAACATCTAACCATCAGTTTACAATCTTCTTGTATTGCAATTTATTGGCATGGCTACATTGTTAAGACAATTAGCTTCAGATTACAAGAACAAACAAGTTTATTTTGTTTTTTTATCTACAGTCTAAAGTTTATCACACAGTCTAAATATATTTAGAGAAAAGCAAACTCTACGCTAGAGTAGGAAATGGCAACCCACTCCAGTATTCTTGCCTGGAGAATCCCATGGACAGAGAAGCCTGCCAGGCTACAGTCCATGGGGTTGGAAAGAGTTGAACATGACTGAAACAACTTAGCCCCCACACAAAATCTAAAGCATTTAGCAAGGAAGAGCACCTGTCTACTTCCAAATTCCATTCCTTAAAGAATGCATTCTATATATTATATAAATGTATATAAATATATGATTAAGAAAAATAGCAACAAATAAAAACTAATGTTTTTTCAGGAAATGTAGAGCATGTAGACAGTGGCAACAAATATAGCATAGAATATATTTTGGAGTTGCTGTGTGGGTATATCAATACTTTAGAAAAAGGAAATCACTTCAAATCCTCTCTATGTAAAGCATCTGCTCAGTTTTAACTTTCAGATTAGTTCTTTACCCACCAGGCAGAGGAAAGGGAATTTTAAAGAAAAGTTGCTAAGAAAATCTTCAAATAATAATGATGATCCTCACATGCTCAACATAGCTCCCACATCTACATCAGCACACTGTTTAAACCATTAGAAATTTGATCTCTAAGTGGAATAAAGAGAGTAGCTTAACAAGTGAAAGTCATTCAAAGTGTCATTGGCAATTAAAAATTGTTCTTTGCAGATACTAGAGATGAGTGAACTGAAGAATGTGTCACCTCTGTGGAAATATTTGTACTGTCTTATTATCCACATTTAGATTCTTCCTACTATAGTATATTAGGCTCTATCATTATATCTGAATTAAAACATATAATCTGTTCTATATGGTTCCAATGACATTGATAAATGAATTTAAAAATGAAAACAAAATAATTTTTTCACCTTTACTTGATGAGTACAGCTATTTACAGCAATGGTCCCCAAATTGTCTAAATGATGACCTCCTTAAAATCATCCTAATATATGCATATTTTCATATATCATAAATGTTTTCCACTTAGTATGTTATGTATTGGCAAAGCTTTATTTTCTGTATGTAATATATAATCCAAATAGATAGAAGTTCTAATATTTTCTTCTCACATTACATCAGATCACTGTGGCTATTCACTTGGGTGAGTACTCCAAATATTTTAGTTCAGAGGGTTAGTATATAAGCAACTTCAGGTCTTATTAGAGCTGTGTAACATTTCCCTGCTACTGACTTTACCAACTCTTGCATCTATATTTTAGGCATAGTGTGTTTACAAATTATAAGAGTATAGGAATGAAGAGAAGTGACAGGTTTAGAGAAATAACTCCAGAAAGAATGAAGGGATGGAGCCAAAGCAAAAAGAGTATCCAGTTGTGAATGGGAATGGTGATGGAAGCAAGGTTCAACGCTGTAAAGAGCAATATTGCATAGGAATCTGGAATGTTAGGTCCATGAATCAAGGCAAATTGGAAGTGGTCAAACAGGAGATGACAAGAGTGAGCATCGAGATTCTAAGAATCAGTGAACTAAGATGGACTGGACTGTGTGATTTTAACTCAGATGACCATTATATCTACTACTGTGGGCAAGAATCCCTTAGAAGAAATGGAGTAGCCATCATGGTCAACAAAAGAGTCCAAAATGTAAAACGACAGAATGATCTCTGTTTGTTTCCAAGGCAAACCACTCAATATCACGGTAATCCAAGTTCTATGCCTCAACCAGGAACACTGAAGAAGCTGAAGTTGAGTGGTTCTATGAAGACCTACAAGACCTTCTAGAACTAACACCCAAAAAAGATGTCCTTTTCATTATAGGGGACTGAAATGCAAAAGTAGGAAGTCAAGAAACACCTGGAGTAACATGCAAATTTGGCCTCGGAGTACAGAATGAAGTAGGGCAAAGGCTAATACAGTTCTTCCAAGAGAACACACTGGTTATAGCAAACACCCTCTTTCAACAACACAAGAGAAGACTCTACACATGGAGTTCACCAGATGGTCAACACTGAAATAAGATTGATTATATTCTTTGCAGTCAAAGATGGAGAAGCTCTATACAGTCAGCAAAAACAAGACCAGGAGCTGACTTTGGCTTGGATCATGAAATCCTTATTGGCAAATTCAGACTGAAATTGAAGAAAGTGGAGAAAACCACTAGACCATTCAGATATGACCCAAATCAAATCCCTTATGACTACACAGTGGAAGTGAGAAATAGATTTAAGGGACTAGATTTGATAGATAGAGTGCCTGATGAACTATGGATGGAGGTTTGTGACATTGTACAGGAGACAGGGATCAAGACCATGCCCCAGAAAAAGAAATGCAAAAAAGCAAAATGTCTGTCTGAGGAAGCCTTACAAATACCTGTGAAAAGAAGGGAAGCAAAAAGCAAAGAAGAAAAGAAAAGATATACCCATTTGAATGCTGAGTTCCAGAGAATAGCAAGGAGAGATAAGAAAGCCTTCCTCAGTGATCAGTGCAAAGAAATAGAGGGAAACAATAGAATGCGAAAGACCAGAGATCTCTTCAAGAAAATTAGAGATACCAAGGGAACGTTTCATGAAAATATGGGCTCAATAAAGGACCGAAATGGTAGGGACTTAACAGAAGCAGAAGATATTAAGAGGTGGCAAGAATGCACAGAAGAACTGTACAAAAAAGATCTTCATGACCAAGATAATCACGATGGTGTGATCACTCACCTAGAGCCAGACATCCTGGAATGTGCAGTCAAGTGGGCCTTAGAAAGCATCACTACGAACAAAGCTAGTGGAGGAGATGGAATTCCAGGTGAGCTATTTCAAATCCTGAAAGATGACACTGTGAAAGTGCTGCACTCAATATGCCAGCAAATTTGGAAAACTCAGCAGTGGCCACAAGACTGGAAAATTTCAGTTTTCATTCCAATCCCAAAGAAAGTAAAAGTGAAGGAGCTCAGACATGTCCAACTCTTTGTGACCCTGTAGCCCACCAGGCTCCTCCATCCATGGGATTCTCCAGGGAAGAATGTAAGCCAGAAGGAAAAACACCAATACAGTATACTAATGCATATATATGGAATTTAGAAAGATGGTAACAATAACCCGGTGTACGAGACAGCAAAAGAGACACTGATGTATAGAACAGTCTTATGGACTCTGTGGGAGAGGGAGAGGGTGGGAAGATTTGGGAGAATGACATTGAAACATGTAAAATATCATGTAAGAAACGAGTTGCCAGTCCAGGTTCAATGCACAATACTGGATGCTTGGGGCTAGTGCACTGGGATGACCCAGAGGGATGGTATGGGGAGGGAGGAGGGAGGAGGGTTCAGGATGGGGAACACATGTATACCTGTGGCGGATTCATTTTGATATTTGGCAAAACTAATACAATTATGTAAAGTTTAAAAATAAAATTTAAAAAAGACAAAAGAAAAAAAAAAAAGAATACTGAATTAAGTTGCCATTTCCTTCTCTAGGGTATCTCATGGACCAAGGGATCGAACTCAGGTCTCCCACACTGCAGGCAGAGGCTTTAACCTCTGAGCCACCAGGGCAGACTCCAAAGAAAGAAAATGCCAAAGAATGCACAAACTACGACACAATTGTATTCATCTCACACGCTAGTAAAGTAATGCTCAAAATTCTCCAAGCCAGGCTTCAGCAGTACATGAACCGTGAACTTCCAGATGTTCAAGCTGGTTTTAGAAAAGGCAGAGGAACCAGAGATCAAATTGCCAACATCTGCTGGATCATCGAAAAAGCAAGAAAGTTCCAGAAAAACACCTATTTCTGCTTTATTGATTATGCTAAAGCCTTTGACTGCATGGATCACAATAAACTGTGGAAAATTCTTCAAGAGATGGGAATACCAGATCACCTGACCTGTCTCTTGAGAAACCTGTATGCGGGTCAGGAAGCAACAGTTAGAACTGGACATGGAACAACAGACTGGTTCCAAATAGGAAAAGGAGTACGTCAAGGCTGTATATTGTCACCTTGCTTATTTAACTTATATGCAGAGTACATCATGAGAAAGCACAAGCTGGAGGAAGCACAAGCTGGAATCAAGATTGCCGGGAAAAATATCAATAACCTCAGATATGCAGATAACACCACCCTTATGGCAGAAAGTGAAGAAATAAAGAGCCTCTTGATGAAAGTGAAAGAGGAGAGTGAAAAAGTTGGCTTAAAGCTCAACATTCAGAAAGTGAAGATCATGGCATCTGGTCCCATCACTTCATGGGAAATAGATGGGGAAACAGTGGAAACAGTGTCAGACTTTATCTTTTTGGGCTCCAAAATCACTGCAGATGGTGATTTCAACCATGGAATTAAAAGACGCTTACTTCTTGGAAGGAAAATTATGACCAACCTAGACAGCATATTCAAAAACAGAGACATTACTTTGCCAACAAAAGTCCTTCTTGCCAAGGCTACGGTTTTTCCCGTAGTCATGTATGGATGTGAGAGTTGGACTGTGAAGAAAGCTGAGCGCCGAAGAATTGATGCTTTTGAACTGTGGTGTTGGAGAAGACTCTTGAGAGTCACTTGGACTGCAAGGAGATCCAGCCAGTTCATCCTAAAGGATATCAGTCCTGGGTGCTCATTGGAGGGACTGATGTTGAAGCTGAAACTCCAATACTTTGGCCACCTGATGTGAAGAGCTGACTCATTTGAAAGGACCCTGAGGCTGGGAAAAATTGAGGGCAGGAGGAGAGGGGATGACAGAGAATGAGATGGTTGGATGGCATCACCGACTCCATGGACATGGGTTTGGTTGGACTCCGGGAGTTGGTGATGGACAGGGAGGCCTGGCGTGCTGCGGTTCATGGCGTTGCAAAATGTCGCACACGACTGAGACTGAACTGATACATCTACATTCTCCTCTTAAAGGAGACTTAAAGAAAAAATCAACATCACAATTTAAGAGTGATTCTGAACTTATCTAATATGACACTAAGAATTTTTCGAAGGATCATATGTCTATTTTACTTGCATTGGTCTAGATTATTTGAAGTACTGAAAAATATTTGTCAGAATACTGCTGAATATTTAGTTCCTATCACTCCTCACACCACTCTCAACTAATTTATTTTCTCTCTCTCTCTCTTTTTTGGCTAATCATATTTTTTTTCACAGTACTGGAAATTGAGAAACCAAGATCAAGGTGCCAGCAGATTTAGTTCTTGGTGAGGCCCATATTCCTGACTTGTAGAGAGCTGTCTTCTGTTTCATCTTTACATGCTGCTGAGTTCTGATCTCTCTTCGTCTTTTTATAAGTGTACTAACCCAAACACATGGGCTTCCCTTGTGGCTCAGCTGATTAAAAAGTCCGCCTGCAATGTAGGAGACCTGGGTTTGATCCCTGGGTTGGGAAGATCCCCTGGAGAAGGGAACAGCTACTCCAGTATTCTGGCCTGGAGATCTATGGACTGTCCATGGGGTCAAAGAGTCAGACACGACTGAGCAACTTTTACTTTAACTAATCCCATCACAGGGACCCCATTCCTGTCATGCTTCATAGCTATATACTTATCCCCAAACTCAACTGAGTTGCACACACTAAAACGCTTCACCTTTTTACACATCAATCTTGCCTCAATAAAATATTTTTATAAAAATGACTCAAGGAAAAACATCCATGATGTGTCTAAAAAAGGCAAGTAAACAAAGGCTTTGGGAATCTGGCCGTCTGTGGTTTTATATGTATGTGCATATGTAAATATGGTACAGTTTAATAGTATTATAAAATTGCATCTCTAAACAAAGAACCCTCTGAGACATGGTGGGATGTGGTGGGGAGAGGACAAAAAGGTTATGTGTGGTATTACATAAGCTAAAAGAACAGAGTGTTTCAAGATACAGAAAGTGATCCTGTCAAAAGAAGATTGAAGAGTACGCATCAGCTTAGCAACACAAAGGTCACTGGTGCCTTTGATAACGTGGTTGAGATCAACACTAGGTTGGACAAGGAGTAACTAGAGGTACGTAAGTGGAAATTGTCAGTCTTTCTAAATCATAAGACATTTGAAAACCAAATGGAAGAGAAAGATAAGGCAATAAATGGAAAGTAGCATGAGATTCTGGGAAAGATTTGTTTCTGGTTTTTTTGGATGGGAATGATACAAATGTGCATTCATTACAACATAATTTTATTGTGAGACTGTTACGAACTGGATCTTTGCTTTCCCTCAAAGCTCATAATTTTGAAGCCCTAACCCTCAATGGCATGATATTTAGACATAGGGCTTGCGTGACCTTTAACTCCTGCCTGAATACATTCAAACTGTTTCCTTACATTTTTGTCCAGTTTTATAGTTTTTCTTATGCTGTGAAGGTTAGTCCTTAACCATTTATTGCATCATGGAGGAACACAGTCTCCTGATGTTGTGTCATCAATTTCTAGACTCAAATTTATTAACATTTTCCATGATAGTTTTAGATTTGCCTATTTATTCAAATAATTTGCCTCTTTAACCAAATTATTTTGTTAGGTTTGATTTCATATATTTTGAGGATATATTATTACTCTGCATACAGCTTCAGAAAAAAATATATTCTATTTGTGAATTAACTTTATTTACCCTATCCCTCAGAGATTGTTTTATTTTGCTTTGATTTTACTCAAGTCTATTTTATCTGGTATGCACAGAGCTACTCTAGGTCCTTTGTAATTAATGTTCACAGGTATAAATCCCTCAACTCTTCAACTTTCCATTTTTCTGGCAACATTAATAGTTCAAGTCTTTGAGATACTACAGTGATTTCTGAGAAACTGAGGCTGGTTGTGGCAGGGGTTGAGGACAGGCATAATGTTTACAAGAATTGAAGGGGAAGCAGAGTATGGTAAGAGAGGAGATCCCTGGAGCCACAAAGACAGGCTCTCAAACCTTGTCTTGATCAGGTACCAACAAATGGCCTGGGGAAATTCACTTAACCTCCTTGTATCTCATTTTTCTTGATCAGTAAATGAGTGAGTAATAGTAGCAGTACAACCTCTTTTGGTTATTATAAGAATTAAATTAATTTATAAAACATGCAGAACTGAGCCAGAAAAATAATAAGCATTATGTGTTTGTTGAATAAAAACAGGGATTAGACATCATAAGGGAGGGACAAGAGGGTTAGGTCTTCGTCTTTCAAAGACAATATAACTAGATTTTATTTCACCCACCTGAGAATATTTTGCTTTCCCAAGTAAATTTAATTTGATCATACCTTTTGTTATTATTTTTATTATATATTTGAATTTAATAGGAACAATTTCATGATGCCTCCTCTTTTCATCTACTGATTCAGACGTTACCCATTCTATTTTTAAGTATTTTCCTGGATATTTACTGGATTCTCTATGAGTTACCACATTTCTACATATCCTTTAAGCAGAGCCTCACTTACCAAGGATGTTTGTATAGCAGACAGCCTATGAAGATATACTGTCTCTTTTGGAACAGGTAGCAGGTTTGTTCTCTGTCCACTATAATTAACATGCTGTCTTCCTCTGGAGTGTCAGACTGGCTTCCTGTCCACTATAAAGATTCAGGTTCTCTAAGCTCGGAGTTCCTTAGCTGTGCACAAGATCCATGCCACATGTGCAGCATCTACCTGGTCCCTCCATATCATCTTCAAGGGACTCAGGGCAAAAGTGCCCTGATGCAAACATAAAGCTCAAGCTATTGGCTGCACTTTGAGTAAAGAAGTCCTTGGCTTCTCACTCAGGAGTCTCATGTCTTTTTCCAGCATCTGCAAAACAGAATCTGACAGGATTAGGGCAGAACAAGAGAGTAAATCATCTAACTGCAGAGTCAGATAGTATCTTCAAATTTGGTATTTTGTTCACCATGGGGTTTCTGCATTCATTTTCTATCTTTTAAAATACTGTTTTAAAATATTACTTTATCTTGATTGCTCAAGAGTTTTCAGCACCTCCATAAACTTTTTTTGCCCAAAGTGAATGTCATGTTTCTTCACTGTAGTTCCAGAACTTGTGAGTCAAGAAGCCCCCATAGGAGAAATAAGTGCTATCAGAGTGCTATCAGCAGTGATGAACAGAGATTCTGGTGAGTAGAAAACATTAGAAATTGATCCAGCTTTGGCTCTGAGCAGCTGCCCAACCACTCAAAACTGAAAATAAATGTCTCCTACCTACCCGGGTGGTGGTGTGCTCTCCCCTCCCCACCTGGATAGCTCCCAACACTTTTAGTCTGACCTCAGCTGCTTTAAGGGGAAAGATTTAATAGTAGCACTAAGAGTGCCTTGTCCCCAAAGAACAAAAGTCATCCACATGTATCATAGTATAGTGAAGAGATGTGGAGGAGAGGAATCATTCAAACATGTAGCTTTATTTGTAACAGCTTCTCAGGTTAAAATCTTATCCAGTTTCTCAGGGTAGTGTATGCCCAGTATCAGCTAATGCAGTTTGAGCAGAGTTCACTGTAGGGAAGGGAACCTAATGTAAGCTTGTAGATGAGAATCAACCCCAAAGAGCTAATTCAACGTATTATTGCTGTGGCTTCAACAATTAAATATAAAACCACTGTTAATATTTACATGCTTGTAAGCAGCAGAGGGGACCATCCTGATTGAAACTGCCACTGGCAGACTTGTGCTAGAACCTTTGGGATTCCACAGTAACAACACCTCTTTGAGCCATAAATCTCCATCACTGTCACTGATGATTTGACCAACTGGAAAACCTACCAAATGCAGGGAGCTTCCATGAGAAGGCAACACTTTGGATGTCGGACTTGCTATCCTCTTTATGTGGCTCGGCTAATAGTTTGTCACTGGGCATTTGTGGAAACTGAATGTGTGACACATGGAACTCTGTCATTCTCCATTCTGATTTCCTATTTTGGGCTGTATCAAATGGACTCAACAACTAACAAGGTAGGGAGGACCTAATTAGCCACATTTGTCAAAGGGAAATTGCTTATTCAAGTGCATAACCAGTCCTGCCCCAACACCATCTTGGCTCTACATGGAAAACTAGCAACTGTCCTTTGGGAAAAAACTTCATCCTTCACTCTGCAATAGGCTCTTGATTCACAAATGTTCTCCTAAATACCTGTGACATAACCTACATTGATGCTTTAGCTAAATGGAAAGCCAATGTGTGGACTGGGCAACCTCCTATCTCATTGCCAGACATGGAGAATAGAAGCAGGTGTGGTCACTCCCAGCAGTCAGAACTCAAGGCTGTTAGAGTTCTGTTCTTCACTTTAGAAATTTTACAGCTATATTGACTCTTGGATTATTGCAAATAGTCTGGCTCTTTGATTAGTCACTTGGAAAACTAGACTGTCAGATTAAAACTATTCTTCTTTGAGTCCACAAACTATAGAGAAACACATTTCAGCTGCTGTCAGACTATTTGGGTCACTTACATGGACATGGTAGAAAAGATCCATTCTCTAATGTCACCCCACTCCAGTACTTTTGCCTAGAATATCCCATGGACAGAGGAGGCTGGTAGGCTGCAGTCCATGGGGTCGCTAGAGTCGGACACGACTGAGTGACTTCGCTTTCACTTTTCACTTTCATGCATTGGAGAAGGAAATGGCAACCCACTCCAGTGTTCTTGCCTGGAGAATCCCAGGGACGGGGAAGCCTGGTGGGCTGCCGTCGATGGGGTCGCACGGAGTCGGACACGACTGAAACGACTTAGCAGCAGCAGCAGCAGCAGCAGAATCAAGCTGATGGCTGAGTCTGCACTCCCTAGACTGTTGCCATTTCTTCCCAGAACCACTGTATAAGAATGGCAACATAGCCACTATCACACACAGGGTATAAAGTAAAGGACTCTATGATTTCTGAAGCTGAGGCTGTCACTCCTATTTTTCAAGTTACCATGATGGTATTACAGTCTAATTAGTTAACTCTGGCAATACAACTACGACCCATGAAATTAATTTTTGCTATATTTTCATATCTCATTTGCATTTTCATCAGATTATTTTTGCATTCACTCAACTTTTGTAATGAAACAATAATGAGCTCACACTGAAAGTTTTTAATGGACATGACACTCTCCCTACCATCCATGTGAATCTGGTATACTTGAGAACTGTATGGCATCCTCAAAAATGAACTCAAGACTGAGACAGAGTCAAAAGATTTCTGACTCTATCTCCCTAACCTCCTCTTACACTACAAATTCATAAGACCCTTAGGTCAAGAAAAAGATCATAGCCTCTCAGCCACTTCCTGGTCAAAAATAAGGACAAAGGAATAGGGAGTCATTTAGATCTATGTTGAAAATTTGGGATTTCAAACTGAACATTCCAGAGCATGATGCTTCTTTTCTCTCCTGTCTGAAACGCCTGTTCAGATTACTTGATGCTGTCTATAGGTAGCAACACAGCCAAAACAGAGTCTAGGAAATCCTAACTTAATTCTAGTTTAGCCATTTGGATTTTCCATTGGACTGAAATGGTCTTAGATCATAAGAATAATGACCACTGATTTGAGTACATTACTCACCATGTACCCCATCACTAGTTCATGAAGGCCATAGTAGAGTAAAACATCAATCCAAAAACTTACTAAGAAAGCCATCTGGCTTTCAAGTGTAGGTTGAGATGGTGTAAAAGGTGCATCCAGCTGTTTGTGGGCATGGTCAAGGTTTACACTGCAGTGGACCACATCCCACTGCTTGCTAATAAATATAAAATGCTTCATGAGATGAACTGAGTAAATTTTTTCTCAGTATTAGTTAGATTAATCAGAGTAGTCAATGGCATGGTGTATTCAGGGAAAATGTTCTGCTGTATAGACATGAAGCATGTATACTCTGGAAGACAACTCTTTCTGCATCTCTCACACTCCACACATTCTGTGCATAGAGGTGACTTCTATCTTTGCTCCAGATTATCTTTTCAAGGCTATTTGTAAAGCAAGCAGTATTAGGATATGTAGTGAATCCTTCTGGAGCATTGGGGCAGGCATACTAACTGTAGTCTAGTAAGGATAATGTATCCTCCAAAGCAAAGGGCAGGCAGATTTACAGCCCTATTATAAAATAAACAGGGTACATCTAGGTAGGTGGGTTTAGTAGGTCAGTCGTGTCCAACTCTTGCAACCACATGGACTGTAGCCTGCCAGGCTCCTCTGTCCGTGGGATTCTCCAGGCCAGAATACTGGAGTGGGTTGCCATTTCCTCCTCCAGGGGATCTCTCTGACCCAGGGATTGAACTGAGTGTCCTGCGTTGCTGGCAGACTCTTTACTGACTGAACCACCAGGGTAGGGCCCATCTTCGTTATGCAATTCAGTATGCATACAAATGTCATCTGATTCTCATCATGTTGCCCTATGAGAAATGGGTCTCATGAATCCATGATATATATTCCTGATGCACTGTCAACTACTGTTACTATGAGTAATAAAGAATCCTTTATATCTGACCCAGAAATGTCTTCTGCCAGCTCCATGATATTGCAGCAAGCTAACTTGTTAGCTTGCAAATCAGGTAAAAATTTAGAACTTTCAGAGTCTTAGTGATCCTGAGAGCAACCATTAAAACCTATGCAAACTGGTATAGCTAAAAATCCTAAGGAGGATCTAAAATTAAATTTTTCAAAGGATAAAATATTCTAAAAAGAAGTCAGAAAAGTAGGAATAGAAAAATAAGGAAATAAAATGAAGGGAATAAGCAGGAAATACATGATAAAATGATAGAATCAAATACAATACCTAATATTGCCTTAAATGTTATATAGAAAACACTCTACATTAAAAAAAATAGAAAAAAAATGTCAGGATCAATAACAAGCAAGATCCAAAGACATATTGTATATTAGAATGTTTCTTGGCTTTTCATGCTCTGTTCACTTGCATAGCAATATTGAGATCATTTGCCAAATTCTATTAATCGATCTATTAGGATTTTATCATTACTCTGTTGCTTTATCAGTTCAGTTAGTTCACTCAGTTGTGTTCAACTTTTTGCGACCCCATGCACTGAAGCACGCCAGGCTTCCCTGTCGATCACCAACTCCCAGAGCTTGTTTAAACTCAGTTAATGCTATTTTTACAATATTGAGTCTTTCCAACAATAAGTGGAAATTGCTCCATTTATTTTTATTTTTTCATATTTTTAAATAAAACATAATTTACAAAACCTGTAAATATGCTGTCTACAAGAGACCCACATTAGATCAAGGACACATACAAACTGAAAGTGAAGAGATAGGAAAAAATATCCCATGAAACTGAAAATCAACAGAAAGTTGGAATAGCAATACTCATATAAAAAATAGACTCTAAAATAAAGACTGCAACAAGAGACAAGGAAGGATACTACATAAAGATCAAGGGATCGATCTAAGAAGAAGATATAACAATTGTAAATATATATGTACCCAACACAGGAGCACCTCAATATATAAATCAAATAATTAACTGCCATAATAGGGGAAGTTGACAATAACACAACAATAGTGAGGGACTTTAACAGCCCAGTTAAACCAATGGATAAATCATCCAGACAGAAAATTAATAAGGAAACAAAAGTCTAAAATGACACATTAGACCAGATAAACTCAGTTGATATCTATAGGATATTCCATGCAACAGCAGCAGAATATACTTTCTTCTCAAGTGTTCATTGAATGCACTTGGAACATTCTCCAGGATAGATCACATCTTGGGTTACAAATCAAGCCTCAGTAAATTTTAGAAAACTGAAATCATATCAAGCATCTTTTCCAACCTCAAAGCTATAACATGAGAAATTACAGGGAAAAAAAAAGAAGTAAAAAGCATAAACACACGGAGACTAATCAATATGTTACTAAACAGCCAATGAATCATTGAAGAAATCAAGGAGGAATTAAAAAAATACCTGGAGACAATGACAATAAAAACACGTTGACCCAAAACCTATGGGGTGCAGCAAAAGCAGTTCTAAGAGGGAAGTTGATAGCAATACAATCTTACCTAAAGATTCAAGAAAAATTTCAAATAAGTTACCTAACCTTACACCTAAAGCAACTAGAGAAAGAAGAATAAAACCCAAAGTTAGTAGAGGGAAAAAATAATAAAGATAAGAGTGGAAATAAACAGAGTCAAAATAGAAAACAATAGAAAAGATCGATAAAACTAAAAGTTCATTCTTAGAGAAGATAAACAAAATCGATAAACCTTTAGCCAAACTCATCAAGAAAAAAAGGGGAGGGCCTAAATCAATAACATCAGAAATGAAAAGGGAGAGGCTACAACTGACACCACAGAAATACAAAGAATTATAAGAGATTTCTACAAGCACCTATCCACCAACCAAATGAACAGCCTGAAAAAAATGGACAAATTCTTAGAAACATACAACCTTCCAAGACTGAACCAGGAAGTAACAGAAAATACGAACAGACAAATCACCAGTACTGAGACTGAAACTGTGATTAAAAACTTCCAAAAATAAAAGTTCAGGACCAGATTGCTTCACAGGTGAATTCTATCTTTCATGTTTTTAAATAAACATAATTTATATTACAAATACCTTCTACTTTTGTTAGGTTTATTATTCAGTTTTTTATATTTTTTGCTAAATATAAACATGACATTTTTGTGGAAAGATTCAGTTTCTAACAATGTTTTTGGTGTATAATGATACTCTACAAGTAATTTTTCCCCAGTTTTCCTCTATAACAATTCTTAATTGCTTAGTTACACTGATAATATCTGAATATAATGGCAATATAGTCCCTTCTTTTGTAGTCTTATACTTTTATTTTATTCTTCTCTTAATCAGCTGTCTATAAGCCCTCCAATATAAAAGCTGTTAACAACC